>NW_027490114.1:957400-1276534 GCF_050948175.1 Xylocopa sonorina | reverse complement strand
CAACCTATCGTCAATGTACGAATTTTATCTCTCGGTGCGCACTTTTTTCTTCAAACTACTGTCAACATTCAAATTTTAACTATTGGTTGAAATCCTTATGTCAAACAATCGTCAATAAACGAATTTTAATACTAGGTTGGAATTTTTTTCTTCAAACTATCTCCTATATACGAAATTTAATTCTCGGTAGGAATTTTTTGGTCAAACTATCGTCAATGTACGAATTTTAACTCTCGGTGGGCACTTTTTTCTTCAAACTACTGTCAATATTCAAATTTTAACTATTGGTTGGAATCTTTTTGTCAAACAATCGTCAATACACGAATTTTAATACTAGGTTGGAATTTTTTTCTTCAAACTATTGTCAATATTCAAATTTTAAATATTGGTTCAAATCTTTATATCAAACAATCGTCAATACACGAATTTTAATACTAGGTTGGAATTTTTTTCTTCAAACTATTGTCAATATTCAAATTTTAAATATTGGTTGAAATCTTTATGTCAAGCAATCGTCAATAATCGAATTTTAATACTAGGTTGGAATTTTTTTCTTCAAGATTTCGCCTATATACGAAATTTAACTCTTGGGAGGAATTTTTTGGTCAAGCTACGGCCAATGTACGAATTTTAACTCTCGGTGGGAACTTTTTTCTTCAAACTACTATCAATACTCAAATTTTAACTATTATTTGGAATCTTTTTGTCAACAATCGTCAATACACGAATTTTAATACTAGGTTGGAATATTTTTCTTCAAACTATCGCCTATATACGAAAGTTCACTCTCGGTGGGAATTTTTTGGTCAAACTATCGTCAATGTACGAATTTTAACTCTTGGTGGGCACTTTTTTCTTCAAACTACTGTCAGTATTCAAATTTTAACTATTGGTTGAAATCTTTATGTCAAACAATCGTCAATAATCGAATTTTAATACTAGGTTGGAATTTTTTTCTTCAAACTATCGCCTATATACGAAATTTAACTCTCGGTGGGAATTTTTTGGTCAACCTATCGTCAATGTCCGTATGTTAACTCTCGGTGGGCACTTTTTTCTTCAAACTACTATCAATACTCAAATTTTAACTATTATTTGGAATCTTTTTGTCAACAATCGTCAATACACTAATTTTAATACTAGGTTGGAATTTTTTTCTTCAAACTATCTCCTATATACGAAATTTAATTCTCGGTAGGAATTTTTTGGTCAAACTATCGTCAATGTACGAATTTTAACTCTCGGTGGGCACTTTTTTCTTCAAACTACTGTCAATATTCAAATTTTAACTATTGGTTGGAATCTTTTTGTCAAACAATCGTCAATACACGAATTTTAATACTAGGTTGGAATTTTTTTCTTCAAACTATTGTCAATATTCAAATTTTATATATTGGTTGAAATCTTTATGTCAAGCAATCGTCAATAATCGAATTTTAATACTAGGTTGGAATTTTTTTCTTCAAGATTTCGCCTATATACGAAATTTAACTCTCGGGAGGAATTTTTTGGTCAAGCTACGGCCAATGTACGAATTTTAACTCTCGTTGGGAACTTTTTTCTTCAAACTACTATCAATACTCAAATTTTAACTATTATTTGGAATCTTTTTGTCAACAATCGTCAATACACGAATTTTAATACTAGGTTGGAATTTTTTTCTTCAAACTATTGTCAATATTCAAATTTTAAACATTGGTTGAAATCTTTATGTCAAACAATCGTCAATAATCGAACTTTAATACTAGGTTGGAATTTTTTTCTTCAAACTATCGCCTATATACGAAATTTAACTCTCGGTGGGAAATTTTTGGTCAACCTATCGTCAATGTACGAATTTTATCTCTCGGTGCGCACTTTTTTCTTCAAACTACTGTCAACATTCAAATTTTAACTATTGGTTGAAATCCTTATGTCAAACAATCGTCAATAAACGAATTTTAATACTAGGTTGGAATATTTTTCTTCAAACTATCGCCTATATACGAAAGTTCACTCTCGGTGGGAATTTTTTGGTCAAACTATCGTCAATGTACGAATTTTAACTCTTGGTGGGCACTTTTTTCTTCAAACTACTGTCAATATTCAAATTTTAACTATTGGTTGAAATCTTTATGTCAAACAATCGTCAATAATCGAATTTTAATACTAGGTTGGAATTTTTTTCTTCAAACTATCGCCTATATACGAAATTTAACTCTCGGTGGGAATTTTTTGGTCAACCTATCGTCAATGTCCGTATTTTAACTCTCGGTGGGCACTTTTTTCTTCAAACTACTATCAATACTCAAATTTTAACTATTATTTGGAATCTTTTTGTCAACAATCGTCAATACACGAATTTTAATACTAGGTTGGAATTTTTTTCTTCAAACTATTGTCAATATTCAAATTTTAAACATTGGTTGAAATCTTTATGTCAAACAATCGTCAATAATCGAACTTTAATACTAGGTTGGAATTTTTTTCTTCAAACTATCGCCTATATACGAAATTTAACTCTCGGTGGGAAATTTTTGGTCAACCTATCGTCAATGTACGAATTTTATCTCTCGGTGCGCACTTTTTTCTTCAAACTACTGTCAACATTCAAATTTTAACTATTGGTTGAAATCCTTATGTCAAACAATCGTCAATAAACGAATTTTAATACTAGGTTGGAATATTTTTCTTCAAACTATCGCCTATATACGAAAGTTCACTCTCGGTGGGAATTTTTTGGTCAAACTATCGTCAATGTACGAATTTTAACTCTTGGTGGGCACTTTTTTCTTCAAACTACTGTCAATATTCAAATTTTAACTATTGGTTGAAATCTTTATGTCAAACAATCGTCAATAATCGAATTTTAATACTAGGTTGGAATTTTTTTCTTCAAACTATCGCCTATATACGAAATTTAACTCTCGGTGGGAATTTTTTGGTCAACCTATCGTCAATGTCCGTATTTTAACTCTCGGTGGGCACTTTTTTCTTCAAACTACTATCAATACTCAAATTTTAACTATTATTTGGAATCTTTTTGTCAACAATCGTCAATACACGAATTTTAATACTAGGTTGGAATTTTTTTCTTCAAACTATTGTCAATATTCAAATTTTAAACATTGGTTGAAATCTTTATGTCAAACAATCGTCAATAATCGAACTTTAATACTAGGTTGGAATTTTATTCTTCAAACTATCGCCTATATACGAAATTTAACTCTCGGTGGGAAATTTTTGGTCAACCTATCGTCAATGTACGAATTTTATCTCTCGGTGCGCACTTTTTTCTTCAAACTACTGTCAACATTCAAATTTTAACTATTGGTTGAAATCCTTATGTCAAACAATCGTCAATAAACGAATTTTAATACTAGGTTGGAATATTTTTCTTCAAACTATCGCCTATATACGAAAGTTCACTCTCGGTGGGAATTTTTTGGTCAAACTATCGTCAATGTACGAATTTTAACTCTTGGTGGGCACTTTTTTCTTCAAACTACTGTCAATATTCAAATTTTAACTATTGGTTGAAATCTTTATGTCAAACAATCGTCAATAATCGAATTTTAATACTAGGTTGGAATTTTTTTCTTCAAACTATCGCCTATATACGAAATTTAACTCTCGGTGGGAATTTTTTGGTCAACCTATCGTCAATGTCCGTATTTTAACTCTCGGTGGGCACTTTTTTCTTCAAACTACTATCAATACTCAAATTTTAACTATTATTTGGAATCTTTTTGTCAACAATCGTCAATACACGAATTTTAATACTAGATTGGAATTTTTTTCTTCAAACTATCTCCTATATACGAAATTTAATTCTCGGTAGGAATTTTTTGGTCAAACTATCGTCAATGTACGAATTTTAACTCTCGGTGGGCACTTTTTTCTTCAAACTACTGTCAATATTCAAATTTTAACTATTGGTTGGAATCTTTTTGTCAAACAATCGTCAATACACGAATTTTAATACTAGGTTGGAATTTTTTTCTTCAAACTATTGTCAATATTCAAATTTTAAATATTGGTTGAAATCTTTATGTCAAGCAATCGTCAATAATCGAATTTTAATACTAGGTTGGAATTTTTTTCTTCAAGATTTCGCCTATATACGAAATTTAACTCTCGGTGGGAAATTTTTGGTCAACCTATCGTCAATGTACGAATTTTATCTCTCGGTGCGCACTTTTTTCTTCAAACTACTGTCAACATTCAAATTTTAACTATTGGTTGAAATCCTTATGTCAAACAATCGTCAATAAACGAATTTTAATACTAGGTTGGAATATTTTTCTTCAAACTATCGCCTATATACGAAAGTTCACTCTCGGTGGGAATTTTTTGGTCAAACTATCGTCAATGTACGAATTTTAACTCTTGGTGGGCACATTTTTCTTCAAACTACTGTCAATATTCAAATTTTAACTATTGGTTGAAATCTTTATGTCAAACAATTGTCAATAATCGAATTTTAATACTAGGATGGAATTTTTTTCTTCAAACTATCGCCTATATACGAAATTTAACTCTCGGTGGGAATTTTTTGGTCAACCTATCGTCAATGTCCGTATTTTAACTCTCGGTGGGCACTTTTTTCTTCAAACTACTATCAATACTCAAATTTTAACTATTATTTGGAATCTTTTTGTCAAACAATCGTCAATACACGAATTTTAATACTAGGTTGGAATTTTTTTCTTCAAACTATTGTCAATATTCAAATTTTAAATATTGGTTCAAATCTTTATATCAAACAATCGTCAATACACGAATTTTAAAACTAGGTTGGAATTTTTTTCTTCAAACTATTGTCAATATTCAAATTTTAAATATTGGTTGAAATCTTTATGTCAAGCAATCGTCAATAATCGAATTTTAATACTAGGTTGGAATTTTTTTCTTCAAACTATTGTCAATATACGAAATTTAACTCTCGGGAGGAATTTCTTGGTCAAGCTACGGCCAATGTACGAATTTTAACTCTCGGTGGGCACTTTTTTCTGCAAACTACTATCAATACTCAAATTTTAACTATTATTTGGAATCTTTTTGTCAACAATCGTCAATACACGAATTTTAATACTAGGTTGGAATTTTTTTCTTCAAACTATTGTCAATATTCAAATTTTAAACATTGGTTGAAATCTTTATGTCAAACAATCGTCAATAATCGAACTTTAATACTAGGTTGGAATTTTTTTCTTCAAACTATCGCCTATATACGAAATTTAACTCTCGGTGGGAAATTTTTGGTCAACCTATCGTCAATGTACGAATTTTATCTCTCGGTGCGCACTTTTTTCTTCAAACTACTGTCAACATTCAAATTTTAACTATTGGTTGAAATCCTTATGTCAAACAATCGTCAATAAACGAATTTTAATACTAGGTTGGAATATTTTTCTTCAAACTATCGCCTATATACGAAAGTTCACTCTCGGTGGGAATTTTTTGGTCAAACTATCGTCAATGTACGAATTTTAACTCTTGGTGGGCACTTTTTTCTTCAAACTACTGTCAATATTCAAATTTTAACTATTGGTTGAAATCTTTATGTCAAACAATCGTCAATAATCGAATTTTAATACTAGGTTGGAATTTTCTTCTTCAAACTATCGCCTATATACGAAATTTAACTCTCGGTGGGAATTTTTTGGTCAACCTATCGTCAATGTCCGTATTTTAACTCTCGGTGGGCACTTTTTTCTTCAAACTACTATCAATACTCAAATTTTAACTATTATTTGGAATCTTTTTGTCAACAATCGTCAATACACGAATTTTAATACTAGGTTGGAATTTTTTTCTTCAAACTATCTCCTATATACGAAATTTAATTCTCGGTAGGAATTTTTTGGTCAAACTATCGTCAATGTACGAATTTTAACTCTCGGTGGGCACTTTTTTCTTCAAACTACTGTCAATATTCAAATTTTAACTATTGGTTGAAATCCTTATGTCAAACAATCGTCAATAAACGAATTTTAATACTAGGTTGGAATATTTTTCTTCAAACTATCGCCTATATACGAAAGTTCACTCTCGGTGGGAATTTTTTGGTCAAACTATCGTCAATGTACGAATTTTAACTCTCGGTGGGCACTTTTTTCTTCAAACTACTGTCAATATTCAAATTTTAACTATTGGTTGGAATCTTTTTGTCAAACAATCGTCAATACACGAATTTTAATACTAGGTTGGAATTTTTTTCTTCAAACTATTGTCAATATTCAAATTTTAAATATTGGTTCAAATCTTTATATCAAACAATCGTCAATACACGAATTTTAAAACTAGGTTGGAATTTTTTTCTTCAAACTATTGTCAATATTCAAATTTTAAATATTGGTTGAAATCTTTATGTCAAGCAATCGTCAATAATCGAATTTTAATACTAGGTTGGAATTTTTTTCTTCAAACTATTGTCAATATACGAAATTTAACTCTCGGGAGGAATTTCTTGGTCAAGCTACGGCCAATGTACGAATTTTAACTCTCGGTGGGCACTTTTTTCTGCAAACTACTATCAATACTCAAATTTTAACTATTATTTGGAATCTTTTTGTCAACAATCGTCAATACACGAATTTTAATACTAGGTTGGAATTTTTTTCTTCAAACTATTGTCAATATTCAAATTTTAAACATTGGTTGAAATCTTTATGTCAAACAATCGTCAATAATCGAACTTTAATACTAGGTTGGAATTTTTTTCTTCAAACTATCGCCTATATACGAAATTTAACTCTCGGTGGGAAATTTTTGGTCAACCTATCGTCAATGTACGAATTTTATCTCTCGGTGCGCACTTTTTTCTTCAAACTACTGTCAACATTCAAATTTTAACTATTGGTTGAAATCCTTATGTCAAACAATCGTCAATAAACGAATTTTAATACTAGGTTGGAATATTTTTCTTCAAACTATCGCCTATATACGAAAGTTCACTCTCGGTGGGAATTTTTTGGTCAAACTATCGTCAATGTACGAATTTTAACTCTTGGTGGGCACTTTTTTCTTCAAACTACTGTCAATATTCAAATTTTAACTATTGGTTGAAATCTTTATGTCAAACAATCGTCAATACACGAATTTTAATACTAGGTTGGAATTTTTTTCTTCAAACTATCTCCTATATACGAAATTTAATTCTCGGTAGGAATTTTTTGGTCAAACTATCGTCAATGTACGAATTTTAACTCTCGGTGGGCACTTTTTTCTTCAAACTACTGTCAATATTCAAATTTTAACTATTGGTTGGAATCTTTTTGTCAAACAATCGTCAATACACGAATTTTAATACTAGGTTGGAATTTTTTTCTTCAAACTATTGTCAATATTCAAATTTTAAATATTGGTTCAAATCTTTATGTCAAACAATCGTCAATACACGAATTTTAATACCAGGTTGGAATTTTTTTCTCCAAACCATCGTCTATATACGAATTTTAGCTCTCGATGGGAATTTTTTGGCAAACTACCGTCAATGTACGAATTTTAACTCTCGGTGGGCACTTTTTCTTCAAACTACTATCAATACTCAAATTTTAACTATTGGTTGAAATCTTTATGTCAAACAATCGTCAATAATCGAATTTTAATACTAGGTTGGAATTTTTTTCTTCAAACTATCGCCTATATACGAAATTTAACTCTCGGTGGGAATTTTTTGGTCAACCTATCGTCAATGTCCGTATTTTAACTCTCGGTGGGCACTTTTTTCTTCAAACTACTATCAATACTCAAATTTTAACTGTTATTTGGAATCTTTTTGTCAACAATCGTCAATACACGAATTTTAATACTAGGTTGGAATTTTTTTCTTCAAACTATCTCCTATATACGAAATTTAATTCTCGGTAGGAATTTTTTGGTCAAACTATCGTCAATGTACGAATTTTAACTCTCGGTGGGCACTTTTTTCTTCAAACTACTGTCAATATTCAAATTTTAACTATTGGTTGGAATCTTTTTGTCAAACAATCGTCAATACACGAATTTTAATACTAGGTTGGAATTTTTTTCTTCAAACTATTGTCAATATTCAAATTTTAAATATTGGTTCAAATCTTTATATCAAACAATCGTCAATACACGAATTTTAAAACTAGGTTGGAATTTTTTTCTTCAAACTATTGTCAATATTCAAATTTTAAATATTGGTTGAAATCTTTATGTCAAGCAATCGTCAATAATCGAATTTTAATACTAGGTTGGAATTTTTTTCTTCAAACTATTGTCAATATACGAAATTTAACTCTCGGGAGGAATTTCTTGGTCAAGCTACGGCCAATGTACGAATTTTAACTCTCGGTGGGAACTTTTTTCTTCAAACTACTATCAATACTCAAATTTTAACTATTATTTGGAATCTTTTTGTTAACAATCGTCAATACACGAATTTTAATACTAGGTTGGAATTTTTTTCTTCAAACTATTGTCAATATTCAAATTTTAAACATTGGTTGAAATCTTTATGTCAAACAATCGTCAATAATCGAACTTTAATACTAGGTTGGAATTTTTTTCTTCAAACTATCGCCTATATACGAAATTTAACTCTCGGTGGGAAATTTTTGGTCAACCTATCGTCAATGTACGAATTTTATCTCTCGGTGCGCACTTTTTTCTTCAAACTACTGTCAACATTCAAATTTTAACTATTGGTTGAAATCCTTATGTCAAACAATCGTCAATAAACGAATTTTAATACTAGGTTGGAATATTTTTCTTCAAACTATCGCCTATATACGAAAGTTCACTCTCGGTGGGAATTTTTTGGTCAAACTATCGTCAATGTACGAATTTTAACTCTTGGTGGGCACATTTTTCTTCAAACTACTGTCAATATTCAAATTTTAACTATTATTTGGAATCTTTTTGTCAACAATCGTCAATACACGAATTTTAATACTAGGTTGGAATTTTTTTCTTCAAACTATCTCCTATATACGAAATTTAATTCTCGGTAGGAATTTTTTGGTCAAACTATCGTCAATGTACGAATTTTAACTCTCGGTGGGCACTTTTTTCTTCAAACTACTGTCAATATTCAAATTTTAACTATTGGTTGGAATCTTTTTGTCAAACAATCGTCAATACACGAATTTTAATACTAGGTTGGAATTTTTTTCTTCAAACTATTGTCAATATTCAAATTTTAAATATTGGTTCAAATCTTTATATCAAACAATCGTCAATACACGAATTTTAAAACTAGGTTGGAATTTTTTTCTTCAGACTATTGTCAATATTCAAATTTTAAATATTGGTTGAAATCTTTATGTCAAGCAATCGTCAATAATCGAATTTTAATACTAGGTTGGAATTTTTTTCTTCAAACTATTGTCAATATACGAAATTTAACTCTCGGGAGGAATTTCTTGGTCAAGCTACGGCCAATGTACGAATTTTAACTCTCGGTGGGCACTTTTTTCTTCAAACTACTATCAATACTCAAATTTTAACTATTATTTGGAATCTTTTTGTCAACAATCGTCAATACACGAATTTTAATACTAGGTTGGAATTTTTTTCTTCAAACTATTGTCAATATTCAAATTTTAAACATTGGTTGAAATCTTTATGTCAAACAATCGTCAATAATCGAACTTTAATACTAGGTTGGAATTTTTTTCTTCAAACTATCGCCTATATACGAAATTTAACTCTCGGTGGGAAATTTTTGGTCAACCTATCGTCAATGTACGAATTTTATCTCTCGGTGCGCACTTTTTTCTTCAAACTACTGTCAACATTCAAATTTTAACTATTGGTTGAAATCCTTATGTCAAACAATCGTCAATAAACGAATTTTAATACTAGGTTGGAATATTTTTCTTCAAACTATCGCCTATATACGAAAGTTCACTCTCGGTGGGAATTTTTTGGTCAAACTATCGTCAATGTACGAATTTTAACTCTTGGTGGGCACTTTTTTCTTCAAACTACTGTCAATATTCAAATTTTAACTATTGGTTGAAATCTTTATGTCAAACAATCGTCAATAATCGAATTTTAATACTAGGTTGGAATTTTTTTCTTCAAACTATCGCCTATATACGAAATTTAACTCTCGGTGGGAATTTTTTGGTCAACCTATCGTCAATGTCCGTATTTTAACTCTCGGTGGGCACTTTTTTCTTCAAACTACTATCAATACTCAAATTTTAACTATTATTTGGAATCTTTTTGTCAACAATCGTCAATACACGAATTTTAATACTAGGTTGGAATTTTTTTCTTCAAACTATCTCCTATATACGAAATTTAATTCTCGGTAGGAATTTTTTGGTCAAACTATCGTCAATGTACGATTTTTAACTCTCGGTGGGCACTTTTTTCTTCAAACTACTGTCAATATTCAAATTTTAACTATTGGTTGGAATCTTTTTGTCAAACAATCGTCAATACACGAATTTTAATACTAGGTTGGAATTTTTTTCTTCAAACTATTGTCAATATTCAAATTTTAAATATTGGTTCAAATCTTTATGTCAAACAATCGTCAATACACGAATTTTAATACCAGTTTGGAATTTTTTTCTCCAAACCATCGTCTATATACGAATTTTAACTCTCGATGGGAATTTTTTGGCAAACTACCGTCAATGTACGAATTTTAACTCTCGGTGGGCACTTTTTCTTCAAACTACTATCAATACTCAAATTTTAACTATTGGTTGAAATCTTTATGTCAAACAATCGTCAATAATCGAATTTTAATACTAGGTTGGAATTTTTTTCTTCAAACTATCGCCTATATACGAAATTTAACTCTCGGGAGGAATTTTTTGGTCAAGCTACCGTCAATGTACGAATTTTAACTCTAGGTGGGCACTTTTTTCTTCAAACTACTGTCAATATTCAAATTTTAACTGTTGTTTGGAATCTTTTTGTCAAACAATCGTCAATACACGAATTTTAATACTAGGTTGGAATTTTTTTCTTCAAACTATTGTCAATATTCAAATTTTAAATATTGGTTGAAATCTTTATGTCAAGCAATCGTCAATAATCGAATTTTAATACTAGGTTGGAATTTTTTTCTTCAAACTATCGCCTATATACGAAATTTAACTCTCGGTGGGAATTTTTTGGTCAACCTATCGTCAATGTCCGTATTTTAACTCTCGGTGGGCACTTTTATCTTCAAACTACTTTCAATACTCAAATTTTAACTATTATTTGGAATCTTTTTGTCAACAATCGTCAATACACGAATTTTAATACTAGGTTGGAATTTTTTTCTTCAAACTATCTCCTATATACGAAATTTAATTCTCGGTAGGAATTTTTTGGTCAAACTATCGTCAATGTACGAATTTTAACTCTCGGTGGGCACTTTTTTCTTCAAACTACTGTCAATATTCAAATTTTAACTATTGGTTGGAATCTTTTTGTCAAACAATCGTCAATACACGAATTTTAATACTAGGTTGGAATTTTTTTCTTCAAACTATTGTCAATATTCAAATTTTAAATATTGGTTCAAATCTTTATGTCAAACAATCGTCAATACACGAATTTTAATACCAGGTTGGAATTTTTTTCTCCAAACCATCGTCTATATACGAATTTTAACTCTCGATGGGAATTTCTTGGCAAACTACCGTCAATGTACGAATTTTAACTCTCGGTGGGCACTTTATCTTCAAACTACTATCAATACTCAAATTTTAACTATTGGTTGAAATCTTTACGTCAAACAATCGTCAATAATCGAATTTTAATACTAGGTTGGAATATTTTTCTTCAAACTATCGCCTATATACGAAAGTTCACTCTCGGTGGGAATTTTTTGGTCAAACTATCGTCAATGTACGAATTTTAACTCTTGGTGGGCACTTTTTTCTTCAAACTACTGTCAATATTCAAATTTTAACTATTGGTTGAAATCTTTATGTCAAACAATCGTCAATAATCGAATTTTAATACTAGGTTGGAATTTTTTTCTTCAAACTATCGCCTATATACGAAATTTAACTCTCGGTGGGAATTTTTTGGTCAACCTATCGTCAATGTCCGTATTTTAACTCTCGGTGGGCACTTTTTTCTTCAAACTACTATCAATACTCAAATTTTAACTATTATTTGGAATCTTTTTGTCAACAATCGTCAAGACACGAATTTTAATACTAGGTTGGAATTTTTTTCTTCAAACTATCTCCTATATACGAAATTTAATTCTCGGTAGGAATTTTTTGGTCAAACTATCGTCAATGTACGAATTTTAACTCTCGGTGGGCACTTTTTTCTTCAAACTACTGTCAATATTCAAATTTTAACTATTGGTTGGAATCTTTTTGTCAAACAATCGTCAATACACGAATTTTAATACTAGGTTGGAATTTTTTTCTTCAAACTATTGTCAATATTCAAATTTTAAATATTGGTTCAAATCTTTATGTCAAACAATCGTCAATACACGAATTTTAATACCAGGTTGGAATTTTTTTCTCCAAACCATCGTCTATATACGAATTTTAACTCTCGATGGGAATTTTTTGGCAAACTACCGTCAATGTACGAATTTTAACTCTCGGTGGGCACTTTTTCTTCAAACTACTATCAATACTCAAATTTTAACTATTGGTTGAAATCTTTATGTCAAACAATCGTCAATAATCGAATTTTAATACTAGGTTGGAATTTTTTTCTTCAAACTATCGCCTATATACGAAATTTAACTCTCGGTGGGAATTTTTTGGTCAACCTATCGTCAATGTCCGTATTTTAACTCTCGGTGGGCACTTTTTTCTTCAAACTACTATCAATACTCAAATTTTAACTATTATTTGGAATCTTTTTGTCAACAATCGTCAATACACGAATTTTAATACTAGGTTGGAATTTTTTTCTTCAAACTATCTCCTATATACGAAATTTAATTCTCGGTAGGAATTTTTTGGTCAAACTATCGTCAATGTACGAATTTTAACTCTCGGTGGGCACTTTTTTCTTCAAACTACTGTCAATATTCAAATTTTAACTATTGGTTGGAATCTTTTTGTCAAACAATCGTCAATACACGAATTTTAATACTAGGTTGGAATTTTTTTCTTCAAACTATTGTCAATATTCAAATTTTAAATATTGGTTCAAATCTTTATATCAAACAATCGTCAATACACGAATTTTAAAACTAGGTTGGAATTTTTTTCTTCAAACTATTGTCAATATTCAAATTTTAAATATTGGTTGAAATCTTTATGTCAAGCAATCGTCAATAATCGAATTTTAATACTAGGTTGGAATTTTTTTCTTCAAACTATCGCCTATATACGAAATTTAACTCTCGGTGGGAATTTTTTGGTCAACCTATCGTCAATGTCCGTATTTTAACTCTCGGTGGGCACTTTTATCTTCAAACTACTTTCAATACTCAAATTTTAACTATTATTTGGAATCTTTTTGTCAACAATCGTCAATACACGAATTTTAATACTAGGTTGGAATTTTTTTCTTCAAACTATCTCCTATATACGAAATTTAATTCTCGGTAGGAATTTTTTGGTCAAACTATCGTCAATGTACGAATTTTAACTCTCGGTGGGCACTTTTTTCTTCAAACTACTGTCAATATTCAAATTTTAACTATTGGTTGGAATCTTTTTGTCAAACAATCGTCAATACACGAATTTTAATACTAGGTTGGAATTTTTTTCTTCAAACTATTGTCAATATTCAAATTTTAAATATTGGTTCAAATCTTTATGTCAAACAATCGTCAATACACGAATTTTAATACCAGGTTGGAATTTTTTTCTCCAAACCATCGTCTATATACGAATTTTAACTCTCGATGGGAATTTCTTGGCAAACTACCGTCAATGTACGAATTTTAACTCTCGGTGGGCACTTTATCTTCAAACTACTATCAATACTCAAATTTTAACTATTGGTTGAAATCTTTACGTCAAACAATCGTCAATAATCGAATTTTAATACTAGGTTGGAATATTTTTCTTCAAACTATCGCCTATATACGAAAGTTCACTCTCGGTGGGAATTTTTTGGTCAAACTATCGTCAATGTACGAATTTTAACTCTTGGTGGGCACTTTTTTCTTCAAACTACTGTCAATATTCAAATTTTAACTATTGGTTGAAATCTTTATGTCAAACAATCGTCAATAATCGAATTTTAATACTAGGTTGGAATTTTTTTCTTCAAACTATCGCCTATATACGAAATTTAACTCTCGGTGGGAATTTTTTGGTCAACCTATCGTCAATGTCCGTATTTTAACTCTCGGTGGGCACTTTTTTCTTCAAACTACTATCAATACTCAAATTTTAACTATTATTTGGAATCTTTTTGTCAACAATCGTCAATACACGAATTTTAATACTAGGTTGGAATTTTTTTCTTCAAACTATCTCCTATATACGAAATTTAATTCTCGGTAGGAATTTTTTGGTCAAACTATCGTCAATGTACGAATTTTAACTCTCGGTGGGCACTTTTTTCTTCAAACTACTGTCAATATTCAAATTTTAACTATTGGTTGGAATCTTTTTGTCAAACAATCGTCAATACACGAATTTTAATACTAGGTTGGAATTTTTTTCTTCAAACTATTGTCAATATTCAAATTTTAAATATTGGTTCAAATCTTTATGTCAAACAATCGTCAATACACGAATTTTAATACCAGGTTGGAATTTTTTTCTCCAAACCATCGTCTATATACGAATTTTAACTCTCGATGGGAATTTTTTGGCAAACTACGGTCAATGTACGAATTTTAACTCTCGGTGGGCACTTTTTCTTCAAACTACTATCAATACTCAAATTTTAACTATTGGTTGAAATCTTTATGTCAAACAATCGTCAATAATCGAATTTTAATACTAGGTTGGAATTTTTTTCTTCAAACTATCGCCTATATACGAAATTTAACTCTCGGTGGGAATTTTTTGGTCAACCTATCGTCAATGTCCGTATTTTAACTCTCGGTGGGCACTTTTTTCTTCAAACTACTATCAATACTCAAATTTTAACTATTATTTGGAATCTTTTTGTCAACAATCGTCAATACACGAATTTTAATACTAGGTTGGAATTTTTTTCTTCAAACTATCTCCTATATACGAAATTTAATTCTCGGTAGGAATTTTTTGGTCAAACTATCGTCAATGTACGAATTTTAACTCTCGGTGGGCACTTTTTTCTTCAAACTACTGTCAATATTCAAATTTTAACTATTGGTTGGAATCTTTTTGTCAAACAATCGTCAATACACGAATTTTAATACTAGGTTGGAATTTTTTTCTTCAAACTATTGTCAATATTCAAATTTTAAATATTGGTTCAAATCTTTATATCAAACAATCGTCAATACACGAATTTTAAAACTAGGTTGGAATTTTTTTCTTCAAACTATTGTCAATATTCAAATTTTAAATATTGGTTGAAATCTTTATGTCAAGCAATCGTCAATAATCGAATTTTAATACTAGGTTGGAATTTTTTTCTTCAAACTATTGTCAACATACGAAATTTAACTCTCGGGAGGAATTTCTTGGTCAAGCTACGGCCAATGTACGAATTTTAACTCTCGGTGGGAACTTTTTTCTTCAAACTACTATCAATACTCAAATTTTAACTATTATTTGGAATCTTTTTGTCAACAATCGTCAATACACGAATTTTAATACTAGGTTGGAATTTTTTTCTTCAAACTATTGTCAATATTCAAATTTTAAACATTGGTTGAAATCTTTATGTCAAACAATCGTCAATAATCGAACTTTAATACTAGGTTGGAATTTTTTTCTTCAAACTATCGCCTATATACGAAATTTAACTCTCGGTGGGAAATTTTTGGTCAACCTATCGTCAATGTACGAATTTTATCTCTCGGTGCGCACTTTTTTCTTCAAACTACTGTCAACATTCAAATTTTAACTATTGGTTGAAATCCTTATGTCAAACAATCGTCAATAAACGAATTTTAATACTAGGTTGGAATATTTTTCTTCAAACTATCGCCTATATACGAAAGATCACTCTCGGTGGGAATTTTTTGGTCAAACTATCGTCAATGTACGAATTTTAACTCTTGGTGGGCACTTTTTTCTTCAAACTACTGTCAATATTCAAATTTTAACTATTGGTTGAAATCTTTATGTCAAACAATCGTCAATAATCGAATTTTAATACTAGGTTGGAATTTTTTTCTTCAAACTATTGTCAATATTCAAATTTTAAATATTGGTTCAAATCTTTATGTCAAACAATCGTCAATACACGAATTTTAATACCAGGTTGGAATTTTTTTCTCCAAACCATCGTCTATATACGAATTTTAACTCTCGATGGGAATTTTTTGGCAAACTACCGTCAATGTACGAATTTTAACTCTCGGTGGGCACTTTATCTTCAAACTACTATCAATACTCAAATTTTAACTATTGGTTGAAATCTTTACGTCAAACAATCGTCAATAATCGAATTTTAATACTAGGTTGGAATTTTTTTCTTCAAACTATCGCCTATATACGAAATTTAACTCTCGGGAGGAATTTTTTGGTCAAGCTACCGTCAATGTACGAATTTTAACTCTAGGTGGGCACTTTTTTCTTCTAACTACTGTCAATATTCAAATTTTAACTGTTGTTTGGAATCTTTTTGTCAAACAATCGTCAATACACGAATTTTAATACTAGGTTGGAATTTTTTTCTTCAAACTATTGTCAATATTCAAATTTTAAATATTGGTTCAAATCTTTATATCAAACAATCGTCAATACACGAATTTTAATACTAGGTTGGAATTTTTTTCTTCAAACTATTGTCAATATTCAAATTTTAAATATTGGTTGAAATCTTTATGTCAAGCAATCGTCAATAATCGAATTTTAATACTAGGTTGGAATTTTTTTCTTCAAGATTTCGCCTATATACGAAATTTAACTCTCGGGAGGAATTTTTTGGTCAAGCTACGGCCAATGTACGAATTTTAACTCTCGGTGGGAACTTTTTTCTTCAAACTACTGTCAATATTCAAATTTTAACTATTGGTTGAAATCTTTATGTCAAACAATCGTCAATAATCGAATTTTAATACTAGGTTGGAATTTTTTTCTTCAAACTATCGCCTATATACGAAATTTAACTCTCGGTGGGAATTTTTTGGTCAACCTATCGTCAATGTCCGTATTTTAACTCTCGGTGGGCACTTTTTTCTTCAAACTACTATCAATACTCAAATTTTAACTATTATATGGAATCTTTTTGTCAACAATCGTCAATACACGAATTTTAATACTAGGTTGGAATTTTTTTCTTCAAACTATCTCCTATATACGAAATTTAATTCTCGGTAGGAATTTTTTGGTCAAACTATCGTCAATGTACGAATTTTAACTCTCGGTGGGCACTTTTTTCTTCAAACTACTGTCAATATTCAAATTTTAAATATTGGTTGAAATCTTTATGTCAAGCAATCGTCAATAATCGAATTTTAATACTAGGTTGGAATTTTTTTCTTCAAGATTTCGCCTATATACGAAATTTAACTCTCGGGAGGAATTTTTTGGTCAAGCTACGGCCAATGTACGAATTTTAACTCTCGGTGGGAACTTTTTTCTTCAAACTACTATCAATACTCAAATTTTAACTATTATTTGGAATCTTTTTGTCAACAATCGTCAATACACGAATTTTAATACTAGGTTGGAATTTTTTTCTTCAAACTATTGTCAATATTCAAATTTTAAGCATTGGTTGAAATCCTTATGTCAAACAATCGTCAATAAACGAATTTTAATACTAGGTTGGAATATTTTTCTTCAAACTATCGCCTATATACGAAAGTTCACTCTCGGTGGGAATTTTTTGGTCAAACTATCGTCAATGTACGAATTTTAACTCTTGGTGGGCACTTTTTTCTTCAAACTACTGTCAATATTCAAATTTTAACTATTGGTTGAAATCTTTATGTCAAACAATCGTCAATAATCGAATTTTAATACTAGGTTGGAATTTTTTTCTTCAAACTATCGCCTATATACGAAATTTAACTCTCGGTGGGAATTTTTTGGTCAACCTATCGTCAGTGTCCGTATTTTAACTCTCGGTGGGCACTTTTTTCTTCAAACTACTATCAATACTCAAATTTTAACTATTATTTGGAATCTTTTTGTCAACAATCGTCAATACACGAATTTTAATACTAGGTTGGAATTTTTTTCTTCAAACTATCTCCTATATACGAAATTTAATTCTCGGTAGGAATTTTTTGGTCAAACTATCGTCAATGTACGAATTTTAACTCTCGGTGGGCACTTTTTTCTTCAAACTACTGTCAATATTCAAATTTTAAATATTGGTTGAAATCTTTATGTCAAGCAATCGTCAATAATCGAATTTTAATACTAGGTTGGAATTTTTTTCTTCAAGATTTCGCCTATATACGAAATTCAACTCTCGGGAGGAATTTTTTGGTCAAGCTACGGCCAATGTACGAATTTTAACTCTCGGTGGGAACTTTTTTCTTCAAACTACTATCAATACTCAAATTTTAACTATTATTTGGAATCTTTTTGTCAACAATCGTCAATACACGAATTTTAATACTAGGTTGGAATTTTTTTCTTCAAACTATTGTCAATATTCAAATTTTAAACATTGGTTGAAATCTTTATGTCAAACAATCGTCAATAATCGAACTTTAATACTAGGTTGGAATTTTTTTCTTCAAACTATCGCCTATATACGAAATTTAACTCTCGGTGGGAAATTTTTGGTCAACCTATCGTCAATGTACGAATTTTATCTCTCGGTGCGCACTTTTTTCTTCAAACTACTGTCAACATTCTAATTTTAACTATTGGTTGAAATCCTTATGTCAAACAATCGTCAATAAACGAATTTTAATACTAGGTTGGAATATTTTTCTTCAAACTATCGCCTATATACGAAAGTTCACTCTCGGTGGGAATTTTTTGGTCAAACTATCGTCAATGTACGAATTTTAACTCTTGGTGGGCACTTTTTTCTTCAAAGTACTGTCAATATTCAAATTTTAACTATTGGTTGAAATCTTTATGTCAAACAATCGTCAATAATCGAATTTTAATACTAGGTTGGAATTTTTTTCTTCAAACTATCGCCTATATACGAAATTTAACTCTCGGTGGGAATTTTTTGGTCAACCTATCGTCAATGTCCGTATTTTAACTCTCGGTGGGCACTTTTTTCTTCAAACTACTATCAATACTCAAATTTTAAATATTATTTGGAATCTTTTTGTCAACAATCGTCAATACACGAATTTTAATACTAGGTTGGAATTTTTTTCTTCAAACTATCTCCTATATACGAAATTTAATTCTCGGTAGGAATTTTTTGGTCAAACTATCGTCAATGTACGAATTTTAACTCTCGGTGGGCACTTTTTTCTTCAAACTACTGTCAATATTCAAATTTTAACTATTGGTTGGAATCTTTTTGTCAAACAATCGTCAATACACAAATTTTAATACTAGGTTGGAATTTTTTTCTTCAAACTATTGTCAATATTCAAATTTTAAATATTGGTTCAAATCTTTATGTCAAACAATCGTCAATACACGAATTTTAATACCAGGTTGGAATTTTTTTCTCCAAACCATCGTCTATATACGAATTTTAACTCTCGATGGGAATTTTTTGGCAAACTACCGTCAATGTACGAATTTTAACTCTCGGTGGGCACTTTTTCTTCAAACTACTATCAATACTCAAATTTTAACTATTGGTTGAAATCTTTATGTCAAACAATCGTCAATAATCGAATTTTAATACTAGGTTGGAATTTTTTTCTTCAAACTATCGCCTATATACGAAATTTAACTCTCGGGAGGAATTTTTTGGTCAAGCTACCGTCAATGTACGAATTTTAACTCTAGGTGGGCACTTTTTTCTTCAAACTACTGTCAATATTCAAATTTTAACTGTTGTTTGGAATCTTTTTGTCAAACAATCGTCAATACACGAATTTTAATACTAGGTTGGAATTTTTTTCTTCAAACTATTGTCAATATTCAAATTTTAAATATTGGTTCAAATCTTTATATCAAACAATCGTCAATACACGAATTTTAATACTAGGTTGGAATTTTTTTCTTCAAACTATTGTCAATATTCAAATTTTAAATATTGGTTGAAATCTTTATGTCAAGCAATCGTCAATAATCGAATTTTAATACTAGGTTGGAATTTTTTTCTTCAAACTATTGTCAATATTCAAATTTTAAACATTGGTTGAAATCTTTATGTCAAACAATCGTCAATAATCGAACTTTAATACTAGGTTGGAATTTTTTTCTTCAAACTATCGCCTATATACGAAATTTAACTCTCGGTGGGAATTTTTTGGTCAACCTATCGTCAATGTCCGTATTTTAACTCTCGGTGGGCACTTTTTTCTTCAAACTACTTTCAATACTCAAATTTTAACTATTATTTGGAATCTTTTTGTCAACAATCGTCAATACACGAATTTTAATACTAGGTTGGAATTTTTTTCTTCAAACTATCTCCTATATACGAAATTTAATTCTCGGTAGGAATTTTTTGGTCAAACTATCGTCAATGTACGAATTTTAACTCTCGGTGGGCAGTTTTTTCTTCAAACTACTGTCAATATTCAAATTTTAACTATTGGTTGGAATCTTTTTGTCAAACAATCGTCAATACACGAATTTTAATACTAGGTTGGAATTTTTTTCTTCAAACTATTGTCAATATTCAAATTTTAAATATTGGTTCAAATCTTTATGTCAAACAATCGTCAATACACGAATTTTAATACCAGGTTGGAATTTTTTTCTCCAAACCATCGTCTATATACGAATTTTAACTCTCGATGGGAATTTTTTGGCAAACTACCGTCAATGTACGAATTTTAACTCTCGGTGGGCACTTTTTCTTCAAACTACTATCAATACTCAAATTTTAACTATTGGTTGAAATCTTTATGTCAAACAATCGTCAATAATCGAATTTTAATACTAGGTTGGAATTTTTTTCTTCAAGATTTCGCCTATATACGAAATTTAACTCTCGGGAGGAATTTTTTGGTCAAGCTACGGCCAATGTACGAATTTTAACTCTCGGTGGGAACTTTTTTCTTCAAACTACTATCAATACTCAAATTTTAACTATTATTTGGAATCTTTTTGTCAACAATCGTCAATACACGAATTTTAATACTGGGTTGGAATTTTTTTCTTCAAACTATTGTCAATATTCAAATTTTAAACATTGGTTGAAATCCTTATGTCAAACAATCGTCAATAAACGAATTTTAATACTAGGTTGGAATATTTTTCTTCAAACTATCGCCTATATACGAAAGTTCACTCTCGGTGGGAATTTTTTGGTCAAACTATCGTCAATGTACGAATTTTAACTCTTGGTGGGCACTTTTTTCTTCAAACTACTGTCAATATTCAAATTTTAACTATTGGTTGAAATCTTTATGTCAAACAATCGTCAATAATCGAATTTTAATACTAGGTTGGAATTTTTTTCTTCAAACTATCGCCTATATACGAAATTTAACTCTCGGTGGGAATTTTTTGGTCAACCTATCGTCAATGTCCGTATTTTAACTCTCGGTGGGCACTTTTTTCTTCAAACTACTATCAATACTCAAATTTTAACTATTATTTGGAATCTTTTTGTCAACAATCGTCAATACACGAATTTTAATACTAGGTTGGAATTTTTTTCTTCAAACTATCTCCTATATACGAAATTTAATTCTCGGTAGGAATTTTTTGGTCAAACTATCGTCAATGTACGAATTTTAACTCTCGGTGGGCACTTTTTTCTTCAAACTACTGTCAATATTCAAATTTTAAATATTGGTTGAAATCTTTATGTCAAGCAATCGTCAATAATCGAATCTTAATACTAGGTTGGAATTTTTTTCTTCAAGATTTCGCCTATATACGAAATTCAACTCTCGGGAGGAATTTTTTGGTCAAGCTACGGCCAATGTACGAATTTTAACTCTCGGTGGGAACTTTTTTCTTCAAACTACTATCAATACTCAAATTTTAACTATTATTTGGAATCTTTTTGTCAACAATCGTCAATACACGAATTTTAATACTAGGTTGGAATTTTTTTCTTCAAACTATTGTCAATATTCAAATTTTAAACATTGGTTGAAATCTTTATGTCAAACAATCGTCAATAATCGAACTTTAATACTAGGTTGGAATTTTTTTCTTCAAACTATCGCCTATATACGAAATTTAACTCTCGGTGGGAAATTTTTGGTCAACCTATCGTCAATGTACGAATTTTATCTCTCGGTGCGCACTTTTTTCTTCAAACTACTGTCAACATTCTAATTTTAACTATTGGTTGAAATCCTTATGTCAAACAATCGTCAATAAACGAATTTTAATACTAGGTTGGAATATTTTTCTTCAAACTATCACCTATATACGAAAGTTCACTCTCGGTGGGAATTTTTTGGTCAAACTATCGTCAATGTACGAATTTTAACTCTTGGTGGGCACTTTTTTCTTCAAAGTACTGTCAATATTCAAATTTTAACTATTGGTTGAAATCTTTATGTCAAACAATCGTCAATAATCGAATTTTAATACTAGGTTGGAATTTTTTTCTTCAAACTATCTCCTATATACGAAATTTAATTCTCGGTAGGAATTTTTTGGTCAAGCTACCGCCAATGTACGAATTTTAACTCTCGGTGGGAACTTTTTTCTTCAAACTACTATCAATACTCAAATTTTAACTATTATTTGCAATCTTTTTGTCAACAATCGTCAATACACGAATTTTAATACTAGGTTGGAATTTTTTTCTTCAAACTATTGTCAATATTCAAATTTTAAGCATTGGTTGAAATCTTTATGTCAAACAATCGTCAATAATCGAACTTTAATACTAGGTTGGAATTTTTTTCTTCAAACTATCGCCTATATACCAAATTTAACTCTCGGTGGGAAATTTTTGGTCAACCTATCGTCAATGTTCGAATTTTATCTCTCGGTGCGCACTTTTTTCTTCAAACTACTGTCAACATTCAAATTTTAACTATTGGTTGAAATCCTTATGTCAAACAATCGTCAATAAACGGATTTTAATACTAGTTTGGAATATTTTTCTTCAAACTATCGCCTATATACGAAATTTCACTCTCGGTGGGAATTTTTTGGTCATACTATCGTCAATGTACGAATTTTAACTCTTGGTGGGCACTTTTTTCTTCAAACTACTATCAATACTCAAATTTTAACTATTATTTGGAATCTTTTTGTCAACAATCGTCAATACACGAATTTTAATACTAGGTTGGAATTTTTTTCTTCAAACTATTGTCAATATTCAAATTTTAAATATTGGTTCAAATCTTTATATCAAACAATCGTCAATACACGAATTTTAATACTAGGTTGGAATTTTTTTCTTCAAACTATTGTCAATATTCAAATTTTAAATATTGGTTGAAATCTTTATGTCAAGCAATCGTCAATAATCGAATTTTAATACTAGGTTGGAATTTTTTTCTTCAAGATTTCGCCTATATACGAAATTTAACTCTCGGGAGGAATTTTTTGGTCAAGCTACCGCCAATGTACGAATTTTAACTGTCGGTGGGCACTTTTTTCTTCAAACTACTGTCAATATTCAAATTTTAACTATTGGTTCGAATCTTTTTGTCAAACAATCGTCAATACGCAAATTTTAATACTAGGTTGGAATTTTTATCTTCAAACTATCGCCTATATACGAAATTTAACTCACAGTGGGAATTTTTTGGTCAACTTATCGTCAATGTACGAATTTTAACTCTCGGTGGGCACTTTTTTCTTCAAACTACTGTCAATATTCAAATTTTAAATATTGGTTGGAATCTTTTTGTCAAACAATCGTCAATACACGAATTTTAATACTAGGTTGGAATTTTTTTCTTCAAACTATTGTCAATATTCAAATTTTAAACATTGGTTGAAATCTTTATGTCAAACAACCGTCAATAAACGAATTTTAATACTAGGTTGGAATTTTTTTCTTCAAACTATCGCCTATATGCGAAATTTAACTCTCGGTGGGAATTTTTTGGTCAAACTATCGTCAATGTACGAATTTTAACTCTCGGTAGGCAATTTTTTCTTCAAACTACTGTCAATATTCAAATTTTAACTGTTGTTTGGAATCTTTTTGTCAAACAATCGTCAATAAACGAATTTTAATACTAGGTTGGAATTTTTTTCTTCAAACTATTGTCAATATTCAAATTTTAAATATTGGTTCAAATCTTTATATCAAACAATCGTCAATACACGAATTTTAATACTAGGTTGGAATTTTTTTCTTCAAACTATTGTCAATATTCAAAGTTTAAATATTGGTTGAAATCTTTATGTCAGGCAATCGTCAATAATGGAATTTTAATACTAGGTTGGAATTTTTTTCTTCAAGATTTCGCCTATATACGAAATTTAACTCTCGGGAGGAATTTTTTGGTCAAGCTACGGCCAATGTACGAATTTTAACTCTCGGTGGGAACTTTTTTCTTCAAACTACTATCAATACTCAAATTTTAACTATTATTTGGAATCTTTTTGTCAACAATCGTCAATACACGAATTTTAATACTAGGTTGGAATTTTTTTCTTCAAACTATTGTCAATATTCAAATTTTAAACATTGGTTGAAATCTTTATGTCAAACAATCGTCAATAATCGAACTTTAATACTAGGTTGGAATTTTTTTCTTCAAACTATCGCCTATATACGAAATTTAACTCTCGGTGGGAAATTTTTGGTCAACCTATCGTCAATGGACGAATTTTATCTCTCGGTGCGCACTTTTTTCTTCAAACTACTGTCAACATTCTAATTTTAACTATTGGTTGAAATCCTTATGTCAAACAATCGTCAATAGACGAATTTTAATACTAGGTTGGAATATTTTTCTTCAAACTATCGCCTATATACGAAAGTTCACTCTCGGTGGGAATTTTTTGGTCAAACTATCGCCAATGTAGGAATTTTAACTCTTGGTGGGCACTTTTTTCTTCAAACTACTGTCAATATTCAAATTTTAACTATTGGTTGGAATCTTTTTGTCAAACAATCGTCAATACACGAATTTTAATACTAGGTTGGAATTTTGTTCTTCAAACTATTGTCAATATTCAAATTTTAAACATTGTTTGAAATCTTTATGTCAAACAATCGTCAATAATCGAACTTTAATACTAGGTTGGAATTTTTTTTTTCAAACTATTGCCTATATACGAAATTTAACTCTCAGTAGGAATTTTTTGGTCAAGCTACCGTCAATGCACGAATTTTAACTCTCGGTGGGCACTTTTTTCTTCAAACTACTGTCAATATTCAAATTTTAACTATTGGTTGGAATCTTTTTGTCAAACAATCGTCAGTACACGAATTTTAATACTAGGTTGGAATTTTTTTCTTCAAACTATTGTCAATATTCAAATTTTAAACATTGGTTGAAATCTTTATGTCAAACAATCGTCAATAATCGAACTTTAATACTAGGTTGGAATTTTTTTCTTCAAACTATCGCCTATATACCAAATTTAACTCTCGGTGGGAAATTTTTGGTCAACCTATCGTCAATGTTCGAATTTTATCTCTCGGTGCGCACTTTTTTCTTCAAACTATTGTCAATATTCAAATTTTAAATATTGGTTGAAATCTTTATGTCAAGCAATCGTCAATAATCGAATTTTAATACTAGGTTGGAATTTTTTTCTTCAAACTATCTCCTATATACGAAATTTAATTCTCGGTAGGAATTTTTTGGTCAAGCTACCGCCAATGTACGAATTTTAACTCTCGGTGGGAACTTTTTTCTTCAAACTACTATCAATACTCAAATTTTAACTATTATTTGCAATCTTTTTGTCAACAATCGTCAATACACGAATTTTAATACTAGGTTGGAATTTTTTTCTTCAAACTATTGTCAATATTCAAATTTTAAGCATTGGTTGAAATCTTTATGTCAAACAATCGTCAATAATCGAACTTTAATACTAGGTTGGAATTTTTTTCTTCAAACTATCTCCTATATACGAAATTTAATTCTCGGTAGGAATTTTTTGATCAAACTATCGTCAATGTACGAATTTTAACTCTCTGTGGGCACTTTTTTCTACAGACTACTCTCAATATACAAATTTTAACTGTTTGTTGAAATCTTTCTGTCAAACAGTCGTCATTATACGAACTTTAACTCTAGGTTGGAATTTTTTTCTTCAAACTATCGTCTATATACGAAATTTATCTCTTGTTGGGAATTCTCAGTCAAACTACCGTCAATGTACGAATTTTAACTCTCGTTGGGAATTTTTTTCTTCAGACTACTGTCAATATACAAATTTTAACTGTTTGTTGAAATCCTTTTGTCAAACAATCGTCAATACACGTGGTTTAATACCAGGTTGGAATTTTTTTCTCCAAACCATCGACTATATACGAATTTTAACTCTCGATGGGATTTGTTTGGCAAACTACCGTCAATGTGCGAATTTTAACTCTCGGTGGGAATTTTTTCTTTCCGACTACTGTCAATGTACAAATTTTAACTATTTGTTGAAATCTTTATGTCAAACAATCGTCAATAATCGAATTTTAATACTAGGTTGGAATTTTTTTCTTCAAACTATCGCCTATATACGAAATTTAACTCTCGGGAGGAATTTTTTGGTCAAGCTACCGTCAATGTACGAATTTTAACTCTAGGTGGGCACTTTTTTCTTCAAACTACTGTCAATATTCAAATTTTAACTGTTGTTTGGAATCTTTTTGTCAAACAATCGTCAATAAACGAATTTTAATACTAGGTTGGAATTTTTTTCTTCAAACTATTGTCAATATTCAAATTTTAAATATTGGTTCAAATCTTTATATCAAACAATCGTCAATACACGAATTTTAATACTAGGTTGAAATTTTTTTCTTCAAACTATTGTCAATATTCAAAGTTTAAATATTGGTTGAAATCTTTATGTCAGGCAATCGTCAATAATGGAATTTTAATACTAGGTTGGAATTTTTTTCTTCAAGATTTCGCCTATATACGAAATTTAACTCTCGGGAGGAATTTTTTGGTCAAGCTACGGCCAATGTACGAATTTTAACTCTCGGTGGGAACTTTTTTCTTCAAACTACTATCAATACTCAAATTTTAACTATTATTTGGAATCTTTTTGTCAACAATCGTCAATACACGAATTTTAATACTAGGTTGGAATTTTTTTCTTCAAACTATTGTCAATATTCAAATTTTAAACATTGGTTGAAATCTTTATGTCAAACAATCGTCAATAATCGAACTTTAATACTAGGTTGGAATTTTTTTCTTCAAACTATCGCCTATATACGAAATTTAACTCTCGGTGGGAAATTTTTGGTCAACCTATCGTCAATGGACGAATTTTATCTCTCGGTGCGCACTTTTTTCTTCAAACTACTGTCAACATTCTAATTTTAACTATTGGTTGAAATCCTTATGTCAAACAATCGTCAATAAACGAATTTTAATACTAGGTTGGAATATTTTTCTTCAAACTATCGCCTATATACGAAAGTTCACTCTCGGTGGGAATTTTTTGGTCAAACTATCGCCAATGTAGGAATTTTAACTCTTGGTGGGCACTTTTTTCTTCAAACTACTGTCAATATTCAAATTTTAACTATTGGTTGGAATCTTTTTGTCAAACAATCGTCAATACACGAATTTTAATACTAGGTTGGAATTTTGTTCTTCAAACTATTGTCAATATTCAAATTTTAAACATTGTTTGAAATCTTTATGTCAAACAATCGTCAATAATCGAACTT
The DNA here is from genome assembly GCF_050948175.1 of Xylocopa sonorina. Taxonomy (NCBI): domain Eukaryota; kingdom Metazoa; phylum Arthropoda; class Insecta; order Hymenoptera; family Apidae; genus Xylocopa; species Xylocopa sonorina. Next base: position 1,248,688 of record NW_027490114.1, on the reverse strand, counting down.
TAATACTAGGTTGGAATTTTTTTTTTCAAACTATTGCCTATATACGAAATTTAACTCTCAGTAGGAATTTTTTGGTCAAGCTACCGTCAATGCACGAATTTTAACTCTCGGTGGGCACTTTTTTCTTCAAACTACTGTCAATGTTCAAATTTTAACTATTGGTTGGAATCTTTTTGTCAAACAATCGTCAGTACACGAATTTTAATACTAGGTTGGAATTTTTTTCTTCAAACTATTGTCAATATTCAAATTTTAAACATTGGTTGAAATCTTTATGTCAAACAATCGTCAATAATCGAACTTTAATACTAGGTTGGAATTTTTTTCTTCAAACTATCGCCTATATACCAAATTTAACTCTCGGTGGGAAATTTTTGGTCAACCTATCGTCAATGTTCGAATTTTATCTCTCGGTGCGCACTTTTTTCTTCAAACTATTGTCAATATTCAAATTTTAAATATTGGTTGAAATCTTTATGTCAAGCAATCGTCAATAATCGAATTTTAATACTAGGTTGGAATTTTTTTCTTCAAACTATCTCCTATATACGAAATTTAATTCTCGGTAGGAATTTTTTGGTCAAGCTACCGCCAATGTACGAATTTTAACTCTCGGTGGGAACTTTTTTCTTCAAACTACTATCAATACTCAAATTTTAACTATTATTTGCAATCTTTTTGTCAACAATCGTCAATACACGAATTTTAATACTAGGTTGGAATTTTTTTCTTCAAACTATTGTCAATATTCAAATTTTAAGCATTGGTTGAAATCTTTATGTCAAACAATCGTCAATAATCGAACTTTAATACTAGGTTGGAATTTTTTTCTTCAAACTATCTCCTATATACGAAATTTAATTCTCGGTAGGAATTTTTTGATCAAACTATCGTCAATGTACGAATTTTAACTCTCTGTGGGCACTTTTTTCTACAGACTACTCTCAATATACAAATTTTAACTGTTTGTTGAAATCTTTCTGTCAAACAGTCGTCATTATACGAACTTTAACTCTAGGTTGGAATTTTTTTCTTCAAACTATCGTCTATATACGAAATTTATCTCTTGTTGGGAATTCTCAGTCAAACTACCGTCAATGTACGAATTTTAACTCTCGTTGGGAATTTTTTTCTTCAGACTACTGTCAATATACAAATTTTAACTGTTTGTTGAAATCCTTTTGTCAAACAATCGTCAATACACGTGGTTTAATACCAGGTTGGAATTTTTTTCTCCAAACCATCGACTATATACGAATTTTAACTCTCGATGGGATTTGTTTGGCAAACTACCGTCAATGTGCGAATTTTAACTCTCGGTGGGAATTTTTTCTTTCCGACTACTGTCAATGTACAAATTTTAACTATTTGTTGAAATCTTTATGTCAAACAATCGTCAATAATCGAATTTTAATACTAGGTTGGAATTTTTTTCTTCAAACTATCGCCTATATACGAAATTTAACTCTCGGGAGGAATTTTTTGGTCAAGCTACCGTCAATGTACGAATTTTAACTCTAGGTGGGCACTTTTTTCTTCAAACTACTGTCAATATTCAAATTTTAACTGTTGTTTGGAATCTTTTTGTCAAACAATCGTCAATAAACGAATTTTAATACTAGGTTGGAATTTTTTTCTTCAAACTATTGTCAATATTCAAATTTTAAATATTGGTTCAAATCTTTATATCAAACAATCGTCAATACACGAATTTTAATACTAGGTTGGAATTTTTTTCTTCAAACTATTGTCAATATTCAAAGTTTAAATATTGGTTGAAATCTTTATGTCAGGCAATCGTCAATAATGGAATTTTAATACTAGGTTGGAATTTTTTTCTTCAAGATTTCGCCTATATACGAAATTTAACTCTCGGGAGGAATTTTTTGGTCAAGCTACGGCCAATGTACGAATTTTAACTCTCGGTGGGAACTTTTTTCTTCAAACTACTATCAATACTCAAATTTTAACTATTATTTGGAATCTTTTTGTCAACAATCGTCAATACACGAATTTTAATACTAGGTTGGAATTTTTTTCTTCAAACTATTGTCAATATTCAAATTTTAAACATTGGTTGAAATCTTTATGTCAAACAATCGTCAATAATCGAACTTTAATACTAGGTTGGAATTTTTTTCTTCAAACTATCGCCTATATACGAAATTTAACTCTCGGTGGGAAATTTTTGGTCAACCTATCGTCAATGGACGAATTTTATCTCTCGGTGCGCACTTTTTTCTTCAAACTACTGTCAACATTCTAATTTTAACTATTGGTTGAAATCCTTATGTCAAACAATCGTCAATAAACGAATTTTAATACTAGGTTGGAATATTTTTCTTCAAACTATCGCCTATATACGAAAGTTCACTCTCGGTGGGAATTTTTTGGTCAAACTATCGCCAATGTACGAATTTTAACTCTTGGTGGGCACTTTTTTCTTCAAACTACTGTCAATATTCAAATTTTAACTATTGGTTGGAATCTTTTTGTCAAACAATCGTCAATACACGAATTTTAATACTAGGTTGGAATTTTGTTCTTCAAACTATTGTCAATATTCAAATTTTAAACATTGGTTGAAATCTTTATGTCAAACAATCGTCAATAATCGAACTTTAATACTAGGTTGGAATTTTTTTTTTCAAACTATTGCCTATATACGAAATTTAACTCTCAGTAGGAATTTTTTGGTCAAGCTACCGTCAATGCACGAATTTTAACTCTCGGTGGGCACTTTTTTCTTCAAACTACTGTCAATATTCAAATTTTAACTATTGGTTGGAATCTTTTTGTCAAACAATCGTCAGTACACGAATTTTAATACTAGGTTGGAATTTTTTTCTTCAAACTATTGTCAATATTCAAATTTTAAACATTGGTTGAAATCTTTATGTCAAACAATCGTCAATAATCGAACTTTAATACTAGGTTGGAATTTTTTTCTTCAAACTATCGCCTATATACCAAATTTAACTCTCGGTGGGAAATTTTTGGTCAACCTATCGTCAATGTTCGAATTTTATCTCTCGGTGCGCACTTTTTTCTTCAAACTATTGTCAATATTCAAATTTTAAATATTGGTTGAAATCTTTATGTCAAGCAATCGTCAATAATCGAATTTTAATACTAGGTTGGAATTTTTTTCTTCAAACTATCTCCTATATACGAAATTTAATTCTCGGTAGGAATTTTTTGGTCAAGCTACCGCCAATGTACGAATTTTAACTCTCGGTGGGAACTTTTTTCTTCAAACTACTATCAATACTCAAATTTTAACTATTATTTGCAATCTTTTTGTCAACAATCGTCAATACACGAATTTTAATACTAGGTTGGAATTTTTTTCTTCAAACTATTGTCAATATTCAAATTTTAAGCATTGGTTGAAATCTTTATGTCAAACAATCGTCAATAATCGAACTTTAATACTAGGTTGGAATTTTTTTCTTCAAACTATCGCCTATATACCAAATTTAACTCTCGGTGGGAAATTTTTGGTCAACCTATCGTCAATGTTCGAATTTTATCTCTCGGTGCGCACTTTTTTCTTCAAACTACTGTCAACATTCAAATTTTAACTATTGGTTGAAATCCTTATGTCAAACAATCGTCAATAAACGAATTTTAATACTAGTTTGGAATATTTTTCTTCAAACTATCGCCTATATACGAAATTTCACTCTCGGTGGGAATTTTTTGGTCAAACTATCGTCAATGTACGAATTTTAACTCTTGGTGGGCACTTTTTTCTTCAAACTACTATCAATACTCAAATTTTAACTATTATTTGGAATCTTTTTGTCAACAATCGTCAATACACGAATTTTAATACTAGGTTGGAATTTTTTTCTTCAAACTATTGTCAATATTCAAATTTTAAATATTGGTTCAAATCTTTATATCAAACAATCGTCAATACACGAATTTTAATACTAGGTTGGAATTTTTTTCTTCAAACTATTGTCAATATTCAAATTTTAAATATTGGTTGAAATCTTTATGTCAAGCAATCGTCAATAATCGAATTTTAATACTAGGTTGGAATTTTTTTCTTCAAGATTTCGCCTATATACGAAATTTAACTCTCGGGAGGAATTTTTTGGTCAAGCTACCGCCAATGTACGAATTTTAACTGTCGGTGGGCACTTTTTTCTTCAAACTACTGTCAATATTCAAATTTTAACTATTGGTTCGAATCTTTTTGTCAAACAATCGTCAATACGCAAATTTTAATACTAGGTTGGAATTTTTATCTTCAAACTATCGCCTATATACGAAATTTAACTCACAGTGGGAATTTTTTGGTCAACTTATCGTCAATGTACGAATTTTAACTCTCGGTGGGCACTTTTTTCTTCAAACTACTGTCAATATTCAAATTTTAAATATTGGTTGGAATCTTTTTGTCAAACAATCGTCAATACACGAATTTTAATACTAGGTTGGAATTTTTTTCTTCAAACTATTGTCAATATTCAAATTTTAAACATTGGTTGAAATCTTTATGTCAAACAACCGTCAATAAACGAATTTTAATACTAGGTTGGAATTTTTTTCTTCAAACTATCGCCTATATGCTAAATTTAACTCTCGGTAGGAATTTTTTGGTCAAACTATCGTCAATGTACGAATTTTAACTCTCGGTAGGCAATTTTTTCTTCAAACTACTGTCAATATTCACATTTTAAGTATTGTTTGAAATCTTTTTGTCAAACAATCATCAATACACGAAGTTTAATACTAGGCTGGAATTTTTTTCTCCAATCCATCGTCTATGTACGAATTTTAACTCTCGATGGGAATTTTTTAGTCAAGCTACCTCCAATGTACGAAATTTAGCTCTCAGTGGCCACTTTTTTCTTCAAACGACTGTCAATATTCAAATTTTAACTATTGGTTGAAATCTTTATGTCAAACAATCGTCAATAATCGAATTTTAATACTAGGTTGGAATATTTTTCTTCAACCTATCGCCTATATTCAAAATTACCTCTCAGTAGGAATTTTTTTGTCAAGCTACCGTCAATGCACGAGTTTTAACTCTCGGTGCTCACTTTTTTCTTCAAACTACTGTCAACATTCAAATTTTAACTATTGGTTGAAATCCTTATGTCAAACAATCGTCAATAAACGAATTTTAATACTAGGATGGAATTTTTTTCTTCAAACTATCGCCTATATAAGAAATTTAACTCTCGGTAGGAATTTTTTGGTCAAGCTACCGTCAATGTACGAATTTTAACTCTCGGTGGGAACTTTTTTCTTCAAACTACTGTCAATATTCAAATTTTAACTATTGGTTGAAATCTTTATGTCAAACAATCGTCAATAAACGAATTTTAATACTAGGTTGGAATTTTTTTCTCCAAACTATCGTCTATATACGAAATTTATCTCTTGTTGGGAATTCTTATTCAAACTACCGTCAATGTACGAATTTTAACTCTCGTTGGGAATTTTTTTCTTCAGACTACTGTCAATATACAAATCTTAACTGTTTGTTGAAATCTTTATGTCAAACAATCGTCAATACACGAATTTTAATACCAGGTTGGAATTTTTTTCTTCAAACTATCTCCTATATACGAAATTTATCTCTTGTTGGGAATTCTCAGTCAAACTACCGTCAATGTACGAATTTTAACTCTCGTTGGGAATTTTTTTCTTCAGACTACTGTCAATATACAAATTTTAACTGTTTGTTGAAATCCTTTTGTCAAACAATCGTCAATACACGTGGTTTAATACCAGGTTGGAATTTTTTTCTCCAAACCATCGACTATATACGAATTTTAACTCTCGATGGGATTTGTTTGGCAAACTACCGTCAATGTGCGAATTTTAACTCTCGGTGGGAATTTTTTCTTTCCGACTACTGTCAATGTACAAATTTTAACTATTTGTTGAAATCTTTTTGTCAAACAATCGTCAATACACGTAGTTTAATACCAGGTTGGAATTTTTTTCTACAAACCATCGTCTATATACGAATTTTAACTCCCGATGGGAATTTTTTGGCAAACTACCGTCAATGTACGAATTTTAACACTCGGTGGGCACTTTTTTCTGCAAACTACTGTCAATATTCAAATTTTAACTATTTGTTGAAATCATTTTGTCAAACAATCGTCAATACACGTGGTTTAATACTAGGTTGGAATTTTTTTTTCGAAACCTTCGTCTATATACGAATTTCAATTCTCGATGGGAATTTTTTGGCAAACTACCGTCAATGCACGAATTTTAACTCTCGGTGGGCACTTTTTTCTTCAAACTACTGTCAATATTCAAATTTTAAGTCTTGGTTGAAATCTTTTGGTCAAACAATTGTCATTATGCGAATCTTAAATCTAGGTTGGAATTTTTATCTCCAAACTACCGTCTATATACGAATTTTAACTCTCGATGTGAATTTTTTGGCAAACTACCGTCAATGTACGAATTTTAACTCTCGATGGGCACTTTTTTCTGCAAACTACTGTCAATATTCAAATTTTGTGTCTTGGTTGAAATCTTTTTGTCAAACAAGCGTCATTATACGAACTTTAACTCTAGGTTGGAATTTTTTTCTTCAAACTATCGTCTATATACGAAATTTAACTCTAGTTGGGAATTCTTAGTCAAACTATCGTAAATGTACGAATTTTAGCTATCGGTGTAAATTTTTTACTTCGGACTTCTCTCAATATACAAATTTTAACTGTTTATTGAAATCTTTTTGTCAAACAATCGTCATTACGCGTGGTTTAATACCAGGCCGTAATTTTTTTCTCCAATCCATCGTCTATATACGAATTTTAACTCTCGATGGGAATTTTTTGGCAAACTACCGTCAATGTACGAATTTTAACTCTCGGTGGGCACTTTTTTCTGCAAACTACTGTTAATATTCAAATTTTAAGTCTTGGTTGAAATCTTTTTGTCAAACAATTGTCATTATACAAACTTTAACTCTAGGTTGGAATTTTTTTCCTCAAACTATCGCCTATATACGAAATTTAACTCTCGGGAGGAATTTTTTGGTCAAGCTACCGTCAATGTACGAATTTTAACTGTCGGTGGGCACTTTTTTCTTCAAACTACTGTCAATATTCAAATTTTAACTATTGGTTCGAATCTTTTTGTCAAACAATCGACAATACACGAATTTTAATACTAGGTTGGAATTTTTATCCTCAAACTATCGCCTATATACGAAATTTAACTCACTGTGGGAATTTTTTGGTCAACTTATCGTCAATGTACAAATTTTAACTCTCGGTGGGCACTTTTTTCTTCAAACTACTGTCAATATTCAAATTTTAAATATTGGTTGGAATCTTTTTGTCAAACAATCGTCAATACACGAATTTTAATACTAGGTTGGAATTTTGTTCTTCAAACTATTGTCAATATTCAAATTTTAAACATTGGTTGAAATCTTTATGTCAAACAATCGTCAATAATCGAACTTTAATACTAGGTTGGAATTTTTTTTTTCAAACTATTGCCTATATACGAAATTTAACTCTCAGTAGGAATTTTTTGGTCAAGCTACCGTCAATGCACGAATTTTAACTCTCGGTGGGCACTTTTTTCTTCAAACTACTGTCAATATTCAAATTTTAACTATTGGTTGGAATCTTTTTGTCAAACAATCGTCAATACACGAATTTTAATACTAGGTTGGAATTTTTTTCTTCAAACTATTGTCAATATTCAAATTTTAAATATTGGTTCAAATCTTTATGTCAAACAATCGTCAATACACGAATTTTAATACCAGGTTGGAATTTTTTTCTCCAAACCATCGTCTATATACGAATTTTAACTCTCGATGGGAATTTTTTGGCAAACTACCGTCAATGTACGAATTTTAACTCTCGGTGGGCACTTTTTCTTCAAACTACTATCAATACTCAAATTTTAACTATTGGTTGAAATCTTTATGTCAAACAATCGTCAATAATCGAATTTTAATACTAGGTTGGAATTTTTTTCTTCAAACTATCGCCTATATACGAAATTTAACTCTCGGGAGGAATTTTTTGGTCAAGCTACCGTCAATGTACGAATTTTAACTCTAGGTGGGCACTTTTTTCTTCAAACTACTGTCAATATTCAAATTTTAACTGTTGTTTGGAATCTTTTTGTCAAACAATCGTCAATACACGAATTTTAATACTAGGTTGGAATTTTTTTCTTCAAACTATTGTCAATATTCAAAGTTTAAATATTGGTTGAAATCTTTATGTCAGGCAATCGTCAATAATCGAATTTTAATACTAGGTTGGAATTTTTTTCTTCAAGATTTCGCCTATATACGAAAGGACCCTATTCAAAAACCATATGTTTTCGCCCCCAATTGATTTTGTTTAAACTTTGCATATTTGTAGATCTATATGTGTCTTATCAATTGCCAGAGTCTCTATCTGTCGGGCCTTTTAATAAGAGAGGGGGAGGGAGTCAAAGTACGCATTTGGCGAAATCTTTCGGAGGCTATAACTTTTGATTAAAAAAAGATATCGACTTGAATTTTTGCATCAAAAAATCACAAAAAAATTAAGCTTTCGAATGCTGTATAATTTTTTCTTTTTTCGGAATTTTTAAGTCACTTTTTATGCTTTTTTCTTGTTTTCGGGTTAGTGAAAAATTGCGAAAAATTGCTATTCCCAAAATAGGTATCCCTAGATTTTAACAAAAAACTCAGTATAGGAAGCTCATTTTATTCTCTTTAAGTGGTATAAATCTTACCCTGGGGAAACTTTTTGTTTAAAAGTTGTAACATAATATTCGTGTCGATGCGCAAGCTGTGGACGCGAAATTCGAGCAAAGCAAATGCTTTTCTTAACATATTGTGACTTATTATTAAAATTATTATCATCGGAAATTGATATTATTATTGTACTAGGAAGAATTCGTTTTTAAAAAATACTTTTTAATTTAATGTTACTTACATTATTCTTCTTTTTTATGGATGTACTTTTTTTTGGCAATTTCTCGTCGCATAAATAATATTAATGAAGATGATGATGCAATAATCACCATATGGGATGGTACTTATGTTTATTTGCATAAAAGTACGAATTATCGCTTCCAAAGAGTGACGTATAGTGGTCAAAAAAAAAAAGAATTTTTTAAAACCGATGCTGGCAATAACTACGAATAGTTATATATTGGATGTTTTTGGTCCAAATAAATTGTGAGCAGCAACAGTATCTGATGCAGATATCTTTAGATTTATTATGAATACCGACTGGTTTAAGAACTTTTTCAAACCTGGTGATATCTTCATTCTTGACAGAGGCTTTTCCTACGTAAAAAATGAAATACTACAAAATAATTACAAAGTCGTCATTCCTGCCCTGCTAAAAAAAGGAGTTAAACAACTATCAACCTCTGAAGCAAACGAAAGTCGAGTATGCACCAAACAAAGATGGGTAGTAGAAAGTGTAAATAGCTCACTTAAAAGATTTAAATATTTCAAACCAGCTATAGCTTCAGAATGTGTCCCAAAATTGTTTGAAGATTTTAAAATTGCAAGTGCTCTTCACAACGCATACTTTAAACGAATATATAGTGATAATGATGATCCAGAAGTGGCTTCAACTTTATTAAAAGACCTAAACAAACCAAATATAATGCAGCAAATTGTAGAATGCGATGGTCTTGTAAAAGAAATAAAAAACTTTGAAAACATGACATTGGAACATTATGAAAACTTCCCAGCCTGGACATTAAAGTGCTTAAAATCGTTCACGGGATCATATCAATTATCACTTGCAAAGTCGTATATAGCGGATCACTTGCTTTCTGGAAAGTACCAATTTTTTATCAGCAAGGAAAGCTATATCCAGACTTCAGCAAATATGGATTCGATATTCAGACACCATTGTTCATAAAAGCTAAATTGCAATCACGACACTGTGCTCAGAAGCTTTATTCGATATTCATTTTAATTGATATCGCACAGCCCACAATTACGTCTGTCAGAAGTTATTACTGCCAGTGTAGAAACGAAGCGAGGACTGTTGGTTGCTGTGCTCATGTGTTAGTAATAATATGGTACCTGGGATTTGGACGATATAGTGATCTATCAGCACCAGCTAATTTTTTAAACATACATTTTCCTCATATAAGACCAACATCGGAAGATACAGAAGATGAAGATGAATAACATACAAAAGAAAAAGGACATCCAAAAAAAGAAGAATAATGTAAATAACATTAAATTAAAAAGTATTTTTTAAAAACGAATTCTTCCTAGTACAATAATAATATCAATTTCCGATGATAATAATTTTAATAATAAGTCACAATATGTTAAGAAAAGCATTTGCTTTCCTCGAATTTCGCGTCCACAGCTTGCGCATCGACACGAATATTATGTTATAACTTTTAAACAAAAAGTTTCCCCAGGGTAAGATTTATACCACTTAAAGAGCATAAAATGAGCTTCCTATACTGAGTTTTTTGTTAAAATCTAGGGATACCTATTTTGGGAATAGCAATTTTTCGCAATTTTTCACTAACCCGAAAACAAGAAAAAAGCATAAAAAGTGACTTAAAAATTCCGAAAAAAGAAAAAATTATACAGCATTCGAAAGCTTAATTTTTTTGTGATTTTTTGATGCAAAATTCAAGTCGATATCTTTTTTTAATCAAAAGTTATAGCCTCCGAAAGATTTCGCCAAATGCGTACTTTGACTCCCTCCCCCTCTCTTATTAAAAGGCCCGACAGATAGAGACTCTGGCAATTGATGAGACACATATAGATCTACAAATATGCAAAGTTTAAACAAAATCAATTGGGGGCGAAAACATATGGTTTTTGAATAGGGTCCTTTAACTCTCGGGAGGAATTTTTTGGTCAAGCTACGGCCAATGTACGAATTTTAACTCTCGGTGGGAACTTTTTTCTTCAAACTACTATCAATACTCAAATTTTAACTATTATTTGGAATCTTTTTGTCAACAATCGTCAATACACGAATTTTAATACTAGGTTGGAATTTTTTTCTTCAAACTATTGTCAATATTCAAATTTTAAACATTGGTTGAAATCTTTATGTCAAACAATCGTCAATAATCGAACTTTAATACTAGGTTGGAATATTTTTCTTCAAACTATCGCCTATATACGAAATTTAACTCTCGGTGGGAAATTTTTGGTCAACCTATCGTCAATGGACGAATTTTATCTCTCGGTGCGCACTTTTTTCTTCAAACTACTGTCAACATTCTAATTTTAACTATTGGTTGAAATCCTTATGTCAAACAATCGTCAATAAACGAATTTTAATACTAGGTTGGAATATTTTTCTTCAAACTATCGCCTATATACGAAAGTTCACTCTCAGTAGGAATTTTTTGGTCAAGCTACCGTCAATGCACGAATTTTAACTCTCGGTGGGCACTTTTTTCTTCAAACTACTGTCAATATTCAAATTTTAACTATTATTTGGAATCTTTTTGTCAACAATCGTCAATACACGAATTTTAATACTAGGTTGGAATTTTTTTCTTCAAACTATTGTCAATATTCAAATTTTAAACATTGGTTGAAATCTTTATGTCAAACAATCGTCAATAATCGAACTTTAATACTAGGTTGGAATTTTTTTCTTCAAACTATCGCCTATATACGAAATTTAACTCTCGGTGGGAATTTTTTGGTCAACCTATCGTCAATGTCCGTATTTTAACTCTCGGTGGGCACTTTTTACTTCAAACTACTTTCAATACTCAAATTTTAACAATTATTTGGAATCTTTTTGTCAACAATCGTCAATACACGAATTTTAATACTAGGTTGGAATTTTTTTCTTCAAACTATCTCCTATATACGAAATTTAATTCTCGGTAGGAATTTTTTGGTCAAACTATCGTCAATGTACGAATTTTAACTCTCGGTGGGCACTTTTTTCTTCAAACTACTGTCAATATTCAAATTTTAACTATTGGTTGGAATCTTTTTGTCAAACAATCGTCAATACACGAATTTTAATACTAGGTTGGAATTTTTTTCTTCAAACTATTGTCAATATTCAAATTTTAAATATTGGTTCAAATCTTTATGTCAAACAATCGTCAATACACGAATTTTAATACCAGGTTGGAATTTTTTTCTCCAAACCATCGTCTATATACGAATTTTAATTCTCGATGGGAATTTTTTGGCAAACTATCGCCTATATACGAAATTTAACTCTCGGGAGGAATTTTTTGGTCAAGCTACCGTCAATGTACGAATTTTAACTCTAGGTGGGCACTTTTATCTTCAAACTACTGTCAATATTCAAATTTTAACTGTTGTTTGGAATCTTTTTGTCAAACAATCGTCAATACACGAATTTTAATACTAGGTTGGAATTTTTTTCTTCAAACTATTGTCAATATTCAAATTTTAAATATTGGTTCAAATCATTATATCAAACAATCGTCAATACACGAATTTTAATACTAGGTTGGAATTTTTTTCTTCAAACTATTGTCAATATTCAAATTTTAAATATTGGTTGAAATCTTTATGTCAAGCAATCGTCAATAATCGAATTTTAATACTAGGTTGGAATTTTTTTCTTCAAGATTTCGCCTATATACGAAATTTAACTCTCGGTGGGAAATTTTTGGTCAACCTATCGTCAATGGACGAATTTTATCTCTCGGTGCGCACTTTTTTCTTCAAACTACTGTCAACATTCTAATTTTAACTATTGGTTGAAATCCTTATGTCAAACAATCGTCAATAAACGAATTTTAATACTAGGTTGGAATATTTTTCTTCAAACTATCGCCTATATACGAAAGTTCACTCTCAGTAGGAATTTTTTGGTCAAGCTACCGTCAATGCACGAATTTTAACTCTCGGTGGGCACTTTTTTCTTCAAACTACTGTCAATATTCAAATTTTAACTATTATTTGGAATCTTTTTGTCAACAATCGTCAATACACGAATTTTAATACTAGGTTGGAATTTTTTTCTTCAAACTATTGTCAATATTCAAATTTTAAACATTGGTTGAAATCTTTATGTCAAACAATCGTCAATAATCGAACTTTAATACTAGGTTGGAATTTTTTTCTTCAAACTATCGCCTATATACGAAATTTAACTCTCGGTGGGAATTTTTTGGTCAACCTATCGTCAATGTCCGTATTTTAACTCTCGGTGGGCACTTTTTACTTCAAACTACTTTCAATACTCAAATTTTAACAATTATTTGGAATCTTTTTGTCAACAATCGTCAATACACGAATTTTAATACTAGGTTGGAATTTTTTTCTTCAAACTATCTCCTATATACGAAATTTAATTCTCGGTAGGAATTTTTTGGTCAAACTATCGTCAATGTACGAATTTTAACTCTCGGTGGGCACTTTTTTCTTCAAACTACTGTCAATATTCAAATTTTAACTATTGGTTGGAATCTTTTTGTCAAACAATCGTCAATACACGAATTTTAATACTAGGTTGGAATTTTTTTCTTCAAACTATTGTCAATATTCAAATTTTAAATATTGGTTCAAATCTTTATGTCAAACAATCGTCAATACACGAATTTTAATACCAGGTTGGAATTTTTTTCTCCAAACCATCGTCTATATACGAATTTTAATTCTCGATGGGAATTTTTTGGCAAACTATCGCCTATATACGAAATTTAACTCTCGGGAGGAATTTTTTGGTCAAGCTACCGTCAATGTACGAATTTTAACTCTAGGTGGGCACTTTTATCTTCAAACTACTGTCAATATTCAAATTTTAACTGTTGTTTGGAATCTTTTTGTCAAACAATCGTCAATACACGAATTTTAATACTAGGTTGGAATTTTTTTCTTCAAACTATTGTCAATATTCAAATTTTAAATATTGGTTCAAATCATTATATCAAACAATCGTCAATACACGAATTTTAATACTAGGTTGGAATTTTTTTCTTCAAACTATTGTCAATATTCAAATTTTAAATATTGGTTGAAATCTTTATGTCAAGCAATCGTCAATAATCGAATTTTAATACTAGGTTGGAATTTTTTTCTTCAAGATTTCGCCTATATACGAAATTTAACTCTCGGGAGGAATTTTTTGGTCAAGCTACCGCCAATGTACGAATTTTAACTCTCGGTGGGAACTTTTTTCTTCAAACTACTATCAATACTCAAATTTTAACTATTATTTGCAATCTTTTTGTCAACAATCGTCAATACACGAATTTTAATACTAGGTTGGAATTTTTTTCTTCAAACTATTGTCAATATTCAAATTTTAAGCATTGGTTGAAATCTTTATGTCAAACAATCGTCAATAATCGAACTTTAATACTAGGTTGGAATTTTTTTCTTCAAACTATCGCCTATATACCAAATTTAACTCTCGATGGGAAATTTTTGGTCAACCTATCGTCAATGTTCGAATTTTATCTCTCGGTGCGCACTTTTTTCTTCAAACTACTGTCAACATTCAAATTTTAACTATTGGTTGAAATCCTTATGTCAAACAATCGTCAATAAACGAATTTTAATACTAGGTTGGAATATTTTTCTTCAAACTATCGCCTATATACGAAATTTCACTCTCGGTGGGAATTTTTTGGTCAAACTATCGTCAATGTACGAATTTTAAATCTTGGTGGGCACTTTTTTCTTCAAACTACTATCAATACTCAAATTTTAACTATTATTTGGAATCTTTTTGTCAACAATCGTCAATACACGAATTTTAATACTAGGTTGGAATTTTTTTCTTCAAACTATCGTCTATATACGAAATTTATCTCTTGTTGGGAATTCTTATTCAAACTACCGTCAATGTGCGAATTTTAACTCTCGTTGGGAATTTTTTTCTTCAGACTACTGTCAATATACAAATCTTAACTGTTTGTTGAAATCTTTATGTCAAACAATCGTCAATACACGAATTTTAATACCAGGTTGGAATTTTTTTCTTCAAACTATCTCCTATATACGAAATTTAATTCTCGGTAGGAATTTTTTGGTCAAACTATCGTCAATGTACGAATTTTAACTCTCTGTGGGCACTTTTTTCTACAGACTACTCTCAATATACAAATTTTAACTGTTTGTTGAAATCTTTCTGTCAAACAGTCGTCATTATACGAACTTTAACTCTAGGTTGGAATTTTTTTCTTCAAACTATCGTCTATATACGAAATTTATCTCTTGTTGGGAATTCTCAGTCAAACTACCGTCAATGTACGAATTTTAACTCTCGTTGGGAATTTTTTTCTTCAGACTACTGTCAATATACAAATTTTAACTGTTTGTTGAAATCCTTTTGTCAAACAATCGTCAATACACGTGGTTTAATACCAGGTTGGAATTTTTTTCTCCAAACCATCGACTATATACGAATTTTAACTCTCGATGGGATTTGTTTGGCAAACTACCGTCAATGTGCGAATTTTAACTCTCGGTGGGAATTTTTTCTTTCCGACTACTGTCAATGTACAAATTTTAACTATTTGTTGAAATCTTTTTGTCAAACAATCGTCAATACACGTAGTTTAATACCAGGCTGGAATTTTTTTCTACAAACCATCGTCTATATACGAATTTTAACTCCCGATGGGAATTTTTTGGCAAACTACCGTCAATGTACGAATTTTAACACTCGGTGGGCACTTTTTTCTGCAAACTACTGTCAATATTCAAATTTTAACTATTTGTTGAAATCATTTTGTCAAACAATCGTCAATACACGTGGTTTAATACTAGGTTGGAATTTTTTTTTCGAAACCTTCGTCTATATACGAATTTCAATTCTCGATGAGAATTTTTTGGCAAACTACCGTCAATGCACGAATTTTAACTCTCGGTGGGCACTTTTTTCTTCAAACTACTGTCAATATTCAAATTTTAAGTCTTGGTTGAAATCTTTTGGTCAAACAATTGTCATTATGCGAATCTTAAATCTAGGTTGGAATTTTTATCTCCAAACTACCGTCTATATACGAATTTTAACTCTCGATGTGAATTTTTTGGCAAACTACCGTCAATGTACGAATTTTAACTCTCGATGGGCACTTTTTTCTGCAAACTACTGTCAATATTCAAATTTTGTGTCTTGGTTGAAATCTTTTTGTCAAACAAGCGTCATTATACGAACTTTAACTCTAGGTTGGAATTTTTTTCTTCAAACTATCGTCTATATACGAAATTTAACTCTAGTTGGGAATTCTTAGTCAAACTATCGTAAATGTACGAATTTTAGCTATCGGTGTAAATTTTTTACTTCGGACTTCTCTCAATATACAAATTTTAACTGTTTGTTGAAATCTTTTTGTCAAACAATCGTCATTACGCGTGGTTTAATACCAGGCCGGAATTTTTTTCTCCAATCCATCGTCTATATACGAATTTTAACTCTCGATGGGAATTTTTTGGCAAACTACCGTCAATGTACGAATTTTAACTCTCGGTGGGCACTTTTTTCTGCAAACTACTGTTAATATTCAAATTTTAAGTCTTGGTTGAAATCTTTTTGTCAAACAATTGTCATTATACAAACTTTAACTCTAGGTTGGAATTTTTTTCCTCAAACTATCGCCTATATACGAAATTTAACTCTCGGGAGGAATTCTTTGGTCAAGCTACCGTCAATGTACAAATTTTAACTGTCGGTGGGCACTTTTTTCTTCAAACTACTGTCAATATTCAAATTTTAACTATTGGTTCGAATCTTTTTGTCAAACAATCGTCAATACACGAATTTTAATACTAGGTTGGAATTTTTATCCTCAAACTATCGCCTATATACGAAATTTAACTCACTGTGGGAATTTTTTGGTCAACTTATCGTCAATGTACAAATTTTAACTCTCGGTGGGCACTTTTTTCTTCAAACTACTGTCAATATTCAAATTTTAAATATTGGTTGGAATCTTTTTGTCAAACAATCGTCAATACACGAATTTTAATACTAGGTTGGAATTTTGTTCTTCAAACTATTGTCAATATTCAAAGTTTAAATATTGGTTGAAATCTTTATGTCAAGCAATCGTCAATAATCGAATTTTAATACTAGGTTGGAATTTTTTTCTTCAAACTATCGCCTATATACGAAATTTAACTCTCGGGAGGAATTTTTTGGTCAAGCTACCGTCAATGTACGAATTTTAACTCTAGGTGGGCACTTTTTTCTTCAAACTACTGTCAATATTCAAATTTTAACTGTTGTTTGGAATCTTTTTGTCAAACAATCGTCAATACACGAATTTTAATACTAGGTTGGAATTTTTTTCTTCAAACTATTGTCAATATTCAAATTTTAAATATTGGTTCAAATCTTTATATCAAACAATCGTCAATACACGAATTTTAATACTAGGTTGGAATTTTTTTCTTCAAACTATTGTCAATATTCAAAGTTTAAATATTGGTTGAAATCTTTATGTCAAGCAATCGTCAATAATCGAATTTTAATACTAGGTTGGAATTTTTTTCTTCAAGATTTCGCCTATATACGAAATTTAACTCTCGGGAGGAATTTTTTGGTCAAGCTACGGCCAATGTACGAATTTTAACTCTCGGTGGGAACTTTTTTCTTCAAACTACTATCAATACTCAAATTTTAACTATTATTTGGAATCTTTTTGTCAACAATCGTCAATACACGAATTTTAATACTAGGTTGGAATTTTTTTCTTCAAACTATTGTCAATATTCAAATTTTAAACATTGGTTGAAATCTTTATGTCAAACAATCGTCAATAATCGAACTTTAATACTAGGTTGGAATTTTTTTCTTCAAACTATCGCCTATATACGAAATTTAACTCTCGGTGGGAAATTTTTGGTCAACCTATCGTCAATGTACGAATTTTATCTCTCGGTGCGCACTTTTTTCTTCAAACTACTGTCAACATTCTAATTTTAACTATTGGTTGAAATCCTTATGTCAAACAATCGTCAATAAACGAATTTTAATACTAGGTTGGAATATTTTTCTTCAAACTATCGCCTATATACGAAAGTTCACTCTCGGTGGGAATTTTTTGGTCAAACTATCGTCAATGTACGAATTTTAACTCTTGGTGGGCACTTTTTTCCTCAAACTACTGTCAATATTCAAATTTTAACTATTGGTTGGAATCTCTTTGTCAAACAATCGTCAATACACGAATTTTAATACTAGGTTGGAATTTTGTTCTTCAAACTATTGTCAATATTCAAATTTTAAACATTGGTTGAAATCTTTATGTCAAACAATCGTCAATAATCGAACTTTAATACTAGGTTGGAATTTTTTTTTTCAAACTATTGCCTATATACGAAATTTAACTCTCAGTAGGAATTTTTTGGTCAAGCTACCGTCAATGCACGAATTTTAACTCTCGGTGGGCACTTTTTTCTTCAAACTACTGTCAATATTCAAATTTTAACTATTGGTTGGAATCTTTTTGTCAAACAATCGTCAATACACGAATTTTAATACTAGGTTGGAATTTTTTTCTTCAAACTATTGTCAATATTCAAATTTTAAATATTGGTTCAAATCTTTATGTCAAACAATCGTCAATACACGAATTTTAATACCAGGTTGGAATTTTTTTCTCCAAACCATCGTCTATATACGAATTTTAACTCTAGATGGGAATTTTTTGGCAAACTACCGTCAATGTACGAATTTTAACTCTCGGTGGGCACTTTTTCTTCAAACTACTATCAATACTCAAATTTTAACTATTGGTTGAAATCTTTATGTCAAACAATCGTCAATAATCGAATTTTAATACTAGGTTGGAATTTTTTTCTTCAAACTATCGCCTATATACGAAATTTAACTCTCGGGAGGAATTTTTTGGTCAAGCTACCGTCAATGTACGAATTTTAACTCTAGGTGGGCACTTTTTTCTTCAAACTACTGTCAATATTCAAATTTTAACTGTTGTTTGGAATCTTTTTGTCAAACAATCGTCAATACACGAATTTTAATACTAGGTTGGAATTTTTTTCTTCAAACTATTGTCAATATTCAAATTTTAAATATTGGTTCAAATCTTTATATCAAACAATCGTCAATACACGAATTTTAATACTAGGTTGGAATTTTTTTCTTCAAACTATTGTCAATATTCAAAGTTTAAATATTGGTTGAAATCTTTATGTCAAGCAATCGTCAATAATCGAATTTTAATACTAGGTTGGAATTTTTTTCTTCAAGATTTCGCCTATATACGAAATTTAACTCTCGGGAGGAATTTTTTGGTCAAGCTACGGCCAATGTACGAATTTTAACTCTCGGTGGGAACTTTTTTCTTCAAACTACTATCAATACTCAAATTTTAACTATTATTTGGAATCTTTTTGTCAACAATCGTCAATACACGAATTTTAATACTAGGTTGGAATTTTTTTCTTCAAACTATTGTCAATATTCAAATTTTAAACATTGGTTGAAATCTTTATGTCAAACAATCGTCAATAATCGAACTTTAATACTAGGTTGGAATTTTTTTCTTCAAACTATCGCCTACATACGAAATTCAACTCTGGGTGGGAATTTTTTGGTCAAACTACCGTCAATGTACGAATTTTAACTCTCGGTGGGCACTTTTTTCTTCAAACTACTGTCAATACTCAGATTTTAACTATTGGTTGAAGTCTTTTTGTCACACAGTCGTCAATAATCGAATTTTTATACTAGGTTGGAATTTTTTTCTTCAATCTATCGCCTACATACGAAATTCAACTGTCGGTGGGAATTTTTTGGTCAAGCTACCGTCAATGTACGAATTTTAACTCTCGGAGGGCACTTTTTTCTTCAAACTACTGTCAATACTCAGATTTTAACTATTGGTTGAAGTCTTTTTGTCACACAGTCGTCAATAATCGAATTTTTATACTAGGTTGGAATTTTTTTCTTCAATCTATCGCCTACATACGAAATTCAACTGTCGGTGGGAATTTTTTGGTCAAGCTACCGTCAATGTACGAATTTTAACTCTCGATGGGCACTTTTTTCTTCAAACTACTGTCAATATTCTAATTTTATCTATTGGTTGATATCTTTTTGTCAAACAGTCGTCAATAAACGAATTTTTAAACTAGGTTGTAACTTTTTTCTTCAAATTATCGCCTACATACGAAATTCAACTCTCGGTGGGAATTTTTTGGTCAAGCTACCGTCAATGTACGAATTTTAACTCTCGGTGGGCACTTTCTTCTTCAAACTACTGTCAATATTCTAATTTTATCTATTGGTTGATATCTTTTTGTCAAACAGTCGTCAATAAACGAATTTTTAAACTAGGTTGTAACTTTTTTCTTCAAATTATCCCCTACATACGAAATTCAACTCTCGGTGGGAATTTTTTGGTCAAACTACCGTCAATGTACGAATTTTAACTCTCGGTGGGCACTTTTCTCTTCAAACTACTGTCAATATTCAAATTTTAACTATTGGTTGTAATCTTTTTGTCAACAATCGTCAATAGTCGAATTTTAATACTAGGTTGGAATTTTTTTCTTCAAACTATCGCCTACATACGAAATTCAACTCTGGGTGGGAATTTTTTGGTCAAACTACCGTCAATGTACGAATTTTAACTCTCGGTGGGCACTTTTTTCTTCAAACTACTGTCAATACTCAGATTTTAACTATTGGTTGAAGTCTTTTTGTCACACAGTCGTCAATAATCGAATTTTTATACTAGGTTGGAATCTTTTTCTTCAATCCATCGCCTACATACGAAATTCAACTGTCGGTGGGAATTTTTTGGTCAAGCTACCGTCAATGTACGAATTTTAACTCTCGGTGGGCACTTTTTTCTTCAAACTACTGTCAATATTCAAATTTTAACTATTGGTTCAAATCTTTTTGTCAACAATCGTCAATAGACGAATTTTAATACTAGGTTGGAATTTTTTCCTTCAAACTATCGCCTATATACGAAATTTAACTCTCGGTGGGAATTTTTTGGTCAAGCTATCGTCAATGTACGAATTTTAACTCTCGGTGGGCACTTTTCTATTCAAACTACTGTCAATATTCAGATTTTAACTATTGGTTGAAATCTTTTTGTCAAACAGTCGTCAATAAACGAATTTTTAAACTAGGTTGTAACTTTTTTCTTCAAATTATCGCCTACATACGAAATTCAACTCTCGGTGGGAATTTTTTGGTCAAGCTACCGTCAATGTACGAATTTTAACTCTCGGTGGGCACTTTTTTCTTCAAACTACTGCCAATATTCAAATTTTAACTATTGGTTGAAATCTTTTTGTCAACAATCGTCAATAGACGAACTATAATACTAGTTTGGAATTTTTTTCTTCAAACTATCGCATATACGAAATTTAACTCTCGGTAGGTATTTTTTGGTCAAGCTACCGTGAATGTACGAATTTTAACTCTCGGTGGGCACTTTTCTCTTCAAACTACTGTCAATATTCAAATTTTAACTATTGGTTGAAATCTTTTTGTCAACAATCGTCAATAGTCGAATTTTAATACTAGGTTGGAATTTTTTTCTTCAAACTATCGCCTACATACGAAATTCAACTCTGGGTGGGAATTTTTTGGTCAAACTACCGTCAATGTACGAATTTTAACTCTCGGTGGGCACTTTTTTCTCAAACTACTGTCAATACTCAGATTTTAACTATTGGTTGAAGTCTTTTTGTCACACAGTCGTCAATAATCGAATTTTTATACTAGGTTGGAATTTTTTTCTTCAATCTATCGCCTACATACGAAATTCAACTGTCTGTGGGAATTTTTTGGTCAAGCTACCGTCAATGTACGAATTTTAACTCTCGATGGGCACTTTTTTCTTCAAACTACTGTCAATATTCTAATTTTATCTATTGGTTGATATCTTTTTGTCAAACAGTCGTCAATAAACGAATTTTTAAACTAGGTTGTAACTTTTTTCTTCAAATTATCGCCTACATACGAAATTCAACTCTCGGTGGGAATTTTTTGGTCAAGCTACCGTCAATGTACGAATTTTAACTCTCGGTGGGCACTTTTTTCTTCAAACTACTGTCAATATTCAAATTTTAACTATTGGTTGAAATCTTTTTGTCAACAATCGTCAATAGACGAATTTTAATACTAGGTTGGAATTTTTTCCTTCAAACTATCGCCTATATACGAAATTTAACTCTCGGTGGGAATTTTTTGTTCAAGCTATCGTCAATGTACGAATTTTAACTCTCGGTGGGCACTTTTCTCTTCAAACTACTGCCAATATTCAAATTTTAACTATTGGTTGAAATCTTTTTGTCAACAATCGTCAATAGACGAACTATAATACTAGTTTGGAATTTTTTTCTTCAAACTATCGCATATACGAAATTTAACTCTCGGTAGGTATTTTTTGGTCAAGCTACCGTGAATCTACGAATTTTAACTCTCGGTGGGCACTTTTCTCTTCAAACTACTGTCAATATTCAAATTTTAACTATTGGTTGAAATCTTTTTGTCAACAATCGTCAATAGTCGAATTTTGATACTAGGTTGGAATTTTTTTCTTCAAACTATCGCCTACATACGAAATTCAACTCTGGGTGGGAATTTTTTGGTCAAACTACCGTCAATGTACGAATTTTAACTCTCGGTGGGCACTTTTTTCTTCAAACTACTGTCAATACTCAGATTTTAACTATTGGTTGAAGTCTTTTTGTCACACAGTCGTCAATAATCGAATTTTTATACTAGGTTGGAATTTTTTTCTTCAATCTATCGCCTACATACGAAATTCAACTGTCGGTGGGAATTTTTTGGTCAAGCTACCGTCAATGTACGAATTTTAACTCTCGGTGGGCACTTTTTTCTTCAAACTACTGTCAATATTCTAATTTTATCTATTGGTTGATATCTTTTTGTCAAACAGTCGTCAATAAACGAATTTTTAAACTAGGTTGTAACTTTTTTCTTCAAATTATCGCCTACATACGAAATTCAACTCTCGGTGGGAATTTTTTGGTCAAGCTACCGTCAATGTACGAGTTTTAACTCTCGGTGGGCACTTTTTTCTTCAAACTACTGTCAATATTCCAATTTTATCTATTGGTTGATATCTTTTTGTCAAACAGTCGTCAATAAACGAATTTTTAAACAAGGTTGTAACCTTTTTCTTCAAATTATCGCCTACATACGAAATTCAACTCTCGGTGGGAATTTTTTGGTCAAACTACCGTCAATGTACGAATTTTAACTCTCGGTGGGCACTTTTCTCTTCAAACTACTGTCAATATTCAAATTTTAACTATTGGTTGAAATCTTTTTGTCAACAATCGTCAATAGTCGAATTTTAATACTAGGTTGGAATTTTTTTCTTCAAACTATCGCCTACATACGAAATTCAACTCTGGGTGGGAATTTTTTGGTCAAACTACCGTCAATGTACGAATTTTAACTCTCGGTGGGCACTTTTTTCTTCAAACTACTGTCAATACTCAGATTTTAACTATTGGTTGAAGTCTTTTTGTCAAACAGTCGTCAATAATCGAATTTTTATACTAGGTTGGAATTTTTTTCTTTAATCTATCGCCTACATACGAAATTCAACTGTCGGTGGGAATTTTTTGGTCAAGCTACCGTCAATGTACGAATTTTAACTCTCGGTGGGCACTTTTTTCTTCAAACTACTGTCAATATTCAAATTTCAACTAATGGTTGAAATCTTTTTGTCAAACAATCGTCAATAAACGAATTTTAATACTAGGTTAGAATTTTTTTCTTCAAACTATCGTCAATGTACGAATTTTAACTCTCGGTGGGAACTTTTTTCTTCAAACCACTGTCAATATTCAAATTTTAACTACTGGTTGGAATCTTTTTGTCAAACAATCGTCAATACACGAATTTTAATACTAGGTTGGAATTTTTTTCTTCAAACTATTGTCAATATTCAAATTTTAACAATTGGTTGGAATCTTTTTGTCAAACAATCGTCAATACACGAATTTTAATACTAGGTTGGAATTTTTTTCTTCAAACTATCGCCAATATACGAAATTTAACTCTAGGTAGGAATTTTTTGGTCAACGTATCGTCAATGTACGAATTTTAACTCTCGGTGGGAACTTTTTTCTTCAAACTACTGTCAATATTCAAATTTTAACAATTGGTTGGAATCTTTTTGTCAAACAATCGTCAATACAGGAATTTTAATGCTAGGTTGGAATTTTTTTCTTCAAACTATCGCCTATATACGAAATTTAACTCTCGGTAGGAATTTTTTGGTCAACCTGTCGTCAATGTACGAATTTTAACTCTCGGTGGGAACTTTTTTCTTCAAACTACTGTCAATATTCAAATTTTAACTAATGGTTGAAATCTTTTTGTCAGACAATCGTCAATAAACGAATTTTAATACTAGGTTGGAATTTTTTTCTTCAAACTATCGCCTATATACGAAACTTAACTCTCGGTAGGAATTTTTTGGTCAACCTATCGTCAATGTACGAAATTTAACTCTCCGTGGGCTCTTTTTTCTTCAAACTACTGTCAATATTCAAATTTTAACTAATGGTTGAAATCTTTTTGTCAAACAATCGTTAATAAACGAATTTTAATACTAGGTTAGAATTTTTTTCTTCAAACTACCGTCAATGTACGAATTTTAACTCTCGGTGGGAACTTTTTTCTTCAAACCACTGTCAATATTCAAATTTTAAATACTGGTTGGAATCTTTTTGTCAAACAATCGTCAATACACGAATTTTAATACTAGGTTGGAATTTTTTTCTTCAAACTATTGTCAATATTCAAATTTTAACTATTGGTTGGAATCTTTTTGTCAAACAATCGTCAATACACGAATTTTAATACTAGGTTGGAATTTTTTTCGTCAAACTATCGCCAATATACGAAATTTAACTCTAGGTAGGAATTTTTTGGTCAACGTATCGTCAATGTACGAATTTTAACTCTCGTTGGGAACTTTTTTCTTCAAACTACTGTCATTATTCAAATTTTAACTATTGGTTGGAATCTTTTTGTCAAACAATCGTCAATACACGAATTTTAATACTAGGTTGGAATTTTTTTCTTCAAACTATCGGCTATATACGAAACTTAACTCTCGGTAGGAATTTTTTGGTCAACCTATCGTCAATGTACGAATTTTAACTCTCGGTGGGAACTTTTTTCTTCAAACTACTGTCAATATTCGAATTTTAACTATTGGTTGGAATCTTTTTGTCAAACAATCGTCAATACACGAATTTTAATACTAGGTTGGAATTTTTTTCTTCAAACTATCGCCTATATACGAAACTTAACTCTCGGTAGGAATTTTTTGGTCAACCTATCGTCAATGTACGAATTTTAACTCTCGGTGGGAACTTTTTTCTTCAAACTACTGTCAATATTCAAATTTTAACTAATGGTTGAAATCTTTTTGTTAAACAATCGTCAATAAACGAATTTTAATACTAGGTTAGAATTTTTTTCTTCAAACTACCGTCAATGTACGAATTTTAACTCTCGTTGGGAACTTTTTTCTTCAAACTACTGTCAATATTCAAATTTTAACTCCTGGTTGGAATCTTTTTGTCAAACAATCGTCAATACACGAATTTTAATACTAGGTTGGAATTTTTTTCTTCAAACTATTGTCAATACTCAAATTTTAACTAATTGTTGAAATCTTTATGTCAGACAATCGTCAATATACGAATTTTAATACTAGGTTGGAATTTTTTTCTTCAAACTATCGCCTATATACGAAACTTAACTGTCGGTAGGAATTTTTTGGTCAACCTATCGTCAATGTATGAATTTTAACTCTCGGTGGGCACTTTTTCCTTCAAACTACTGTCAATATTCAAATTTTAACTAATGGTTGAAATCTTTTTGTCAGACAATCGTCAATAAACGAATTTTAATACTAGGCTGGAATTTTTTTCTTCAAACTATCGCCTATATACGAAACTTAACTCTCGGTAGGAATGTTTTGGTCAACCTATCGTCAATGTACGAATTTTAACTCTCCGTGGGCTCTTTTTTCTTCAAACTACTGTCAATATTCAAATTTTAACTAATGGTTGAAATCTTTTTGTCAGACAATCGTCAATAAACGAATTTTAATAGTAGGTTGGAATTTTTTTCTTCAAATTACCGTCAATGTACGAATTTTAACTCTCGGTGGGAACTTTTTTCTTCAAACTACTGTCAATATTCAAATTTTAACTATTGGTTGGAATCTTTTTGTCAAACAATCGTCAATACACGAATTTTAATACTAGGTTGGAATTTTTTTCTTCAAACTATCGCCAATATACGAAATTTAACTCTAGGTAGGAATTTTTTGGTCAACGTATCGTCAATGTACGAATTTTAACTCTCGGTGGGAACTTTTTTCTTCAAACTACTGTCAATATTCAAATTTTAACAATTGGTTGGAATCTTTTTGTCAAACAATCGTCAATACACGAATTTTAATACTAGGTTGGAATTTTTTTCTTCAAACTATCGCCTATATACGAAATTTAACTCTCGGTAGGAATTTTTTGGTCAACCTATCGTCAATGTACGAATTTTAACTCTCGGTGGGAACTTTTTTCTTCAAACTACTGTCAATATTCAAATTTTAACTAATGGTTGAAATCTTTTTGTCAAACAATCGTCAATAAACCAATTTTAATCCTAGGTTGGAATTTTTTTCTTCAAACTATCGCCTATATACGAAACTTAACTCTCGGTAGGAATTTTTTGGTCAACCTATCGTCAATGTACGAAATTTAACTCTCCGTGGGCTCTTTTTTCTTCAAACTACTGTCAATATTCAAATTTTAACTAATGGTTGAAATCTTTTTGTCAAACAATCGTTAATAAACGAATTTTAATACTAGGTTAGAATTTTTTTCTTCAAACTACCGTCAATGTACGAATTTTAACTCTCGGTGGGAACTTTTTTCTTCAAACCACTGTCAATATTCAAATTTTAAATACTGGTTGGAATCTTTTTGTCAAACAATCGTCAATACACGAATTTTAATACTAGGTTGGAATTTTTTTCTTCAAACTATTGTCAATATTCAAATTTTAACTATTGGTTGGAATCTTTTTGTCAAACAATCGTCAATACACGAATTTTAATACTAGGTTGGAATTTTTTTCTTCAAACTATCGCCAATATACGAAATTTAACTCTAGGTAGGAATTTTTTGGTCAACGTATCGTCAATGTACGAATTTTAACTCTCGTTGGGAACTTTTTTCTTCAAACTACTGTCATTATTCAAATTTTAACTATTGGTTGGAATCTTTTTGTCAAACAATCGTCAATACACGAATTTTAATACTAGGTTGGAATTTTTTTCTTCAAACTATCGGCTATATACGAAACTTAACTCTCGGTAGGAATTTTTTGGTCAACCTATCGTCAATGTACGAATTTTAACTCTCGGTGGGAACTTTTTTCTTCAAACTACTGTCAATATTCGAATTTTAACTATTGGTTGGAATCTTTTTGTCAAACAATCGTCAATACACGAATTTTAATACTAGGTTGGAATTTTTTTCTTCAAACTATCGCCTATATACGAAACTTAACTCTCGGTAGGAATTTTTTGGTCAACCTATCGTCAATGTACGAATTTTAACTCTCGGTGGGAACTTTTTTCTTCAAACTACTGTCAATATTCAAATTTTAACTAATGGTTGAAATCTTTTTGTTAAACAATCGTCAATAAACGAATTTTAATACTAGGTTAGAATTTTTTTCTTCAAACTACCGTCAATGTACGAATTTTAACTCTCGTTGGGAACTTTTTTCTTCAAACTACTGTCAATATTCAAATTTTAACTCCTGGTTGGAATCTTTTTGTCAAACAATCGTCAATACACGAATTTTAATACTAGGTTGGAATTTTTTTCTTCAAACTATTGTCAATACTCAAATTTTAACTAATTGTTGAAATCTTTATGTCAGACAATCGTCAATATACGAATTTTAATACTAGGTTGGAATTTTTTTCTTCAAACTATCGCCTATATACGAAACTTAACTGTCGGTAGGAATTTTTTGGTCAACCTATCGTCAATGTATGAATTTTAACTCTCGGTGGGCACTTTTTCCTTCAAACTACTGTCAATATTCAAATTTTAACTAATGGTTGAAATCTTTTTGTCAGACAATCGTCAATAAACGAATTTTAATACTAGGCTGGAATTTTTTTCTTCAAACTATCGCCTATATACGAAACTTAACTCTCGGTAGGAATGTTTTGGTCAACCTATCGTCAATGTACGAATTTTAACTCTCCGTGGGCTCTTTTTTCTTCAAACTACTGTCAATATTCAAATTTTAACTAATGGTTGAAATCTTTTTGTCAGACAATCGTCAATAAACGAATTTTAATAGTAGGTTGGAATTTTTTTCTTCAAATTACCGTCAATGTACGAATTTTAACTCTCGGTGGGAACTTTTTTCTTCAAACTACTGTCAATATTCAAATTTTAACTATTGGTTGGAATCTTTTTGTCAAACAATCGTCAATATACGAATTTTAATACTAGGTTGGAATTTTTTTCTTCAAACTATCGCCAATATACGAAATTTAACTCTAGGTAGGAATTTTTTGGTCAACGTATCGTCAATGTACGAATTTTAACTCTCGGTGGGAACTTTTTTCTTCAAACTACTGTCAATATTCAAATTTTAACAATTGGTTGGAATCTTTTTGTCAAACAATCGTCAATACACGAATTTTAATACTAGGTTGGAATTTTTTTCTTCAAACTATCGCCTATATACGAAATTTAACTCTCGGTAGGAATTTTTTGGTCAACCTATCGTCAATGTACGAATTTTAACTCTCGGTGGGAACTTTTTTCTTCAAACTACTGTCAATATTCAAATTTTAACTAATGGTTGAAATCTTTTTGTCAAACAATCGTCAATAAACCAATTTTAATACTAGGTTGGAATTTTTTTCTTCAAACTATCGCCTATATACGAAACTTAACTCTCGGTAGGAATTTTTTGGTCAACCTATCGTCAATGTACGAAATTTAACTCTCCGTGGGCTCTTTTTTCTTCAAACTACTGTCAATATTCAAATTTTAACTAATGGTTGAAATCTTTTTGTCAAACAATCGTTAATAAACGAATTTTAATACTAGGTTAGAATTTTTTTCTTCAAACTACCGTCAATGTACGAATTATAACTCTCGGTGGGAACTTTTTTCTTCAAACCACTGTCAATATTCAAATTTTAAATACTGGTTGGAATCTTTTTGTCAAACAATCGTCAATACACGAATTTTAATACTAGGTTGGAATTTTTTTCTTCAAACTATTGTCAATATTCAAATTTTAACTATTGGTTGGAATCTTTTTGTCAAACAATCGTCAATACACGAATTTTAATACTAGGTTGGAATTTTTTTCTTCAAACTATCGCCAGTATACGAAATTTAACTCTAGGTAGGAATTTTTTGGTCAACGTATCGTCAATGTACGAATTTTAACTCTCGTTGGGAACTTTTTTCTTCAAACTACTGTCATTATTCAAATTTTAACTATTGGTTGGAATCTTTTTGTCAAACAATCGTCAATACACGAATTTTAATACTAGGTTGGAATTTTTTTCTTCAAACTATCGGCTATATACGAAACTTAACTCTCGGTAGGAATTTTTTGGTCAACCTATCGTCAATGTACGAATTTTAACTCTCGGTGGGAACTTTTTTCTTCAAACTACTGTCAATATACAAATTTTAACTATTGGTTGGAATCTTTTTGTCAAACAATCGTCAATACACGAATTTTAATACTAGGTTGGAATTTTTTTCTTCAAACTATCGCCTATATACGAAACTTAACTCTCGGTAGGAATTTTTTGGTCAACCTATCGTCAATGTACGAATTTTAACTCTCGGTGGGAACTTTTTTCTTCAAACTACTGTCAATATTCAAATTTTAACTAATGGTTGAAATCTTTTTGTTAAACAATCGTCAATAAACGAATTTTAATACTAGGTTAGAATTTTTTTCTTCAAACTACCGTCAATGTACGAATTTTAACTCTCGTTGGGAACTTTTTTCTTCAAACTACTGTCAATATTCAAATTTTAACTCCTGGTTGGAATCTTTTTGTCAAACAATCGTCAATACACGAATTTTAATACTAGGTTGGAATTTTTTTCTTCAAACTATTGTCAATACTCAAATTTTAACTAATTGTTGAAATCTTTATGTCAGACAATCGTCAATATACGAATTTTAATACTAGGTTGGAATTTTTTTCTTCAAACTATCGCCTATATACGAAACTTAACTGTCGGTAGGAATTTTTTGGTCAACCTATCGTCAATGTATGAATTTTAACTCTCGGTGGGCACTTTTTCCTTCAAACTACTGTCAATATTCAAATTTTAACTAATGGTTGAAATCTTTTTGTCAAACAATCGTCAATAAACCAATTTTAATACTAGGTTGGAATTTTTTTCTTCAAACTATCGTCAATATACGAAATTTAACTCTCGGTGGAAATTTTTTGGTCAAACTATCGCCAATGTACGAATTTTAACTCTCGATGGGCACTTTTTCTTCAAACTACTATGAATACTCAAATTTTAACTATTGTTTGGAATCTTTTTGTCAGACAATCGTCAATACACGAATTTTAATAATAGGTTGGAAATTTTTTCTTCAAACTATCGCCTATATACGAAATTTAACTCTCGGTGGGAATTTTTTGGTCAACCTATCGTCAATGTACGAATTTTAACTCTCGGTGGGCACTTTTTTCTTCAAACTACTGTCATTATTCAAATTTTAACTATTGGTTGGAATCTTTTTGTCAAACAATCGTCAATACACGAATTTTAATACTAGGTTGGAATTTTTTTCTTCAAACTATCGCCAATATACGAAATTTATCTCTCGGTGGGAATTTTTTGGTCAAACTATCGCCAATGTACGAATTTTAACTCTCGGTGTGCACTTTTTCCTTCAAACTACTGTCAATATTCAAATTTTAACTAATGGTTGAAATCTTTTTGTCAGACAATCGTCAATAAACGAATTTTAATACTAGGCTGGAATTTTTTTCTTCAAACTATCGCCTATATACGAAACTTAACTCTCGGTAGGAATGTTTTGGTCAACCTATCGTCAATGTACGAATTTTAACTCTCCGTGGGCTCTTTTTTCTTCAAACTACTGTCAATATTCAAATTTTAACTAATGGTTGAAATCTTTTTGTCAGACAATCGTCAATAAACGAATTTTAATACTAGGTTGGAATTTTTTTCTTCAAATTACCGTCAATGTACGAATTTTAACTCTCGGTGGGAACTTTTTTCTTCAAACTACTGTCAATATTCAAATTTTAACTATTGGTTGGAATCTTTTTGTCAAACAATCGTCAATACACGAATTTTAATACTAGGTTGGAATTTTTTTCTTCAAACTATCGCCAATATACGAAATTTAACTCTAGGTAGGAATTTTTTGGTCAACGTATCGTCAATGTACGAATTTTAACTCTCGGTGGGAACTTTTTTCTTCAAACTACTGTCAATATTCAAATTTTAACAATTGGTTGGAATCTTTTTGTCAAACAATCGTCAATACACGAATTTTAATACTAGGTTGGAATTTTTTTCTTCAAACTATCGCCTATATACGAAATTTAACTCTCGGTAGGAATTTTTTGGTCAACCTATCGTCAATGTACGAATTTTAACTCTCGGTGGGAACTTTTTTCTTCAAACTACTGTCAATATTCAAATTTTAACTAATGGTTGAAATCTTTTTGTCAAACAATCGTCAATAAACCAATTTTAATACTAGGTTGGAATTTTTTTCTTCATACTATCGTCAATATACGAAATTTAACTCTCGGTGGGAATTTTTTGGTCAAACTATCGCCAATGTACGAATTTTAACTCTGGATGGGCACTTTTTCTTCAAACTACTATGAATACTCAAATTTTAACTATTGTTTGGAATCTTTTTGTCAGACAATTGTCAATACACGAATTTTAATAATAGGTTGGAATTTTTTTCTTCAAACTATCGCCTATATACGAAATTTAACTCTCGGTGGGAATTTTTTGGTCAACCTATCGTCAATGTACGAATTTTAACTCTCGGTGGGCACTTTTTTCTTCAAACTACTGTCATTATTCAAATTTTAACTATTGGTTGGAATCTTTTTGTCAAACAATCGTCAATACACGAATTTTAATACTAGGTTGGAATTTTCTTCTTCAAACTATCGCCTATATACGAAATTTAACTCACGGTGGGAATTTTTTGGTCAACCTATCGTCAATGTACGAATTTTAACTCTCGGTGGGAACTTTTTTCTTCAAACTACTGTCAATATTCAAATTTTAACTAATGGTTGAAATCTTTTTGTTAAACAATCGTCAATAAACGAATTTTAATACTAGGTTAGAATTTTTTTCTTCAAACTACCGTCAATGTACGAATTTTAACTCTCGGTGGAACTTTCTTCTTCAAACCACAGTCAATATTCAAATTTTAACTATTGGTTGGAATCTTTTTGTCAAACAATCGTCAATACACGAATTTTAATACTAGGTTGGAATTTTTTTCTTGAAACTATCGCCTATATACGAAATTTGACTCTCGGTGGGAATTTTTTGGTCAACCTATCGACAATGTACGAATTTTAACTCTTGGTGGGCACTTTTTTCTTCAAACTACTGTCAATACTCAAATCTTAACTAATGGTTGAAATCTTTTTGTCAAACAATCGTCAATACACGAATTTTAATACTAGGTTGGAATTTTTTTCTTCAAACTATCGCCTATATACGAAACTTAACTCTCGGTAGGAATTTTTTGGTCAACCTATCGTCAATGTACGAATTTTAACTCTCGGTGGGAACTTTTTTCTTCAAACTACTGTCAATATACAAATTTTAACTATTGGTTGGAATCTTTTTGTCAAACAATCGTCAATACACGAATTTTAATACTAGGTTGGAATTTTTTTCTTCAAACTATCGCCTATATACGAAACTTAACTCTCGGTAGGAATTTTTTGGTCAACCTATCGTCAATGTACGAATTTTAACTCTCGGTGGGAACTTTTTTCTTCAAACTACTGTCAATATTCAAATTTTAACTAATGGTTGAAATCTTTTTGTTAAACAATCGTCAATAAACGAATTTTAATACTAGGTTAGAATTTTTTTCTTCAAACTACCGTCAATGTACGAATTTTAACTCTCGTTGGGAACTTTTTTCTTCAAACTACTGTCAATATTCAAATTTTAACTCCTGGTTGGAATCTTTTTGTCAAACAATCGTCAATACACGAATTTTAATACTAGGTTGGAATTTTTTTCTTCAAACTATTGTCAATACTCAAATTTTAACTAATTGTTGAAATCTTTATGTCAGACAATCGTCAATATACGAATTTTAATACTAGGTTGGAATTTTTTTCTTCAAACTATCGCCTATATACGAAACTTAACTGTCGGTAGGAATTTTTTGGTCAACCTATCGTCAATGTATGAATTTTAACTCTCGGTGGGCACTTTTTCCTTCAAACTACTGTCAATATTCAAATTTTAACTAATGGTTGAAATCTTTTTGTCAAACAATCGTCAATAAACCAATTTTAATACTAGGTTGGAATTTTTTTCTTCAAACTATCGTCAATATACGAAATTTAACTCTCGGTGGAAATTTTTTGGTCAAACTATCGCCAATGTACGAATTTTAACTCTCGATGGGCACTTTTTCTTCAAACTACTATGAATACTCAAATTTTAACTATTGTTTGGAATCTTTTTGTCAGACAATCGTCAATACACGAATTTTAATAATAGGTTGGAAATTTTTTCTTCAAACTATCGCCTATATACGAAATTTAACTCTCGGTGGGAATTTTTTGGTCAACCTATCGTCAATGTACGAATTTTAACTCTCGGTGGGCACT
Organism: Xylocopa sonorina; assembly: GCF_050948175.1. Classification (NCBI taxonomy): domain Eukaryota; kingdom Metazoa; phylum Arthropoda; class Insecta; order Hymenoptera; family Apidae; genus Xylocopa; species Xylocopa sonorina. The sequence goes on along the minus strand of NW_027490114.1, from coordinate 1,214,794 downwards.
TTTTTCTTCAAACTACTGTCATTATTCAAATTTTAACTATTGGTTGGAATCTTTTTGTCAAACAATCGTCAATACACGAATTTTAATACTAGGTTGGAATTTTTTTCTTCAAACTATCGCCAATATACGAAATTTATCTCTCGGTGGGAATTTTTTGGTCAAACTATCGCCAATGTACGAATTTTAACTCTCGGTGTGCACTTTTTCCTTCAAACTACTGTCAATATTCAAATTTTAACTAATGGTTGAAATCTTTTTGTCAGACAATCGTCAATAAACGAATTTTAATACTAGGCTGGAATTTTTTTCTTCAAACTATCGCCTATATACGAAACTTAACTCTCGGTAGGAATGTTTTGGTCAACCTATCGTCAATGTACGAATTTTAACTCTCCGTGGGCTCTTTTTTCTTCAAACTACTGTCAATATTCAAATTTTAACTAATGGTTGAAATCTTTTTGTCAGACAATCGTCAATAAACGAATTTTAATACTAGGTTGGAATTTTTTTCTTCAAATTACCGTCAATGTACGAATTTTAACTCTCGGTGGGAACTTTTTTCTTCAAACTACTGTCAATATTCAAATTTTAACTATTGGTTGGAATCTTTTTGTCAAACAATCGTCAATACACGAATTTTAATACTAGGTTGGAATTTTTTTCTTCAAACTATCGCCAATATACGAAATTTAACTCTAGGTAGGAATTTTTTGGTCAACGTATCGTCAATGTACGAATTTTAACTCTCGGTGGGAACTTTTTTCTTCAAACTACTGTCAATATTCAAATTTTAACAATTGGTTGGAATCTTTTTGTCAAACAATCGTCAATACACGAATTTTAATACTAGGTTGGAATTTTTTTCTTCAAACTATCGCCTATATACGAAATTTAACTCTCGGTAGGAATTTTTTGGTCAACCTATCGTCAATGTACGAATTTTAACTCTCGGTGGGAACTTTTTTCTTCAAACTACTGTCAATATTCAAATTTTAATTAATGGTTGAAATCTTTTTGTCAAACAATCGTCAATAAACCAATTTTAATACTAGGTTGGAATTTTTTTCTTCATACTATCGTCAATATACGAAATTTAACTCTCGGTGGGAATTTTTTGGTCAAACTATCGCCAATGTACGAATTTTAACTCTGGATGGGCACTTTTTCTTCAAACTACTATGAATACTCAAATTTTAACTATTGTTTGGAATCTTTTTGTCAGACAATTGTCAATACACGAATTTTAATAATAGGTTGGAATTTTTTTCTTCAAACTATCGCCTATATACGAAATTTAACTCTCGGTGGGAATTTTTTGGTCAACCTATCGTCAATGTACGAATTTTAACTCTCGGTGGGCACTTTTTTCTTCAAACTACTGTCATTATTCAAATTTTAACTATTGGTTGGAATCTTTTTGTCAAACAATCGTCAATACACGAATTTTAATACTAGGTTGGAATTTTCTTCTTCAAACTATCGCCTATATACGAAATTTAACTCACGGTGGGAATTTTTTGGTCAACCTATCGTCAATGTACGAATTTTAACTCTCGGTGGGAACTTTTTTCTTCAAACTACTGTCAATATTCAAATTTTAACTAATGGTTGAAATCTTTTTGTTAAACAATCGTCAATAAACGAATTTTAATACTAGGTTAGAATTTTTTTCTTCAAACTACCGTCAATGTACGAATTTTAACTCTCGGTGGAACTTTCTTCTTCAAACCACAGTCAATATTCAAATTTTAACTATTGGTTGGAATCTTTTTGTCAAACAATCGTCAATACACGAATTTTAATACTAGGTTGGAATTTTTTTCTTGAAACTATCGCCTATATACGAAATTTGACTCTCGGTGGGAATTTTTTGGTCAACCTATCGACAATGTACGAATTTTAACTCTTGGTGGGCACTTTTTTCTTCAAACTACTGTCAATACTCAAATCTTAACTAATGGTTGAAATCTTTTTGTCAAACAATCGTCAATACACGAATTTTAATACTAGGTTGGAATTTTTTTCTTCAAACTATCGCCTATATACGAAATTTAACTCACGGTGGGAATTTTTTGGTCAACCTATCGTCAATGTACGAATTTTAGCTCTCGGTGGGAACTTTTTTCTTCAAACTACTGTCAATATTCAAATTTTAACTAATGGTTGAAATCTTTTTGTTAAACAATCGTCAATAAACGAATTTTAATACTAGGTTAGAAGTTTTTTCTTCAAACTACCGTCAATGTACGAATTTTAACTCTCGTTGGGAACTTTTTTCTTCAAACTACTGTCAATATTCAAATTTTAACTAATGGTTGATATCTTTTTGTCAAACAATCGTCAATAAACCAATTTTAATACTAGGTTGGAATTTTTTTCTTCAAACTATCGTCAATATACGAAATTTAACTCTCGGTGGAAATTTTTTGGTCAAACTATCGCCAATGTACGAATTTTAACTCTCGGTGTGCACTTTTTCCTTCAAACTACTGTCAATATTCAAATTTTAACTACTGGTTGGAATCTTTTTGTCAAACAATCGTCAATACACGAATTTTAATACTATGTTGGAACTTTTTTCTTCAAACTATTGTCAATATTCAAATTTTAACTATTGGTTGGAATCTTTTTGTCAAACAATCGTCAATACACGAATTTTAATACTAGGTTGGAATTTTTTTCTTCAAACTATCGCCAATATACGAAATTTAACTCTAGGTAGGAATTTTTTGGTCAACGTATCGTCAATGTACGAATTTTAACTGTCGGTGGGAACTTTTTTCTTCAAACTACTGTCAATATTCAAATTTTAACAATTGGTTGGAATCTTTTTGTCAAACAATCGTCAATACACGAATTTTAATACTAGGTTGGAATTTTTTTCTTCAAACTATCGCCAATATACGAAATTTATCTCTCGGTGGGAATTTTTTGGTCAAACTATCGCCAATGTACGAATTTTAACTCTCGGTGTGCACTTTTTCCTTCAAACTACTGTCAATATTCAAATTTTAACTACTGGTTGGAATCTTTTTGTCAAACAATCGTCAATACACGAATTTTAATACTAGGTTGGAACTTTTTTCTTCAAACTATTGTCAATATTCAAATTTTAACTATTGGTTGGAATCTTTTTGTCAAACAATCGTCAATACACGAATTTTAATACTAGGTTGGAATTTTTTTCTTCAAACTATCGCCAATATACGAAATTTAACTCTAGGTAGGAATTTTTTGGTCAACGTATCGTCAATGTACGAATTTTAACTCTCGGTGGGACCTTTTTTCTTCAAACTACTGTCAATATTCAAATTTTAACAATTGGTTGGAATCTTTTTGTCAAACAATCGTCAATACACGAATTTTAATACTAGGTTGGAATTTTTTTCTTCAAACTATCGTCAATATACGAAATTTAACTCTCGGTGGGAATTTTTTGGTCAAACTATCGCCAATGTACGAATTTTAACTCTGGATGGGCACTTTTTCTTCAAACTACTATGAATACTCAAATTTTAACTATTGGTTGGAATCTTTTTGTCAAACAATCGTCAATACACGAATTTTAATATTAGGTTGGAATTTTCTTCTTCAAACTATCGCATATATACGAAATTTGACTCTCGGTGGGAATTTTTTGGTCAACCTATCGACAATGTACGAATTTTAACTCTTGGTGGGCACTTTTTTCTTCAAACTACTGTCAATACTCAAATCTTAACTAATGGTTGAAATCTTTTTGTCAAACAATCGTCAATACACGAATTTTAATACTAGGTTGGAATTTTTTTCTTCAAACTATCGCCTATATACGAAATTTAACTCACGGTGGGAATTTTTTGGTCAACCTATCGTCAATGTACGAATTTTAGCTCTCGGTGGGAACTTTTTTCTTCAAACTACTGTCAATATTCAAATTTTAACTAATGGTTGAAATCTTTTTGTCAAACAATCGTTAATAAACGAATTTTAATACTAGGTTAGAATTTTTTTCTTCAAACTACCGTCAATGTACGAATTTTAACTCTCGGTGGGAACTTTTTTCTTCAAACCACTGTCAATATTCAAATTTTAAATACTGGTTGGAATCTTTTTGTCAAACAATCGTCAATACACGAATTTTAATACTAGGTTGGAATTTTTTTCTTCAAACTATTGTCAATATTCAAATTTTAACTATTGGTTGGAATCTTTTTGTCAAACAATCGTCAATACACGAATTTTAATACTAGGTTGGAATTTTTTTCTTCAAACTATCGCCAATATACGAAATTTAACTCTAGGTAGGAATTTTTTGGTCAACGTATCGTCAATGTACGAATTTTAACTCTCGTTGGGAACTTTTTTCTTCAAACTACTGTCATTATTCAAATTTTAACTATTGGTTGGAATCTTTTTGTCAAACAATCGTCAATACACGAATTTTAATACTAGGTTGGAATTTTTTTCTTCAAACTATCGGCTATATACGAAACTTAACTCTCGGTAGGAATTTTTTGGTCAACCTATCGTCAATGTACGAATTTTAACTCTCGGTGGGAACTTTTTTCTTCAAACTACTGTCAATATTCAAATTTTAACTATTGGTTGGAATCTTTTTGTCAAACAATCGTCAATACACGAATTTTAATACTAGGTTGGAATTTTTTTCTTCAAACTATCGCCTATATACGAAACTTAACTCTCGGTAGGAATTTTTTGGTCAACCTATCGTCAATGTACGAATTTTAACTCTCGGTGGGAACTTTTTTCTTCAAACTACTGTCAATATTCAAATTTTAACTAATGGTTGAAATCTTTTTGTTAAACAATCGTCAATAAACGAATTTTAATACTAGGTTAGAATTTTTTTCTTCAAACTACCGTCAATGTACGAATTTTAACTCTCGTTGGGAACTTTTTTCTTCAAACTACTGTCAATATTCAAATTTTAACTCCTGGTTGGAATCTTTTTGTCAAACAATCGTCAATACACGAATTTTAATACTAGGTTGGAATTTTTTTCTTCAAACTATTGTCAATACTCAAATTTTAACTAATTGTTGAAATCTTTATGTCAGACAATCGTCAATATACGAATTTTAATACTAGGTTGGAATTTTTTTCTTCAAACTATCGCCTATATACGAAACTTAACTGTCGGTAGGAATTTTTTGGTCAACCTATCGTCAATGTATGAATTTTAACTCTCGGTGGGCACTTTTTCCTTCAAACTACTGTCAATATTCAAATTTTAACTAATGGTTGAAATCTTTTTGTCAAACAATCGTCAATAAACCAATTTTAATACTAGGTTGGAATTTTTTTCTTCAAACTATCGTCAATATACGAAATTTAACTCTCGGTGGAAATTTTTTGGTCAAACTATCGCCAATGTACGAATTTTAACTCTCGATGGGCACTTTTTCTTCAAACTACTATGAATACTCAAATTTTAACTATTGTTTGGAATCTTTTTGTCAGACAATCGTCAATACACGAATTTTAATAATAGGTTGGAAATTTTTTCTTCAAACTATCGCCTATATACGAAATTTAACTCTCGGTGGGAATTTTTTGGTCAACCTATCGTCAATGTACGAATTTTAACTCTCGGTGGGCACTTTTTTCTTCAAACTACTGTCATTATTCAAATTTTAACTATTGGTTGGAATCTTTTTGTCAAACAATCGTCAATACACGAATTTTAATACTAGGTTGGAATTTTTTTCTTCAAACTATCGCCAATATACGAAATTTATCTCTCGGTGGGAATTTTTTGGTCAAACTATCGCCAATGTACGAATTTTAACTCTGGATGGGCACTTTTTCTTCAAACTACTATGAATACTCAAATTTTAACTATTGTTTGGAATCTTTTTGTCAGACAATTGTCAATACACGAATTTTAATAATAGGTTGGAATTTTTTTCTTCAAACTATCGCCTATATACGAAATTTAACTCTCGGTGGGAATTTTTTGGTCAACCTATCGTCAATGTACGAATTTTAACTCTCGGTGGGCACTTTTTTCTTCAAACTACTGTCATTATTCAAATTTTAACTATTGGTTGGAATCTTTTTGTCAAACAATCGTCAATACACGAATTTTAATACTAGGTTGGAATTTTCTTCTTCAAACTATCGCCTATATACGAAATTTAACTCACGGTGGGAATTTTTTGGTCAACCTATCGTCAATGTACGAATTTTAACTCTCGGTGGGAACTTTTTTCTTCAAACTACTGTCAATATTCAAATTTTAACTAATGGTTGAAATCTTTTTGTTAAACAATCGTCAATAAACGAATTTTAATACTAGGTTAGAATTTTTTTCTTCAAACTACCGTCAATGTACGAATTTTAACTCTCGGTGGAACTTTTTTCTTCAAACCACAGTCAATATTCAAATTTTAACTATTGGTTGGAATCTTTTTGTCAAACAATCGTCAATACACGAATTTTAATACTAGGTTGGAATTTTTCTCTTGAAACTATCGCCTATATACGAAATTTGACTCTCGGTGGGAATTTTTTGGTCAACCTATCGACAATGTACGAATTTTAACTCTTGGTGGGCACTTTTTTCTTCAAACTACTGTCAATACTCAAATCTTAACTAATGGTTGAAATCTTTTTGTCAAACAATCGTCAATACACGAATTTTAATACTAGGTTGGAATTTTTTTCTTCAAACTATCGCCTATATACGAAATTTAACTCACGGTGGGAATTTTTTGGTCAACCTATCGTCAATGTACGAATTTTAGCTCTCGGTGGGAACTTTTTTCTTCAAACTACTGTCAATATTCAAATTTTAACTAATGGTTGAAATCTTTTTGTTAAACAATCGTCAATAAACGAATTTTAATACTAGGTTAGAAGTTTTTTCTTCAAACTACCGTCAATGTACGAATTTTAACTCTCGTTGGGAACTTTTTTCTTCAAACTACTGTCAATATTCAAATTTTAACTAATGGTTGAAATCTTTTTGTCAGACAATCGTCAATAAACGAATTTTAATACTAGGTTGGAATTTTTTTCTTCAAATTACCGTCAATGTACGAATTTTAACTCTCGGTGGGAACTTTTTTCTTCAAACTACTGTCAATATTCAAATTTTAACTATTGGTTGGAATCTTTTTGTCAAACAATCGTCAATACACGAATTTTAATACTAGGTTGGAATTTTTTTCTTCAAACTATCGCCAATATACGAAATTTAACTCTAGGTAGGAATTTTTTGGTCAACGTATCGTCAATGTACGAATTTTAACTCTGGATGGGCACTTTTTCTTCAAACTACTATGAATACTCAAATTTTAACTATTGTTTGGAATCTTTTTGTCAGACAATCGTCAATACACGAATTTTAATAATAGGTTGGAAATTTTTTCTTCAAACTATCGCCTATATACGAAATTTAACTCTCGGTGGGAATTTTTTGGTCAACCTATCGTCAATGTACGAATTTTAACTCTCGGTGGGCACTTTTTTCTTCAAACTACTGTCATTATTCAAATTTTAACTATTGGTTGGAATCTTTTTGTCAAACAATCGTCAATACACGAATTTTAATACTAGGTTGGAATTTTTTTCTTCAAACTATCGCCAATATACGAAATTTATCTCTCGGTGGGAATTTTTTGGTCAAACTATCGCCAATGTACGAATTTTAACTCTCGGTGTGCACTTTTTCCTTCAAACTACTGTCAATATTCAAATTTTAACTAATGGTTGAAATCTTTTTGTCAGACAATCGTCAATAAACGAATTTTAATACTAGGCTGGAATTTTTTTCTTCAAACTATCGCCTATATACGAAACTTAACTCTCGGTAGGAATGTTTTGGTCAACCTATCGTCAATGTACGAATTTTAACTCTCCGTGGGCTCTTTTTTCTTCAAACTACTGTCAATATTCAAATTTTAACTAATGGTTGAAATCTTTTTGTCAGACAATCGTCAATAAACGAATTTTAATACTAGGTTGGAATTTTTTTCTTCAAATTACCGTCAATGTACGAATTTTAACTCTCGGTGGGAACTTTTTTCTTCAAACTACTGTCAATATTCAAATTTTAACTATTGGTTGGAATCTTTTTGTCAAACAATCGTCAATACACGAATTTTAATACTAGGTTGGAATTTTTTTCTTCAAACTATCGCCAATATACGAAATTTAACTCTAGGTAGGAATTTTTTGGTCAACGTATCGTCAATGTACGAATTTTAACTCTCGGTGGGAACTTTTTTCTTCAAACTACTGTCAATATTCAAATTTTAACAATTGGTTGGAATCTTTTTGTCAAACAATCGTCAATACACGAATTTTAATACTAGGTTGGAATTTTTTTCTTCAAACTATCGCCTATATACGAAATTTAACTCTCGGTAGGAATTTTTTGGTCAACCTATCGTCAATGTACGAATTTTAACTCTCGGTGGGAACTTTTTTCTTCAAACTACTGTCAATATTCAAATTTTAACTAATGGTTGAAATCTTTTTGTCAAACAATCGTCAATAAACCAATTTTAATACTAGGTTGGAATTTTTTTCTTCATACTATCGTCAATATACGAAATTTAACTCTCGGTGGGAATTTTTTGGTCAAACTATCGCCAATGTACGAATTTTAACTCTGGATGGGCACTTTTTCTTCAAACTACTATGAATACTCAAATTTTAACTATTGTTTGGAATCTTTTTGTCAGACAATTGTCAATACACGAATTTTAATAATAGGTTGGAATTTTTTTCTTCAAACTATCGCCTATATACGAAATTTAACTCTCGGTGGGAATTTTTTGGTCAACCTATCGTCAATGTACGAATTTTAACTCTCGGTGGGCACTTTTTTCTTCAAACTACTGTCATTATTCAAATTTTAACTATTGGTTGGAATCTTTTTGTCAAACAATCGTCAATACACGAATTTTAATACTAGGTTGGAATTTTCTTCTTCAAACTATCGCCTATATACGAAATTTAACTCACGGTGGGAATTTTTTGGTCAACCTATCGTCAATGTACGAATTTTAACTCTCGGTGGGAACTTTTTTCTTCAAACTACTGTCAATATTCAAATTTTAACTAATGGTTGAAATCTTTTTGTTAAACAATCGTCAATAAACGAATTTTAATACTAGGTTAGAATTTTTTTCTTCAAACTACCGTCAATGTACGAATTTTAACTCTCGGTGGAACTTTCTTCTTCAAACCACAGTCAATATTCAAATTTTAACTATTGGTTGGAATCTTTTTGTCAAACAATCGTCAATACACGAATTTTAATACTAGGTTGGAATTTTTTTCTTGAAACTATCGCCTATATACGAAATTTGACTCTCGGTGGGAATTTTTTGGTCAACCTATCGACAATGTACGAATTTTAACTCTTGGTGGGCACTTTTTTCTTCAAACTACTGTCAATACTCAAATCTTAACTAATGGTTGAAATCTTTTTGTCAAACAATCGTCAATACACGAATTTTAATACTAGGTTGGAATTTTTTTCTTCAAACTATCGCCTATATACGAAACTTAACTCTCGGTAGGAATTTTTTGGTCAACCTATCGTCAATGTACGAATTTTAACTCTCGGTGGGAACTTTTTTCTTCAAACTACTGTCAATATACAAATTTTAACTATTGGTTGGAATCTTTTTGTCAAACAATCGTCAATACACGAATTTTAATACTAGGTTGGAATTTTTTTCTTCAAACTATCGCCTATATACGAAACTTAACTCTCGGTAGGAATTTTTTGGTCAACCTATCGTCAATGTACGAATTTTAACTCTCGGTGGGAACTTTTTTCTTCAAACTACTGTCAATATTCAAATTTTAACTAATGGTTGAAATCTTTTTGTTAAACAATCGTCAATAAACGAATTTTAATACTAGGTTAGAATTTTTTTCTTCAAACTACCGTCAATGTACGAATTTTAACTCTCGTTGGGAACTTTTTTCTTCAAACTACTGTCAATATTCAAATTTTAACTCCTGGTTGGAATCTTTTTGTCAAACAATCGTCAATACACGAATTTTAATACTAGGTTGGAATTTTTTTCTTCAAACTATTGTCAATACTCAAATTTTAACTAATTGTTGAAATCTTTATGTCAGACAATCGTCAATATACGAATTTTAATACTAGGTTGGAATTTTTTTCTTCAAACTATCGCCTATATACGAAACTTAACTGTCGGTAGGAATTTTTTGGTCAACCTATCGTCAATGTATGAATTTTAACTCTCGGTGGGCACTTTTTCCTTCAAACTACTGTCAATATTCAAATTTTAACTAATGGTTGAAATCTTTTTGTCAAACAATCGTCAATAAACCAATTTTAATACTAGGTTGGAATTTTTTTCTTCAAACTATCGTCAATATACGAAATTTAACTCTCGGTGGAAATTTTTTGGTCAAACTATCGCCAATGTACGAATTTTAACTCTCGATGGGCACTTTTTCTTCAAACTACTATGAATACTCAAATTTTAACTATTGTTTGGAATCTTTTTGTCAGACAATCGTCAATACACGAATTTTAATAATAGGTTGGAAATTTTTTCTTCAAACTATCGCCTATATACGAAATTTAACTCTCGGTGGGAATTTTTTGGTCAACCTATCGTCAATGTACGAATTTTAACTCTCGGTGGGCACTTTTTTCTTCAAACTACTGTCATTATTCAAATTTTAACTATTGGTTGGAATCTTTTTGTCAAACAATCGTCAATACACGAATTTTAATACTAGGTTGGAATTTTTTTCTTCAAACTATCGCCAATATACGAAATTTATCTCTCGGTGGGAATTTTTTGGTCAAACTATCGCCAATGTACGAATTTTAACTCTCGGTGTGCACTTTTTCCTTCAAACTACTGTCAATATTCAAATTTTAACTAATGGTTGAAATCTTTTTGTCAGACAATCGTCAATAAACGAATTTTAATACTAGGCTGGAATTTTTTTCTTCAAACTATCGCCTATATACGAAACTTAACTCTCGGTAGGAATGTTTTGGTCAACCTATCGTCAATGTACGAATTTTAACTCTCCGTGGGCTCTTTTTTCTTCAAACTACTGTCAATATTCAAATTTTAACTAATGGTTGAAATCTTTTTGTCAGACAATCGTCAATAAACGAATTTTAATACTAGGTTGGAATTTTTTTCTTCAAACTATCGCCTATATACGAAATTTAACTCTCGGTAGGAATTTTTTGGTCAACCTATCGTCAATGTACGAATTTTAACTCTCGGTGGGAACTTTTTTCTTCAAACTACTGTCAATATTCAAATTTTAACTAATGGTTGAAATCTTTTTGTCAAACAATCGTCAATAAACCAATTTTAATACTAGGTTGGAATTTTTTTCTTCATACTATCGTCAATATACGAAATTTAACTCTCGGTGGGAATTTTTTGGTCAAACTATCGCCAATGTACGAATTTTAACTCTGGATGGGCACTTTTTCTTCAAACTACTATGAATACTCAAATTTTAACTATTGTTTGGAATCTTTTTGTCAGACAATTGTCAATACACGAATTTTAATAATAGGTTGGAATTTTTTTCTTCAAACTATCGCCTATATACGAAATTTAACTCTCGGTGGGAATTTTTTGGTCAACCTATCGTCAATGTACGAATTTTAACTCTCGGTGGGCACTTTTTTCTTCAAACTACTGTCATTATTCAAATTTTAACTATTGGTTGGAATCTTTTTGTCAAACAATCGTCAATACACGAATTTTAATACTAGGTTGGAATTTTCTTCTTCAAACTATCGCCTATATACGAAATTTAACTCACGGTGGGAATTTTTTGGTCAACCTATCGTCAATGTACGAATTTTAACTCTCGGTGGGAACTTTTTTCTTCAAACTACTGTCAATATTCAAATTTTAACTAATGGTTGAAATCTTTTTGTTAAACAATCGTCAATAAACGAATTTTAATACTAGGTTAGAATTTTTTTCTTCAAACTACCGTCAATGTACGAATTTTAACTCTCGGTGGAACTTTCTTCTTCAAACCACAGTCAATATTCAAATTTTAACTATTGGTTGGAATCTTTTTGTCAAACAATCGTCAATACACGAATTTTAATACTAGGTTGGAATTTTTTTCTTGAAACTATCGCCTATATACGAAATTTGACTCTCGGTGGGAATTTTTTGGTCAACCTATCGACAATGTACGAATTTTAACTCTTGGTGGGCACTTTTTTCTTCAAACTACTGTCAATACTCAAATCTTAACTAATGGTTGAAATCTTTTTGTCAAACAATCGTCAATACACGAATTTTAATACTAGGTTGGAATTTTTTTCTTCAAACTATCGCCTATATACGAAACTTAACTCTCGGTAGGAATTTTTTGGTCAACCTATCGTCAATGTACGAATTTTAACTCTCGGTGGGAACTTTTTTCTTCAAACTACTGTCAATATACAAATTTTAACTATTGGTTGGAATCTTTTTGTCAAACAATCGTCAATACACGAATTTTAATACTAGGTTGGAATTTTTTTCTTCAAACTATCGCCTATATACGAAACTTAACTCTCGGTAGGAATTTTTTGGTCAACCTATCGTCAATGTACGAATTTTAACTCTCGGTGGGAACTTTTTTCTTCAAACTACTGTCAATATTCAAATTTTAACTAATGGTTGAAATCTTTTTGTTAAACAATCGTCAATAAACGAATTTTAATACTAGGTTAGAATTTTTTTCTTCAAACTACCGTCAATGTACGAATTTTAACTCTCGTTGGGAACTTTTTTCTTCAAACTACTGTCAATATTCAAATTTTAACTCCTGGTTGGAATCTTTTTGTCAAACAATCGTCAATACACGAATTTTAATACTAGGTTGGAATTTTTTTCTTCAAACTATTGTCAATACTCAAATTTTAACTAATTGTTGAAATCTTTATGTCAGACAATCGTCAATATACGAATTTTAATACTAGGTTGGAATTTTTTTCTTCAAACTATCGCCTATATACGAAACTTAACTGTCGGTAGGAATTTTTTGGTCAACCTATCGTCAATGTATGAATTTTAACTCTCGGTGGGCACTTTTTCCTTCAAACTACTGTCAATATTCAAATTTTAACTAATGGTTGAAATCTTTTTGTCAAACAATCGTCAATAAACCAATTTTAATACTAGGTTGGAATTTTTTTCTTCAAACTATCGTCAATATACGAAATTTAACTCTCGGTGGAAATTTTTTGGTCAAACTATCGCCAATGTACGAATTTTAACTCTCGATGGGCACTTTTTCTTCAAACTACTATGAATACTCAAATTTTAACTATTGTTTGGAATCTTTTTGTCAGACAATCGTCAATACACGAATTTTAATAATAGGTTGGAAATTTTTTCTTCAAACTATCGCCTATATACGAAATTTAACTCTCGGTGGGAATTTTTTGGTCAACCTATCGTCAATGTACGAATTTTAACTCTCGGTGGGCACTTTTTTCTTCAAACTACTGTCATTATTCAAATTTTAACTATTGGTTGGAATCTTTTTGTCAAACAATCGTCAATACACGAATTTTAATACTAGGTTGGAATTTTTTTCTTCAAACTATCGCCAATATACGAAATTTATCTCTCGGTGGGAATTTTTTGGTCAAACTATCGCCAATGTACGAATTTTAACTCTCGGTGTGCACTTTTTCCTTCAAACTACTGTCAATATTCAAATTTTAACTAATGGTTGAAATCTTTTTGTCAGACAATCGTCAATAAACGAATTTTAATACTAGGCTGGAATTTTTTTCTTCAAACTATCGCCTATATACGAAACTTAACTCTCGGTAGGAATGTTTTGGTCAACCTATCGTCAATGTACGAATTTTAACTCTCCGTGGGCTCTTTTTTCTTCAAACTACTGTCAATATTCAAATTTTAACTAATGGTTGAAATCTTTTTGTCAGACAATCGTCAATAAACGAATTTTAATACTAGGTTGGAATTTTTTTCTTCAAATTACCGTCAATGTACGAATTTTAACTCTCGGTGGGAACTTTTTTCTTCAAACTACTGTCAATATTCAAATTTCAACTATTGGTTGGAATCTTTTTGTCAAACAATCGTCAATACACGAATTTTAATACTAGGTTGGAATTTTTTTCTTCAAACTATCGCCAATATACGAAATTTAACTCTAGGTAGGAATTTTTTGGTCAACGTATCGTCAATGTACGAATTTTAACTCTCGGTGGGAACTTTTTTCTTCAAACTACTGTCAATATTCAAATTTTAACAATTGGTTGGAATCTTTTTGTCAAACAATCGTCAATACACGAATTTTAATACTAGGTTGGAATTTTTTTCTTCAAACTATCGCCTATATACGAAATTTAACTCTCGGTAGGAATTTTTTGGTCAACCTATCGTCAATGTACGAATTTTAACTCTCGGTGGGAACTTTTTTCTTCAAACTACTGTCAATATTCAAATTTTAACTAATGGTTGAAATCTTTTTGTCAAACAATCGTCAATAAACCAATTTTAATACTAGGTTGGAATTTTTTTCTTCATACTATCGTCAATATACGAAATTTAACTCTCGGTGGGAATTTTTTGGTCAAACTATCGCCAATGTACGAATTTTAACTCTGGATGGGCACTTTTTCTTCAAACTACTATGAATACTCAAATTTTAACTATTGTTTGGAATCTTTTTGTCAGACAATTGTCAATACACGAATTTTAATAATAGGTTGGAATTTTTTTCTTCAAACTATCGCCTATATACGAAATTTAACTCTCGGTGGGAATTTTTTGGTCAACCTATCGTCAATGTACGAATTTTAACTCTCGGTGGGCACTTTTTTCTTCAAACTACTGTCATTATTCAAATTTTAACTATTGGTTGGAATCTTTTTGTCAAACAATCGTCAATACACGAATTTTAATACTAGGTTGGAATTTTCTTCTTCAAACTATCGCCTATATACGAAATTTAACTCACGGTGGGAATTTTTTGGTCAACCTATCGTCAATGTACGAATTTTAACTCTCGGTGGGAACTTTTTTCTTCAAACTACTGTCAATATTCAAATTTTAACTAATGGTTGAAATCTTTTTGTTAAACAATCGTCAATAAACGAATTTTAATACTAGGTTAGAATTTTTTTCTTCAAACTACCGTCAATGTACGAATTTTAACTCTCGGTGGAACTTTCTTCTTCAAACCACAGTCAATATTCAAATTTTAACTATTGGTTGGAATCTTTTTGTCAAACAATCGTCAATACACGAATTTTAATACTAGGTTGGAATTTTTTTCTTGAAACTATCGCCTATATACGAAATTTGACTCTCGGTGGGAATTTTTTGGTCAACCTATCGACAATGTACGAATTTTAACTCTTGGTGGGCACTTTTTTCTTCAAACTACTGTCAATACTCAAATCTTAACTAATGGTTGAAATCTTTTTGTCAAACAATCGTCAATACACGAATTTTAATACTAGGTTGGAATTTTTTTCTTCAAACTATCGCCTATATACGAAATTTAACTCACGGTGGGAATTTTTTGGTCAACCTATCGTCAATGTACGAATTTTAGCTCTCGGTGGGAACTTTTTTCTTCAAACTACTGTCAATATTCAAATTTTAACTAATGGTTGAAATCTTTTTGTTAAACAATCGTCAATAAACGAATTTTAATACTAGGTTAGAAGTTTTTTCTTCAAACTACCGTCAATGTACGAATTTTAACTCTCGTTGGGAACTTTTTTCTTCAAACTACTGTCAATATTCAAATTTTAACTAATGGTTGATATCTTTTTGTCAAACAATCGTCAATAAACCAATTTTAATACTAGGTTGGAATTTTTTTCTTCAAACTATCGTCAATATACGAAATTTAACTCTCGGTGGAAATTTTTTGGTCAAACTATCGCCAATGTACGAATTTTAACTCTCGGTGTGCACTTTTTCCTTCAAACTACTGTCAATATTCAAATTTTAACTACTGGTTGGAATCTTTTTGTCAAACAATCGTCAATACACGAATTTTAATACTATGTTGGAACTTTTTTCTTCAAACTATTGTCAATATTCAAATTTTAACTATTGGTTGGAATCTTTTTGTCAAACAATCGTCAATACACGAATTTTAATACTAGGTTGGAATTTTTTTCTTCAAACTATCGCCAATATACGAAATTTAACTCTAGGTAGGAATTTTTTGGTCAACGTATCGTCAATGTACGAATTTTAACTGTCGGTGGGAACTTTTTTCTTCAAACTACTGTCAATATTCAAATTTTAACAATTGGTTGGAATCTTTTTGTCAAACAATCGTCAATACACGAATTTTAATACTAGGTTGGAATTTTTTTCTTCAAACTATCGCCAATATACGAAATTTATCTCTCGGTGGGAATTTTTTGGTCAAACTATCGCCAATGTACGAATTTTAACTCTCGGTGTGCACTTTTTCCTTCAAACTACTGTCAATATTCAAATTTTAACTACTGGTTGGAATCTTTTTGTCAAACAATCGTCAATACACGAATTTTAATACTAGGTTGGAACTTTTTTCTTCAAACTATTGTCAATATTCAAATTTTAACTATTGGTTGGAATCTTTTTGTCAAACAATCGTCAATACACGAATTTTAATACTAGGTTGGAATTTTTTTCTTCAAACTATCGCCAATATACGAAATTTAACTCTAGGTAGGAATTTTTTGGTCAACGTATCGTCAATGTACGAATTTTAACTCTCGGTGGGACCTTTTTTCTTCAAACTACTGTCAATATTCAAATTTTAACAATTGGTTGGAATCTTTTTGTCAAACAATCGTCAATACACGAATTTTAATACTAGGTTGGAATTTTTTTCTTCAAACTATCGTCAATATACGAAATTTAACTCTCGGTGGGAATTTTTTGGTCAAACTATCGCCAATGTACGAATTTTAACTCTGGATGGGCACTTTTTCTTCAAACTACTATGAATACTCAAATTTTAACTATTGGTTGGAATCTTTTTGTCAAACAATCGTCAATACACGAATTTTAATATTAGGTTGGAATTTTCTTCTTCAAACTATCGCATATATACGAAATTTGACTCTCGGTGGGAATTTTTTGGTCAACCTATCGACAATGTACGAATTTTAACTCTTGGTGGGCACTTTTTTCTTCAAACTACTGTCAATACTCAAATCTTAACTAATGGTTGAAATCTTTTTGTCAAACAATCGTCAATACACGAATTTTAATACTAGGTTGGAATTTTTTTCTTCAAACTATCGCCTATATACGAAATTTAACTCACGGTGGGAATTTTTTGGTCAACCTATCGTCAATGTACGAATTTTAGCTCTCGGTGGGAACTTTTTTCTTCAAACTACTGTCAATATTCAAATTTTAACTAATGGTTGAAATCTTTTTGTCAAACAATCGTTAATAAACGAATTTTAATACTAGGTTAGAATTTTTTTCTTCAAACTACCGTCAATGTACGAATTTTAACTCTCGGTGGGAACTTTTTTCTTCAAACCACTGTCAATATTCAAATTTTAAATACTGGTTGGAATCTTTTTGTCAAACAATCGTCAATACACGAATTTTAATACTAGGTTGGAATTTTTTTCTTCAAACTATTGTCAATATTCAAATTTTAACTATTGGTTGGAATCTTTTTGTCAAACAATCGTCAATACACGAATTTTAATACTAGGTTGGAATTTTTTTCTTCAAACTATCGCCAATATACGAAATTTAACTCTAGGTAGGAATTTTTTGGTCAACGTATCGTCAATGTACGAATTTTAACTCTCGGTGGGAACTTTTTTCTTCAAACTACTGTCAATATTCAAATTTTAACAATTGGTTGGAATCTTTTTGTCAAACAATCGTCAATACACGAATTTTAATACTAGGTTGGAATTTTTTTCTTCAAACTATCGTCAATATACGAAATTTAACTCTCGGTGGGAATTTTTTGGTCAAACTATCGCCAATGTACGAATTTTAACTCTGGATGGGCACTTTTTCTTCAAACTACTATGAATACTCAAATTTTAACTATTGGTTGGAATCTTTTTGTCAAACAATCGTCAATACACGAATTTTAATACTAGGTTGGAACTTTTTTCTTCAAACTATTGTCAATATTCAAATTTTAACTATTGGTTGGAATCTTTTTGTCAAACAATCGTCAATACACGAATTTTAATACTAGGTTGGAATTTTTTTCTTCAAACTATCGCCAATATACGAAATTTAACTCTAGGTAGGAATTTTTTGGTCAACGTATCGTCAATGTACGAATTTTAACTCTCGGTGGGAACTTTTTTCTTCAAACTACTGTCAATATTCAAATTTTAACAATTGGTTGGAATCTTTTTGTCAAACAATCGTCAATACACGAATTTTAATACTAGGTTGGAATTTTTTTCTTCAAACTATCGCCTACATACGAAATTCAACTCTGGGTGGGAATTTTTTGGTCAAACTACCGTCAATGTACGAATTTTAACTCTCGGTGGGCACTTTTTTCTTCAAACTACTGTCAATACTCAGATTTTAACTATTGGTTGAAGTCTTTTTGTCACACAGTCGTCAATAATCGAATTTTTATACTAGGTTGGAATTTTTTTCTTCAATCTATCGCCTACATACGAAATTCAACTGTCGGTGGGAATTTTTTGGTCAAGCTACCGTCAATGTACGAATTTTAACTCTCGATGGGCACTTTTTTCTTCAAACTACTGTCAATATTCTAATTTTATCTATTGGTTGATATCTTTTTGTCAAACAGTCGTCAATAAACGAATTTTTAAACTAGGTTGTAACTTTTTTCTTCAAATTATCGCCTACATACGAAATTCAACTCTCGGTGGGAATTTTTTGGTCAAGCTACCGTCAATGTACGAATTTTAACTCTCGGTGGGCACTTTTTTCTTCAAACTACTGTCAATATTCAAATTTTAACTATTGGTTGAAATCTTTTTGTCAACAATCGTCAATAGACGAATTTTAATACTAGGTTGGAATTTTTTCCTTCAAACTATCGCCTATATACGAAATTTAACTCTCGGTGGGAATTTTTTGGTCAAGCTATCGTCAATGTACGAATTTTAACTCTCGGTGGGCACTTTTCTATTCAAACTACTGTCAATATTCAGATTTTAACTATTGGTTGAAATCTTTTTGTCAAACAGTCGTCAATAAACGAATTTTTAAACTAGGTTGTAACTTTTTTCTTCAAATTATCGCCTACATACGAAATTCAACTCTCGGTGGGAATTTTTTGGTCAAGCTACCGTCAATGTACGAATTTTAACTCTCGGTGGGCACTTTTTTCTTCAAACTACTGTCAATATTCAAATTTTAACTATTGGTTGAAATCTTTTTGTCAACAATCGTCAATAGACGAATTTTAATACTAGGTTGGAATTTTTTCCTTCAAACTATCGCCTATATACGAAATTTAACTCTCGGTGGTAATTTTTTGGTCAAGCTATCGTCAATGTACGAATTTTAACTCTCGGTGGGCACTTTTCTCTTCAAACTACTGCCAATATTCAAATTTTAACTATTGGTTGAAATCTTTTTGTCAACAATCGTCAATAGACGAACTATAATACTAGTTTGGAATTTTTTTCTTCAAACTATCGCATATACGAAATTTAACTCTCGGTACGTATTTTTTGGTCAAGCTACCGTGAATGTACGAATTTTAACTCTCGGTGGGCACTTTTCTCTTCAAACTACTGTCAATATTCAAATTTTAACTATTGGTTGAAATCTTTTTGTCAACAATCGTCAATAGTCGAATTTTAATACTAGGTTGGAATTTTTTTCTTCAAACTATCGCCTACATACGAAATTCAACTCTGGGTGGGAATTTTTTGGTCAAACTACCGTCAATGTACGAATTTTAACTCTCGGTGGGCACTTTTTTCTCAAACTACTGTCAATACTCAGATTTTAACTATTGGTTGAATTCTTTTTGTCACACAGTCGTCAATAATCGAATTTTTATACTAGGTTGGAATTTTTTTCTTCAATCTATCGCCTACATACGAAATTCAACTGTCGGTGGGAATTTTTTGGTCAAGCTACCGTCAATGTACGAATTTTAACTCTCGATGGGCACTTTTTTCTTCAAACTACTGTCAATATTCTAATTTTATCTATTGGTTGATATCTTTTTGTCAAACAGTCGTCAATAAACGAATTTTTAAACTAGGTTGTAACTTTTTTCTTCAAATTATCGCCTACATACGAAATTCAACTCTCGGTGGGAATTTTTTGGTCAAGCTACCGTCAATGTACGAATTTTAACTCTCGGTGGGCACTTTTTTCTTCAAACTACTGTCAATATTCAAATTTTAACTATTGGTTGAAATCTTTTTGTCAACAATCGTCAATAGACGAATTTTAATACTAGGTTGGAATTTTTTCCTTCAAACTATCGCCTATATACGAAATTTAACTCTCGGTGGGAATTTTTTGGTCAAGCTATCGTCAATGTACGAATTTTAACTCTCGGTGGGCACTTTTCTCTTCAAACTACTGCCAATATTCAAATTTTAACTATTGGTTGAAATCTTTTTGTCAACAATCGTCAATAGACGAACTATAATACTAGTTTGGAATTTTTTTCTTCAAACTATCGCATATACGAAATTTAACTCTCGGTAGGTATTTTTTGGTCAAGCTACCGTGAATCTACGAATTTTAACTCTCGGTGGGCACTTTTCTCTTCAAACTACTGTCAATATTCAAATTTTAACTATTGGTTGAAATCTTTTTGTCAACAATCGTCAATAGTCGAATTTTGATACTAGGTTGGTATTTTTTTCTTCAAACTATCGCCTACATACGAAATTCAACTCTGGGTGTGAATTTTTTGGTCAAACTACCGTCAATGTACGAATTTTAACTCTCGGTGGGCACTTTTTTCTTCAAACTACTGTCAATACTCAGATTTTAACTATTGGTTGAAGTCTTTTTGTCACACAGTCGTCAATTATCGAATTTTTATACTAGGTTGGAATTTTTTTCTTCAAACTATCGTCAATGTACGAATTTTAACTCTCGGTGGGAACTTTTTTCTTCAAACCACTGTCAATATTCAAATTTTAACTACTGGTTGGAATCTTTTTGTCAAACAATCGTCAATACACGAATTTTAATACTAGGTTGGAATTTTTTTCTTCAAACTATTGTCAATATTCAAATTTTAACTATTGGTTGGAATCTTTTTGTCAAACAATCGTCAATACACGAATTTTAATACTAGGTTGGAATTTTTTTCTTCGAACTATCGCCAATATACGAAATTTAACTCTAGGAAGGAATTTTTTGGTCAACGTATCGTCAATGTACGAATTTTAACTCTCGGTGGGAACTTTTTTCTTCAAACTACTGTCAATATTCAAATTTTAACAATTGGTTGGAATCTTTTTGTCAAACAATCGTCAATACAGGAATTTTAATGCTAGGTTGGAATCTTTTTCTTCAAACTATCGCCTATATACGAAATTTAACTCTCGGTAGGAATTTTTTGGTCAACCTGTCGTCAATGTACGAATTTTAACTCTCGGTGGGAACTTTTTTCTTCAAACTACTGTCAATATTCAAATTTTAACTAATGGTTGAAATCTTTTTGTTAAACAATCGTCAATAAACCAATTTTAATACTAGGTTGGAATTTTTTTGTTCAAACTATCGTTAATATACGAAATTTAACTCTCGGTGGGAATTTTTTGGTCAAACTATCGCCAATGTACGAATTTTAACTCTCGATGGGCACTTTTTCTTCAAACTACTATGAATACTCAAATTTTAACTATTGTTTGGAATCTTTTTGTCAGACAATCGTCAATACACGAATTTTAATAATAGGTTGGAATTTTTTTCTTCAAACTATCGCCTATATACGAAATTTAACTCTCGGTGGGAATTTTTTGGTCAACCTATCGTCAATGTACGAATTTTAACTCTCGGTGGGCACTTTTTTCTTCAAACTACTGTCATTATTCAAATTTTAACTATTGGTTGGAATCTTTTTGTCAAACAATCGTCAATACACGAATTTTAATACTAGGTTGGAATTTTCTTCTTCAAACTATCGCCTATATACGAAATTTAACTCACGGTGGGAATTTTTTGGTCAACCTATCGTCAATGTACGAATTTTAACTCTCGGTGGGAACTTTTTTCTTCAAACTACTGTCAATATTCAAATTTTAACTAATGGTTGAAATCTTTTTGTTAAACAATCGTCAATAAACCAATTTTAATACTAGGTTGGAATTTTTTTCTTCAGACTATCGTCAATATACGAAATTTAACTCTCGGTGGGAATTTTTTGGTCAAACTATCGCCAATGTACGAATTTTAACTCTGGATGGGCACTTTTTCTTCAAACTACTATGAATACTCAAATTTTAACTATTGTTTGGAATCTTTTTGTCAGACAATTGTCAATACACGAATTTTAATAATAGGTTGGAATTTTTTTCTTCAAACTATCGCCTATATACGAAATTTAACTCTCGGTGGGAATTTTTTGGTCAACCTATCGTCAATGTACGAATTTTAACTCTCGGTGGGCACTTTTTTCTTCAAACTACTGTCATTATTCAAATTTTAACTATTGGTTGGAATCTTTTTGTCAAACAATCGTCAATACACGAATTTTAATACTAGGTTGGAATTTTCTTCTTCAAACTATCGCCTATATACGAAATTTAACTCACGGTGGGAATTTTTTGGTCAACCTATCGTCAATGTACGAATTTTAACTCTCGGTGGGAACTTTTTTCTTCAAACTACTGTCAATATTCAAATTTTAACTAATGGTTGAAATCTTTTTGTTAAACAATCGTCAATAAACGAATTTTAATACTAGGTTAGAATTTTTTTCTTCAAACTACCGTCAATGTACGAATTTTAACTCTCGTTGGGAACTTTTTTCTTCAAACTACTGTCAATATTCAAATTTTAACTAATGGTTGAAATCTTTTTGTCAAACAATCGTCAATAAACCAATTTTAATACTAGGTTGGAATTTTTTTCTTCAAACTATCGTCAATATACGAAATTTAACTCTCGGTGGAAATTTTTTGGTCAAACTATCGCCAATGTACGAATTTTAACTCTCGATGGGCACTTTTTCTTCAAACTACTATGAATACTCAAATTTTAACTATTGTTTGGAATCTTTTTGTCAGACAATCGTCAATACACGAATTTTAATAATAGGTTGGAAATTTTTTCTTCAAACTATCGCCTATATACGAAATTTAACTCTCGGTGGGAATTTTTTGGTCAACCTATCGTCAATGTACGAATTTTAACTCTCGGTGGGCACTTTTTTCTTCAAACTACTGTCATTATTCAAATTTTAACTATTGGTTGGAATCTTTTTGTCAAACAATCGTCAATACACGAATTTCAATACTAGGTTGGAATTTTTTTCTTCAAACTATCGCCAATATACGAAATTTATCTCTCGGTGGGAATTTTTTGGTCAAACTATCGCCAATGTACGAATTTTAACTCTCGGTGTGCACTTTTTCCTTCAAACTACTGTCAATATTCAAATTTTAACTACTGGTTGGAATCTTTTTGTCAAACAATCGTCAATACACGAATTTTAATACTAGGTTGGAACTTTTTTCTTCAAACTATTGTCAATATTCAAATTTTAACTATTGGTTGGAATCTTTTTGTCAAACAATCGTCAATACACGAATTTTAATACTAGGTTGGAATTTTTTTCTTCAAACTATCGCCAATATACGAAATTTATCTCTCGGTGGGAATTTTTTGGTCAAACTATCGCCAATGTACGAATTTTAACTCTCGGTGGGAACTTTTTACTTCAAACTACTGTCAATATTCAAATTTTAACAATTGGTTGGAATCTTTTTGTCAAACAATCGTCAATACACGAATTTTAATACTAGGTTGGAATTTTTTTCTTCAAACTATCGTCAATATACGAAATTTAACTCTCGGTGGGAATTTTTTGGTCAAACTATCGCCAATGTACGAATTTTAACTCTGGATGGGCACTTTTTCTTCAAACTACTATGAATACTCAAATTTTAACTATTGTTTGGAATCTTTTTGTCAGACAATTGTCAATTCACGAATTTTAATAATAGGTTGGAATTTTTTTCTTCAAACTATCGCCTATATACGAAATTTAACTCTCGGTGGGAATTTTTTGGTCAACCTATCGTCAATGTACGAATTTTAACTCTCGGTGGGCACTTTTTTCTTCAAACTACTGTCATTATTCAAATTTTAACTATTGGTTGGAATCTTTTTGTCAAACAATCGTCAATACACGAATTTTAATACTAGGTTGGAATTTTTTTCTTCAAACTATCGCCAATATACGAAATTTATCTCTCGGTGGGAATTTTTTGGTCAAACTATCGCCAATGTACGAATTTTAACTCTCAGTGTGCACTTTTTCCTTCAAACTACTGTCAATATTCAAATTTTAACTACTGGTTGGAATCTTTTTGTCAAACAATCGTCAATACACGAATTTTAATACTAGGTTGGAACTTTTTTCTTCAAACTATTGTCAATATTCAAATTTTAACTATTGGTTGGAATCTTTTTGTCAAACAATCGTCAATACACGAATTTTAATACTAGGTTGGAATTTTTTTCTTCAAACTATCGCCAATATACGAAATTTAACTCTAGGTAGGAATTTTTTGGTCAACGTATCGTCAATGTACGAATTTTAACTCTCGGTGGGAACTTTTTTCTTCAAACTACTGTCAATATTCAAATTTTAACAATTGGTTGGAATCTTTTTGTCAAACAATCGTCAATACACGAATTTTAATACTAGGTTGGAATTTTTTTCTTCAAACTATCGTCAATATACGAAATTTAACTCTCGGTGGGAATTTTTTGGTCAAACTATCGCCAATGTACGAATTTTAACTCTGGATGGGCACTTTTTCTTCAAACTACTATGAATACTCAAATTTTAACTATTGTTTGGAATCTTTTTGTCAGACAATTGTCAATACACGAATTTTAATAATAGGTTGGAATTTTTTTCTTCAAACTATCGCCTATATACGAAATTTAACTCTCGGTGGGAATTTTTTGGTCAACCTATCGTCAATGTACGAATTTTAACTCTCGGTGGGCACTTTTTTCTTCAAACTACTGTCATTATTCAAATTTTAACTATTGGTTGGAATCTTTTTGTCAAACAATCGTCAATACACGAATTTTAATACTAAGTTGGAATTTTTTTCTTCAAACTATCGCCTATATACGAAACGTAACTCTCGGTAGGAATTTTTTGGTCAACCTATCGTCAATGTACGAATTTTAACTCTCGGTGGGCACTTTTTTCTTCAAACTACTGTCAATATTCAAATTTCAACTAATGGTTGAAATCTTATTGTCAAACAATCGTCAATAAACGAATTTTAATACTAGGTTAGAATTTTTTTCTTCAAACTACCGTCAATGTACGAATTTTAACACTCGGTGGGAACTTTTTTCTTCAAACTACTATCAATACTCAAATTTTAACTATTGTTTGGAATCTTTTTGTCAAACAATCGTCAATACACGAATTTTAATACTAGGTTGGAATTTTTTTCTTCAAACTATCGCCTATATACGAAATTTAACTCTCGGTGGGAATTTATTGGTCAACCTATCGTCAATGTACGAATTTTAACTCTCGGTGGGCATTTTTTTCATCAAACTACTGTCAATATTCAAATTTTAACTAATGGTTGAAATCTTTTTGTCAGACAATCGTCAATAAACGAATTTTAATACTAGGTTGGAATTTTTTTCTTCAATCTATCGCCTATATACGAAACTTAACTCTCGGTAGGAATTTTTTGGTCAACCTATCGTCAATGTACGAATTTTAGCTCTCGGTGGGCACTTTTTTCTTCAAACTACTGTCAATATTCAAATTTCAACTAATGGTTGAAATCTTTTTGTCAAACAATCGTCAATAAACGAATTTTAATACTAGGTTAGAATTTTTTTCTTCAAACTATCGTCAATGTACGAATTTTAACTCTCGGTGGGAACTCTTTTCTTCAAACCACTGTCAATATTCAAATTTTAACTAATGGTTGAAAACTTTTTGTCAAACAATCGTCAATAAACGAATTTTAATACTAGGTTAGAATTTTTTTCTTCAAACTACCGTCAATGTACGAATTTTAACACTCGGTGGGAACTTTTTTCTTCAAACTACTATCAATACTCAAATTTTAACTATTGTTTGGAATCTTTTTGTCAAACAATCGTCAATACACGAATTTTAATACTAGGTCGGAATTTTTTTCTTCAAACTATCGCCTATATACGAAATTTAACTCTCGGTGGGAATTTTTTGGTCAACCTATCGTCAATGTACGAATTTTAACTCTCGGTGGGCACTTTTTTCTTCAAACTACTGTCAATATTCAAATTTTAACTAATGGTTGAAATCTTTTTGTCAGACAATCGTCAATAAACGAATTTTAATACTAGGTTGGAATTTTTTTCTTCAAACTATCGCCTATATACGAAACTTAACTCTCGGTAGGAATTTTTTGGTCAACCTATCGTCAATGTACGAATTTTAACTCTCGGTGGGCACTTTTTTCTTCAAACTACTGTCAATATTCAAATTTCAACTAATGGTTGAAATCTTATTGTCAAACAATCGTTAATAAACGAATTTTAATACTAGGTTAGAATTTTTTTCTTCAAACTACCGTCAATGTACGAATTTTAACACTCGGTGGGAACTTTTTTCTTCAAACTACTATCAATACTCAAATTTTAACTATTGTTTGGAATCTTTTTGTCAAACAATCGTCAATACACGAATTTTAATACTAGGTTGGAATTTTTTTCTTCAAACTATCGCCTATATACGAAATTTAACTCTCGGTGGGAATTTTTTGGTCAACCTATCGTCAATGTACGAATTTTAACTCTCGGTGGGCACTTTTTTCTTCAAACTACTGTCAATATTCAAATTTTAACTAATGGTTGAAATCTTTTTGTCAGACAATCGTCAATAAACGAATTTTAATACTAGGTTGGAATTTTTTTCTTCAAACTATCGCCTATATACGAAACTTAACTCTCGGTAGGAATTTTTTGGTCAACCTATCGTCAATGTACGAATTTTAACTCTCGGTGGGCACTTTTTTCTTCAAACTACTGTCAATATTCAAATTTCAACTAATGGTTGAAATCTTATTGTCAAACAATCGTCAATAAACGAATTTTAATACTAGGTTAGAATTTTTTTCTTCAAACTACCGTCAATGTACGAATTTTAACACTCGGTGGGAACTTTTTTCTTCAAACTACTATCAATACTCAAATTTTAACTATTGTTTGGAATCTTTTTGTCAAACAATCGTCAATACACGAATTTTAATACTAGGTTGGAATTTTTTTCTTCAAACTATCGCCTATATACGAAATTTAACTCTCGGTGGGAATTTTTTGGTCAACCTATCGTCAATGTACGAATTTTAACTCTCGGTGGGCACTTTTTTCTTCAAACTACTGTCAATATTCAAATTTTAACTAATGGTTGAAATCTTTTTGTCAGACAATCGTCAATAAACGAATTTTAATACTAGGTTGGAATTTTTTTCTTCAAACTATCGCCTATATACGAAACTTAACTCTCGGTAGGAATTTTTTGGTCTACCTATCGTCAATGTACGAATTTTAACTCTCGGTGGGCACTTTTTTCTTCAAACTACTGTCAATATTCAAATTTCAACTAATGGTTGAAATCTTATTGTCAAACAATCGTCAATAAACGAATTTTAATACTAGGTTAGAATTTTTTTCTTCAAACTACCGTCAATGTACGAATTTTAACACTCGGTGGGAACTTTTTTCTTCAAACTACTATCAATACTCAAATTTTAACTATTGTTTGGAATCTTTTTGTCAAACAATCGTCAATACACGAATTTTAATACTAGGTTGGAATTTTTTTCTTCAAACTATCGCCTATATACGAAATTTAACTCTCGGTGGGAATTTTTTGGTCAACCTATCGTCAATGTACGAATTTTAACTCTCGGTGGGCACTTTTTTCTTCAAACTACTGTCAATATTCAAATTTTAACTAATGGTTGAAAACTTTTTGTCAGACAATCGTCAATAAACGAATTTTAATACTAGGTTGAAATTTTTTTCTTCAAACTATCGCCTATATACGAAACTTAACTCTCGGTAGGAATTTTTTGGTCAACCTATCGTCAATGTACGAATTTTAACTCTCGGTGGGCACTTTTTTCTTCAAACTACTGTCAATATTCAAATTTCAACTAATGGTTGAAATCTTATTGTCAAACAATCGTCAATAAACGAATTTTAATACTAGGTTAGAATTTTTTTCTGCAAACTATCGTCAATGTACGAATTTTAACTCTCGGTGGGAACTTTTTTCTTCAAACCACTGTCAATATTCAAATTTTAACTACTGGTTGGAATCTTTTTGTCAAACAATCGTCAATACACGAATTTTAATACTAGGTTGGAATTTTTTTCTTCAAACTATTGTCAATATTCAAATTTTAACTATTGCTTGGAATCTTTTTGTCAAACAATCGTCAATACACGAATTTTAATGCTAGGTTGGAATTTTTTTCTTCAAACTATCGCCTATATACGAAATTTATCTCTAGGTAGGAATTTTTTGGTCAACGAATCGTCAATGCACGAATTTTAACTCTCGGTGGGCACTTTTTCCTTCAAACTACTGTCAATATTCAAATTTTAATTAATGGTTGAAATCATTTTGTCAAACAATCGTCAATAAACGAATTTTAATACTAGGTTGGAATTTTTTTCATCAAACTATCGCCTATATACGAAATTTATCTCTCGGTGGGAATTTTTTGGTCAACCTATCGTCAATGTACGAATTTTAACTCTCGGTGGGCACTTTTTTCTTCAAACTACTCTCACTATTCAAACTTTAACTAATGGTTGAAATCTTTTTGTCAAACAATCGTCAATAAACGAATTTTAATACTAGGTTAGAATTTTTTCTTCAAACTATCGCCTATATACGAAATTTAACTCTCGGTGGGAATTTTTTGGTCAAACTATAGCCAATGTACGAATTTTAACTCTGGGTGGGCACTTTTTCTTCAAACTACTATCAATACTCAAATTTTAACTATTGTTTGGAATCTTTTTGTCAAACAATCGTCAATACACGAATTTTAATACTAGGTTGGAATTTTTTTCTTCAAACTATCGCCTATATACGAAATTTATCTCTCGGTGGGAATTTTTTGGTCAACCTATTGTCAATGTACGAATTTTAACTCTCGGTGGGAACTTTTTCCATCAAACTACTGTCAATATTCAAATTTTAATTATTGGTTGGAATCTTTTTGTCAAACAATCGTCAATACACGAATTTTAATGCTAGGTTGGAATTTTTTTCTTCAAACTATCGCCTATATACGAAATTTATCTCTCGGTGGGAATTTTTTGGTCAACCTATCGTCAATGTACGAATTTTAACTCTCGGTGGGCACTTTTTTCTTCAAACTACTGTCAATATTCAAATTTTAACTAATGGTTGAAATCTTTTTGTCAGACAATCGTCAATAAACGAATTTTAATACTAGGTTGGAATTTTTTTCTTCAAACTATCGCCTATATACGAAACTTAACTCTCGGTAGGAATTTTTTGGTCAACCTATCGTCAATGTACGAATTTTAACTCTCGGTGGGCACTTTTTTCTTCAAACTACTGTCAATATTCAAATTTCAACTAATGGTTGAAATCTTATTGTCAAACAATCGTCAATAAACGAATTTTAATACTAGGTTAGAATTTTTTTCTTCAAACTACCGTCAATGTACGAATTTTAACACTCGGTGGGAACTTTTTTCTTCAAACTACTATCAATACTCAAATTTTAACTATTGTTTGGAATCTTTTTGTCAAACAATCGTCAATACACGAATTTTAATACTAGGTTGGAATTTTTTTCTTCAAACTATCGCCTATATACGAAATTTAACTCTCGGTGGGAATTTATTGGTCAACCTATCGTCAATGTACGAATTTTAACTATCGGTGGGCACTCTTTTCTTCAAACCACTGTCAATATTCAAATTTTAACTAATGGTTGAAAACTTTTTGTCAAACAATCGTCAATAAACGAATTTTAATACTAGGTTAGAATTTTTTTCTTCAAACTACCGTCAATGTACGAATTTTAACACTCGGTGGGAACTTTTTTCTTCAAACTACTATCAATACTCAAATTTTAACTATTGTTTGGAATCTTTTTGTCAAACAATCGTCAATACACGAATTTTAATACTAGGTTGGAATTTTTTTCTTCAAACTATCGCCTATATACGAAATTTAACTCTCGGTGGGAATTTTTTGGTCAACCTATCGTCAATGTGCGAATTTTAACTCTCGGTGGGCACTTTTTTCTTCAAACTACTGTCAATATTCAAATTTTAACTAATGGTTGAAATCTTTTTGTCAGACAATCGTCAATAAACGAATTTTAATACTAGGTTGGAATTTTTTTCTTCAAACTATCGCCTATATACGAAACTTAACTCTCGGTAGGAATTTTTTGGTCAACCTATCGTCAATGTACGAATTTTAACTCTCGGTGGGCACTTTTTTCTTCAAACTACTGTCAATATTCAAATTTCAACTAATGGTTGAAATCTTATTGTCAAACAATCGTCAATAAACGAATTTTAATACTAGGTTAGAATTTTTTTCTTCAAACTACCGTCAATGTACGAATTTTAACACTCGGTGGGAACTTTTTTCTTCAAACTACTATCAATACTCAAATTTTAACTATTGTTTGGAATCTTTTTGTCAAACAATCGTCAATACACGAATTTTAATACTAGGTTGGAATTTTTTTCTTCAAACTATCGCCTATATACGAAATTTAACTCTCGGTGGGAATTTTTTGGTCAACCTATCGTCAATGTACGAATTTTAACTCTCGGTGGGCACTTTTTTCTTCAAACTACTGTCAATATTCAAATTTTAACTAATGGTTGAAATCTTTTTGTCAGACAATCGTCAATAAACGAATTTTAATACTAGGTTGGAATTTTTTTCTTCAAACTATCGCCTATATACGAAACTTAACTCTCGGTAGGAATTTTTTGGTCAACCTATCGTCAATGTACGAATTTTAACTCTCGGTGGGCACTTTTTTCTTCAAACTACTGTCAATATTCAAATTTCAACTAATGGTTGAAATCTTATTGTCAAACAATCGTCAATAAACGAATTTTAATACTAGGTTAGAATTTTTTTCTTCAAACTACCGTCAATGTACGAATTTTAACACTCGGTGGGAACTTTTTTCTTCAAACTACTATCAATACTCAAATTTTAACTATTGTTTGGAATCTTTTTGTCAAACAATCGTCAATACACGAATTTTAATACTAGGTTGGAATTTTTTTCTTCAAACTATCGCCTATATACGAAATTTAACTCTCGGTGGGAATTTTTTGGTCAACCTATCGTCAATGTACGAATTTTAACTCTCGGTGGGCACTTTTTTCTTCAAACTACTGTCAATATTCAAATTTTAACTAATGGTTGAAATCTTTTTGTCAGACAATCGTCAATAAACGAATTTTAATACTAGGTTGGAATTTTTTTCTTCAAACTATCGCCTATATACGAAACTTAACTCTCGGTAGGAATTTTTTGGTCAACCTATCGTCAATGTACGAATTTTAACTCTCGGTGGGCACTTTTTTCTTCAAACTACTGTCAATATTCAAATTTCAACTAATGGTTGAAATCTTATTGTCAAACAATCGTCAATAAACGAATTTTAATACTAGGTTAGAATTTTTTTCTTCAAACTACCGTCAATGTACGAATTTTAACACTCGGTGGGAACTTTTTTCTTCAAACTACTATCAATACTCAAATTTTAACTATTGTTTGGAATCTTTTTGTCAAACAATCGTCAATACACGAATTTTAATACTAGGTTGGAATTTTTTTCTTCAAACTATCGCCTATATACGAAATTTAACTCTCGGTGGGAATTTTTTGGTCAACCTATCGTCAATGTACGAATTTTAACTCTCGGTGGGCACTTTTTTCTTCAAACTACTGTCAATATTCAAATTTTAACTAATGGTTGAAAACTTTTTGTCAGACAATCGTCAATAAACGAATTTTAATACTAGGTTGAAATTTTTTTCTTCAAACTATCGCCTATATACGAAACTTAACTCTCGGTAGGAATTTTTTGGTCAACCTATCGTCAATGTACGAATTTTAACTCTCGGTGGGCACTTTTTTCTTCAAACTACTGTCAATATTCAAATTTCAACTAATGGTTGAAATCTTATTGTCAAACAATCGTCAATAAACGAATTTTAATACTAGGTTAGAATTTTTTTCTGCAAACTATCGTCAATGTACGAATTTTAACTCTCGGTGGGAACTTTTTTCTTCAAACCACTGTCAATATTCAAATTTTAACTACTGGTTGGAATCTTTTTGTCAAACAATCGTCAATACACGAATTTTAATACTAGGTTGGAATTTTTTTCTTCAAACTATTGTCAATATTCAAATTTTAACTATTGCTTGGAATCTTTTTGTCAAACAATCGTCAATACACGAATTTTAATGCTAGGTTGGAATTTTTTTCTTCAAACTATCGCCTATATACGAAATTTATCTCTAGGTAGGAATTTTTTGGTCAACGAATCGTCAATGCACGAATTTTAACTCTCGGTGGGCACTTTTTCCTTCAAACTACTGTCAATATTCAAATTTTAATTAATGGTTGAAATCATTTTGTCAAACAATCGTCAATAAACGAATTTTAATACTAGGTTGGAATTTTTTTCATCAAACTATCGCCTATATACGAAATTTATCTCTCGGTGGGAATTTTTTGGTCAACCTATCGTCAATGTACGAATTTTAACTCTCGGTGGGCACTTTTTTCTTCAAACTACTCTCACTATTCAAACTTTAACTAATGGTTGAAATCTTTTTGTCAAACAATCGTCAATAAACGAATTTTAATACTAGGTTAGAATTTTTTCTTCAAACTATCGCCTATATACGAAATTTAACTCTCGGTGGGAATTTTTTGGTCAAACTATAGCCAATGTACGAATTTTAACTCTGGGTGGGCACTTTTTCTTCAAACTACTATCAATACTCAAATTTTAACTATTGTTTGGAATCTTTTTGTCAAACAATCGTCAATACACGAATTTTAATACTAGGTTGGAATTTTTTTCTTCAAACTATCGCCTATATACGAAATTTATCTCTCGGTGGGAATTTTTTGGTCAACCTATTGTCAATGTACGAATTTTAACTCTCGGTGGGAACTTTTTCCATCAAACTACTGTCAATATTCAAATTTTAATTATTGGTTGGAATCTTTTTGTCAAACAATCGTCAATACACGAATTTTAATGCTAGGTTGGAATTTTTTTCTTCAAACTATCGCCTATATACGAAATTTATCTCTCGGTGGGAATTTTTTGGTCAACCTATCGTCAATGTACGAATTTTAACTCTCGGTGGGCACTTTTTTCTTCAAACTACTGTCAATATTCAAATTTTAACTAATGGTTGAAATCTTTTTGTCAGACAATCGTCAATAAACGAATTTTAATACTAGGTTGGAATTTTTTTCTTCAAACTATCGCCTATATACGAAACTTAACTCTCGGTAGGAATTTTTTGGTCAACCTATCGTCAATGTACGAATTTTAACTCTCGGTGGGCACTTTTTTCTTCAAACTACTGTCAATATTCAAATTTCAACTAATGGTTGAAATCTTATTGTCAAACAATCGTCAATAAACGAATTTTAATACTAGGTTAGAATTTTTTTCTTCAAACTACCGTCAATGTACGAATTTTAACACTCGGTGGGAACTTTTTTCTTCAAACTACTATCAATACTCAAATTTTAACTATTGTTTGGAATCTTTTTGTCAAACAATCGTCAATACACGAATTTTAATACTAGGTTGGAATTTTTTTCTTCAAACTATCGCCTATATACGAAATTTAACTCTCGGTGGGAATTTATTGGTCAACCTATCGTCAATGTACGAATTTTAACTATCGGTGGGCACTCTTTTCTTCAAACCACTGTCAATATTCAAATTTTAACTAATGGTTGAAAACTTTTTGTCAAACAATCGTCAATAAACGAATTTTAATACTAGGTTAGAATTTTTTTCTTCAAACTACCGTCAATGTACGAATTTTAACACTCGGTGGGAACTTTTTTCTTCAAACTACTATCAATACTCAAATTTTAACTATTGTTTGGAATCTTTTTGTCAAACAATCGTCAATACACGAATTTTAATACTAGGTTGGAATTTTTTTCTTCAAACTATCGCCTATATACGAAATTTAACTCTCGGTGGGAATTTTTTGGTCAACCTATCGTCAATGTGCGAATTTTAACTCTCGGTGGGCACTTTTTTCTTCAAACTACTGTCAATATTCAAATTTTAACTAATGGTTGAAATCTTTTTGTCAGACAATCGTCAATAAACGAATTTTAATACTAGGTTGGAATTTTTTTCTTCAAACTATCGCCTATATACGAAACTTAACTCTCGGTAGGAATTTTTTGGTCAACCTATCGTCAATGTACGAATTTTAACTCTCGGTGGGCACTTTTTTCTTCAAACTACTGTCAATATTCAAATTTCAACTAATGGTTGAAATCTTATTGTCAAACAATCGTCAATAAACGAATTTTAATACTAGGTTAGAATTTTTTTCTTCAAACTACCGTCAATGTACGAATTTTAACACTCGGTGGGAACTTTTTTCTTCAAACTACTATCAATACTCAAATTTTAACTATTGTTTGGAATCTTTTTGTCAAACAATCGTCAATACACGAATTTTAATACTAGGTTGGAATTTTTTTCTTCAAACTATCGCCTATATACGAAATTTAACTCTCGGTGGGAATTTTTTGGTCAACCTATCGTCAATGTACGAATTTTAACTCTCGGTGGGCACTTTTTTCTTCAAACTACTGTCAATATTCAAATTTTAACTAATGGTTGAAAACTTTTTGTCAGACAATCGTCAATAAACGAATTTTAATACTAGGTTGAAATTTTTTTCTTCAAACTATCGCCTATATACGAAACTTAACTCTCGGTAGGAATTTTTTGGTCAACCTATCGTCAATGTACGAATTTTAACTCTCGGTGGGCACTTTTTTCTTCAAACTACTGTTAATATTCAAATTTCAACTAATGGTTGCAATCTTATTGTCAAACAATCGTCAATAAACGAATTTTAATACTAGGTTAGAATTTTTTTCCGCAAACTATCGTCAATGTACGAATTTTAACTCTCGGTGGGAACTTTTTTCTTCAAACCACTGTCAATATTCAAATTTTAACTACTGGTTGGAATCTTTTTGTCAAACAATCGTCAATACACGAATTTTAATACTAGGTTGGAATTTTTTTCTTCAAACTATTGTCAATATTCAAATTTTAACTATTGCTTGGAATCTTTTTGTCAAACAATCGTCAATACACGAATTTTAATGCTAGGTTGGAATTTTTTTCTTCAAACTATCGCCTATATACGAAATTTATCTCTAGGTAGGAATTTTTTGGTCAACGAATCGTCAATGTACGAATTTTAACTCTCGGTGGGCACTTTTTCCTTCAAACTACTGTCAATATTCAAATTTTAATTAATGGTTGAAATCATTTTGTCAAACAATCGTCAATAAACGAATTTTAATACTAGGTTGGAATTTTTTTCATCAAACTATCGCCTATATACGAAATTTATCTCTCGGTGGGAATTTTTTGGTCAACCTATCGTCAATGTACGAATTTTAACTCTCGGTGGGCACTTTTTTCTTCAAACTACTCTCACTATTCAAATTTTAACTAATGGTTGAAATCTTTTTGTCAAACAATCGTCAATAAACGAATTTTAATACTAGGTTAGAATTTTTTTCTTCAAACTATCGCCTATATACGAAATTTAACTCTCGGTGGGAATTTTTTGGTCAAACTATAGCCAATGTACGAATTTTAACTCTGGGTGGGCACTTTTTCTTCAAACTACTATCAATACTCAAATTTTAACTATTGTTTGGAATCTTTTTGTCAAACAATCGTCAATATACGAATTTTAATACTAGGTTGGAATTTTTTTCTTCAAACTATCGCCTATATACGAAATTTATCTCTCGGTGGGAATTTTTTGGTCAACCTATTGTCAATGTACGAATTTTAACTCTCGGTGGGAACTTTTTCCTTCAAACTACTGTCAATATTCAAATTTTAATTATTGGTTGGAATCTTTTTGTCAAACAATCGTCAATACACGAATTTTAATACTAGGTTGGAATTTTTTTCTTCAAACTACTGTCAATATTCAAATTTTAACTAATGGTTGAAATCTTTTTGTTAAACAATCGTCAATACACGAATTTTAATACTAGGTTAGAATTTTTTTCTTCAAACTATTGTCAATATTCAAATTTTAACTATTGGTTGGAATCTTTTTGTCAAACAATCGTAAATACACGAATTTTAATACTAGGTTGGAATTTTTTTCTTCAAACTATCGCCTATATACGAAATTTAACTCACGGTGGGAATTTTTTGGTCAACCTATCGTCAATGTACGAATTTTAACTCTCGGTGGGAACTTTTTCCTTCAAACTACTGTCAATATTCAAATTTTAACTAATGGTTGAAATCTTTTTGTTAAACAATCGACAATAAACGAATTTTAATACTAGGTTAGAATTTTTTTCTTCAAACTACCGTCAATGTACGAATTTTAACTCTCGGTGGGAACTTTTTTCTTCAAACTACTATCAATACTCAAATTTTAACTATTGTTTGGAATCTTTTTGTCAAACAATCGTCAATACACGAATTTTAATACTAGGTTGGAATTTTTTTCTTCAAACTACTGTCAATATTCAAATTTTAACTAATGGTTGAAATCTTTTTGTTAAACAATCGTCAATACACGAATTTTAATACTAGGTTGGAATTTTTTTCTTCAAACTATTGTCAATATTCAAATTTTAACTATTGGTTGGAATCTTTTTGTCAAACAATCGTCAATACACGAATTTTAATACTAGGTTGGAATTTTTTTCTTCAAACTATCGCCTATATACGAAATTTAACTCACGGTGGGAATTTTTTGGTCAACCTATCGTCAATGTACGAATTTTAACTCTCGGTGGGAACTTTTTCCTTCAAACTACTGTCAATATTCAAATTTTAACTAATGGTTGAAATCTTTTTGTTAAACAATCGACAATAAACGAATTTTAATACTAGGTTAGAATTTTTTTCTTCAAACTACCGTCAATGTACGAATTTTAACTCTCGGTGGGAACATTTTTCTTCAAACTACTATCAATACTCAAATTTTAACTATTGTTTGGAATCTTCTTGTCAAACAATCGTCAATAAACGAATTTTAATACTAGGTTGGAATTTTTTTCTTCAAACTATCGCCTATATACGAAATTTATCTCTCGGTGGGAATTTTTTGGTCAACCTATCGTCAATGTACGAATTTTAACTCTCGGTGGGCACTTTTTTCTTCAAACTACTGTCAATATTCAAATTTTAACTAATGGTTGAAATCTTTTTGTCAAACAATCGTCAATAAACCAATTTTAATACTAGGTTGGAATTTTTTTCTTCAAACTACTGTCAATATTCAAATTTTAACTAATGGTTGAAATCTTTTTGTTAAACAATCGTCAATACACGAATTTTAATACTAGGTTGGAATTTTTTTCTTCAAACTATTGTCAATATTCAAATTTTAACTATTGGTTGGAATCTTTTTGTCAAACAATCGTCAATACACGAATTTTAATACTAGGTTGGAATTTTTTTCTTCAAACTATCGCCTATATACGAAATTTAACTCACGGTGGGAATTTTTTGGTCAACCTATCGTCAATGTACGAATTTTAACTCTCGGTGGGAACTTTTTCCTTCAAACTACTGTCAATATTCAAATTTTAACTAATGGTTGAAATCTTTTTGTTAAACAATCGACAATAAACGAATTTTAATACTAGGTTAGAATTTTTTTCTTCAAACTACCGTCAATGTACGAATTTTAACTCTCGGTGGGAACTTTTTTCTTCAAACTACTATCAATACTCAAATTTTAACTATTGTTTGGAATCTTTTTGTCAAACAATCGTCAATACACGAATTTTAATACTAGGTTGGAATTTTTTTCTTCAAACTATCGCCTATATACGAAATTTAACTCTCGGTGGGAATTTTTTGGTCAACCTATCGTCAATGTACGAATTTTAACTCTCGGTGGGCACTTTTTTCATCAAACTACTATCAATACTCAAATTTTAACTATTGTTTGGAATCTTTTTGTCAAACAATCGTCAATACACGAATTTTAATACTAGGTTGGAATTTTTTTCTTCAAACTATCGCCTATATACGAAATTTAACTCTCGGTGGGAATTTTTTGGTCAACCTATCGTCAATGTACGAATTTTAACTCTCGGTGGGCACTTTTTTCATCAAACTACTGTCAATATTCAAATTTTAACTAATGGTTGAAATCTTTTTGTCAGACAATCGTCAATAAACGAATTTTAATACTAGGTTGGAATTTTTTTCTTCAAACTATCGCCTATATACGAAACTTAACTCTCGGTAGGAATTTTTTGGTCAACCTATCGTCAATGTACGAATTTTAACTCTCGGTGGGCACTTTTTTCTTCAAACTACTGTCAATATTCAAATTTCAACTAATGGTTGAAATCTTTTTGTCAAACAATCGTCAATAAACGAATTTTAATACTAGGTTAGAATTTTTTTCTTCAAACTATCGTCAATGTACGAATTTTAACTCTCGGTGGGAACTTTTTTCTTCAAACCACTGTCAATATTCAAATTTTAACTAATGGTTGAAAACTTTTTGTCAAACAATCGTCAATAAACGAATTTTAATACTAGGTTAGAATTTTTTTCTTCAAACTACCGTCAATGTACGAATTTTAACACTCGGTGGGAACTTTTTTCTTCAAACTATCGCCTATTTACGAAATTTAACTCACAGTGGGAATTTTTTGGTCAACCTATCGTCAATGTACGAATTTTAACTCTCGGTGGGCACTTTTTTCTTCAAACTACTGTCAATACTCAAATCTTAACTAATGGTTGAAATCTTTTTGTCAGACAATCGTCAATAAACGAATTTTAATACTAGGTTGGAATTTTTTTCTTCAAACTATCGCCTATATACGAAATTTAACTCACGGTGGGAATTTTTTGGTCAACCTATCGTCAATGTACGAATTTTAACTCTCGGTGGGCACTTTTTTCTTCAAACTACTGTCAATATTCAAATTTTAACTAATGGTTGAAATCTTTTTGTCAAACAATCGTCAATAAACCAATTTTAATACTAGGTTGGAATTTTTTTCTTCAAACTACTGTCAATATTCAAATTTTAACTAATGGTTGAAATCTTTTTGTTAAACAATCGTCAATACACGAATTTTAATACTAGGTTGGAATTTTTTTCTTCAAACTATTGTCAATATTCAAATTTTAACTATTGGTTGGAATCTTTTTGTCAAACAATCGTCAATACACGAATTTTAATACTAGGTTGGAATTTTTTTCTTCAAACTATCGTCAATGTACGAATTTTAACTCTCGGTGGGCACTTTTTCCTTCAAACTACTGTCAATATTCAAATTTTAACTAATGGTTGAAATCTTTTTGTTAAACAATCGACAATAAACGAATTTTAATACTAGGTTAGAATTTTTTTCTTCAAACTACCGTCAATGTACGAATTTTAACTCTCGGTGGGAACTTTTTTCTTCAAACTACTATCAATACTCAAATTTTAACTATTGTTTGGAATCTTTTTGTCAAACAATCGTCAATACACGAATTTTAATACTAGGTTGGAATTTTTTTCTTCAAACTATCGCCTATATACGAAATTTAACTCTCGGTGGGAATTTTTTGGTCCACCTATCGTCAATGTACGAATTTTAACTCTCGGTGGGCACTTTTTTCATCAAACTACTGTCAATATTCAAATTTTAACTAATGGTTGAAATCTTTTTGTCAGACAATCGTCAATAAACGAATTTTAATACTAGGTTGGAATTTTTTTCTTCAAACTATCGCCTATATACGAAACTTAACTCTCGGTAGGAATTTTTTGGTCAACCTATCGTCAATGTACGAATTTTAACTCTCGGTGGGCACTTTTTTCTTCAAACTACTGTCAATACTCAAATCTTAACTAATGGTTGAAATCTTTTTGTCAGACAATCGTCAATAAACGAATTTTAATACTAGGTTGGAATTTTTTTCTTCAAACTATCGCCTATATACGAAATTTAACTCACGGTGGGAATTTTTTGGTCAACCTATCGTCAATGTACGAATTTTAACTCTCGGTGGGCACTTTTTTCTTCAAACTACTGTCAATATTCAAATTTTAACTAATGGTTGAAATCTTTTTGTCAAACAATCGTCAATAAACCAATTTTAATACTAGGTTGGAATTTTTTTCTTCAAACTACTGTCAATATTCAAATTTTAACTAATGGTTGAAATCTTTTTGTTAAACAATCGTCAATACACGAATTTTAATACTAGGTTGGAATTTTTTTCTTCAAACTATTGTCAATATTCAAATTTTAACTATTGGTTGGAATCTTTTTGTCAAACAATCGTCAATACACGAATTTTAATACTAGGTTGGAATTTTTTTCTTCAAACTATCGTCAATGTACGAATTTTAACTCTCGGTGGGCACTTTTTC
This sequence comes from Xylocopa sonorina, assembly GCF_050948175.1. NCBI lineage: Eukaryota > Metazoa > Arthropoda > Insecta > Hymenoptera > Apidae > Xylocopa > Xylocopa sonorina. Next base: position 1,173,901 of record NW_027490114.1, on the reverse strand, counting down.
CTTCAAACTACTGTCAATATTCAAATTTTAACTAATGGTTGAAATCTTTTTGTTAAACAATCGACAATAAACGAATTTTAATACTAGGTTAGAATTTTTTTCTTCAAACTACCGTCAATGTACGAATTTTAACTCTCGGTGGGAACTTTTTTCTTCAAACTACTATCAATACTCAAATTTTAACTATTGTTTGGAATCTTTTTGTCAAACAATCGTCAATACACGAATTTTAATACTAGGTTGGAATTTTTTTCTTCAAACTATCGCCTATATACGAAATTTAACTCTCGGTGGGAATTTTTTGGTCCACCTATCGTCAATGTACGAATTTTAACTCTCGGTGGGCACTTTTTTCATCAAACTACTGTCAATATTCAAATTTTAACTAATGGTTGAAATCTTTTTGTCAGACAATCGTCAATAAACGAATTTTAATACTAGGTTGGAATTTTTTTCTTCAAACTATCGCCTATATACGAAACTTAACTCTCGGTAGGAATTTTTTGGTCAACCTATCGTCAATGTACGAATTTTAACTCTCGGTGGGCACTTTTTTCTTCAAACTACTGTCAATATTCAAATTTCAACTAATGGTTGAAATCTTTTTGTCAAACAATCGTCAATAAACGAATTTTAATACTAGGTTAGAATTTTTTTCTTCAAACTATCGTCAATGTACGAATTTTAACTCTCGGTGGGCACTTTTTCCTTCAAACTACTGTCAATATTCAAATTTTAACTAATGGTTGAAATCTTTTTGTCAAACAATCGTCAATAAACCAATTTTAATACTAGGTTGGAATTTTTTTCTTCAAACTACTGTCAATATTCAAATTTTAACTAATGGTTGAAATCTTTTTGTTAAACAATCGTCAATACACGAATTTTAATACTAGGTTGGAATTTTTTTCTTCAAACTATTGTCAATATTCAAATTTTAACTATTGGTTGGAATCTTTTTGTCAAACAATCGTCAATACACGAATTTTAATACTAGGTTGGAATTTTTTTCTTCAAACTATCGCCTATATACGAAATTTAACTCACGGTGGGAATTTTTTGGTCAACCTATCGTCAATGTACGAATTTTAACTCTCGGTGGGAACTTTTTCCTTCAAACTACTGTCAATATTCAAATTTTAACTAATGGTTGAAATCTTTTTGTTAAACAATCGACAATAAACGAATTTTAATACTAGGTTAGAATTTTTTTCTTCAAACTACCGTCAATGTACGAATTTTAACTCTCGGTGGGAACATTTTTCTTCAAACTACTATCAATACTCAAATTTTAACTATTGTTTGGAATCTTCTTGTCAAACAATCGTCAATACACGAATTTTAATACTAGGTTGGAATTTTTTTCTTCAAACTATCGCCTATATACGAAATTTAACTCTCGGTGGGAATTTTTTGGTCAACCTATCGTCAATGTACGAATTTTAACTCTCGGTGGGCACTTTTTTCTTCAAACTACTATCAACACTCAAATTTTAAATATTGGTTGAAATCTTTATGTCAAACAATCGTCAATACACGAATTTTAATACTAGGTTGGAATTTTTTTCTTCAAACTATCGCCTATTTACGAAATTTAACTCTCGGTAGGAATTTTTTGGTCAACCTATCGTCAATGTACGAATTTTAACTCTCGGTGGGCACTTTTTCCTTCAAACTACTGTCAATATTCAAATTTTAACTAATGGTTGAAATCATTTTGTCTAACAATCGTCAATAAACGAATTTTAATACTAGGTTGGAATTTTTTTCTTCAAACTATCGCCTATATACGAAACTTAACTCTCGGTAGGAATTTTTTGGTCAACCTATCGTCAATGTACGAATTTTAACTCTCGGTGGGCACTTTTTTCTTCAAACTACTGTCAATATTCAAATTTCAACTAATGGTTGAAATCTTATTGTCAAACAATCGTCAATAAACGAATTTTAATACTAGGTTAGAATTTTTTTCTTCAAACTACCGTCAATGTACGAATTTTAACACTCGGTGGGAACTTTTTTCTTCAAACTACTATCAATACTCAAATTTTAACTATTGTTTGGAATCTTTTTGTCAAACAATCGTCAATACACGAATTTTAATACTAGGTTGGAATTTTTTTCTTCAAACTATCGCCTATATACGAAATTTAACTCTCGGTGGGAATTTTTTGGTCAACCTATCGTCAATGTACGAATTTTAACTCTCGGTGGGCACTTTTTTCTTCAAACTACTGTCAATATTCAAATTTTAACTAATGGTTGAAAACTTTTTGTCAGACAATCGTCAATAAACGAATTTTAATACTAGGTTGAAATTTTTTTCTTCAAACTATCGCCTATATACGAAACTTAACTCTCGGTAGGAATTTTTTGGTCAACCTATCGTCAATGTACGAATTTTAACTCTCGGTGGGCACTTTTTTCTTCAAACTACTGTCAATATTCAAATTTCAACTAATGGTTGAAATCTTATTGTCAAACAATCGTCAATAAACGAATTTTAATACTAGGTTAGAATTTTTTTCTGCAAACTATCGTCAATGTACGAATTTTAACTCTCGGTGGGAACTTTTTTCTTCAAACCACTGTCAATATTCAAATTTTAACTACTGGTTGGAATCTTTTTGTCAAACAATCGTCAATACACGAATTTTAATACTAGGTTGGAATTTTTTTCTTCAAACTATTGTCAATATTCAAATTTTAACTATTGCTTGGAATCTTTTTGTCAAACAATCGTCAATACACGAATTTTAATGCTAGGTTGGAATTTTTTTCTTCAAACTATCGCCTATATACGAAATTTATCTCTAGGTAGGAATTTTTTGGTCAACGAATCGTCAATGCACGAATTTTAACTCTCGGTGGGCACTTTTTCCTTCAAACTACTGTCAATATTCAAATTTTAATTAATGGTTGAAATCATTTTGTCAAACAATCGTCAATAAACGAATTTTAATACTAGGTTGGAATTTTTTTCATCAAACTATCGCCTATATACGAAATTTATCTCTCGGTGGGAATTTTTTGGTCAACCTATCGTCAATGTACGAATTTTAACTCTCGGTGGGCACTTTTTTCTTCAAACTACTCTCACTATTCAAACTTTAACTAATGGTTGAAATCTTTTTGTCAAACAATCGTCAATAAACGAATTTTAATACTAGGTTAGAATTTTTTCTTCAAACTATCGCCTATATACGAAATTTAACTCTCGGTGGGAATTTTTTGGTCAAACTATAGCCAATGTACGAATTTTAACTCTGGGTGGGCACTTTTTCTTCAAACTACTATCAATACTCAAATTTTAACTATTGTTTGGAATCTTTTTGTCAAACAATCGTCAATACACGAATTTTAATACTAGGTTGGAATTTTTTTCTTCAAACTATCGCCTATATACGAAATTTATCTCTCGGTGGGAATTTTTTGGTCAACCTATTGTCAATGTACGAATTTTAACTCTCGGTGGGAACTTTTTCCATCAAACTACTGTCAATATTCAAATTTTAATTATTGGTTGGAATCTTTTTGTCAAACAATCGTCAATACACGAATTTTAATGCTAGGTTGGAATTTTTTTCTTCAAACTATCGCCTATATACGAAATTTATCTCTCGGTGGGAATTTTTTGGTCAACCTATCGTCAATGTACGAATTTTAACTCTCGGTGGGCACTTTTTTCTTCAAACTACTGTCAATATTCAAATTTTAACTAATGGTTGAAATCTTTTTGTCAGACAATCGTCAATAAACGAATTTTAATACTAGGTTGGAATTTTTTTCTTCAAACTATCGCCTATATACGAAACTTAACTCTCGGTAGGAATTTTTTGGTCAACCTATCGTCAATGTACGAATTTTAACTCTCGGTGGGCACTTTTTTCTTCAAACTACTGTCAATATTCAAATTTCAACTAATGGTTGAAATCTTATTGTCAAACAATCGTCAATAAACGAATTTTAATACTAGGTTAGAATTTTTTTCTTCAAACTACCGTCAATGTACGAATTTTAACACTCGGTGGGAACTTTTTTCTTCAAACTACTATCAATACTCAAATTTTAACTATTGTTTGGAATCTTTTTGTCAAACAATCGTCAATACACGAATTTTAATACTAGGTTGGAATTTTTTTCTTCAAACTATCGCCTATATACGAAATTTAACTCTCGGTGGGAATTTATTGGTCAACCTATCGTCAATGTACGAATTTTAACTATCGGTGGGCACTCTTTTCTTCAAACCACTGTCAATATTCAAATTTTAACTAATGGTTGAAAACTTTTTGTCAAACAATCGTCAATAAACGAATTTTAATACTAGGTTAGAATTTTTTTCTTCAAACTACCGTCAATGTACGAATTTTAACACTCGGTGGGAACTTTTTTCTTCAAACTACTATCAATACTCAAATTTTAACTATTGTTTGGAATCTTTTTGTCAAACAATCGTCAATACACGAATTTTAATACTAGGTTGGAATTTTTTTCTTCAAACTATCGCCTATATACGAAATTTAACTCTCGGTGGGAATTTTTTGGTCAACCTATCGTCAATGTGCGAATTTTAACTCTCGGTGGGCACTTTTTTCTTCAAACTACTGTCAATATTCAAATTTTAACTAATGGTTGAAATCTTTTTGTCAGACAATCGTCAATAAACGAATTTTAATACTAGGTTGGAATTTTTTTCTTCAAACTATCGCCTATATACGAAACTTAACTCTCGGTAGGAATTTTTTGGTCAACCTATCGTCAATGTACGAATTTTAACTCTCGGTGGGCACTTTTTTCTTCAAACTACTGTCAATATTCAAATTTCAACTAATGGTTGAAATCTTATTGTCAAACAATCGTCAATAAACGAATTTTAATACTAGGTTAGAATTTTTTTCTTCAAACTACCGTCAATGTACGAATTTTAACACTCGGTGGGAACTTTTTTCTTCAAACTACTATCAATACTCAAATTTTAACTATTGTTTGGAATCTTTTTGTCAAACAATCGTCAATACACGAATTTTAATACTAGGTTGGAATTTTTTTCTTCAAACTATCGCCTATATACGAAATTTAACTCTCGGTGGGAATTTTTTGGTCAACCTATCGTCAATGTACGAATTTTAACTCTCGGTGGGCACTTTTTTCTTCAAACTACTGTCAATATTCAAATTTTAACTAATGGTTGAAAACTTTTTGTCAGACAATCGTCAATAAACGAATTTTAATACTAGGTTGAAATTTTTTTCTTCAAACTATCGCCTATATACGAAACTTAACTCTCGGTAGGAATTTTTTGGTCAACCTATCGTCAATGTACGAATTTTAACTCTCGGTGGGCACTTTTTTCTTCAAACTACTGTTAATATTCAAATTTCAACTAATGGTTGCAATCTTATTGTCAAACAATCGTCAATAAACGAATTTTAATACTAGGTTAGAATTTTTTTCCGCAAACTATCGTCAATGTACGAATTTTAACTCTCGGTGGGAACTTTTTTCTTCAAACCACTGTCAATATTCAAATTTTAACTACTGGTTGGAATCTTTTTGTCAAACAATCGTCAATACACGAATTTTAATACTAGGTTGGAATTTTTTTCTTCAAACTATTGTCAATATTCAAATTTTAACTATTGCTTGGAATCTTTTTGTCAAACAATCGTCAATACACGAATTTTAATGCTAGGTTGGAATTTTTTTCTTCAAACTATCGCCTATATACGAAATTTATCTCTAGGTAGGAATTTTTTGGTCAACGAATCGTCAATGTACGAATTTTAACTCTCGGTGGGCACTTTTTCCTTCAAACTACTGTCAATATTCAAATTTTAATTAATGGTTGAAATCATTTTGTCAAACAATCGTCAATAAACGAATTTTAATACTAGGTTGGAATTTTTTTCATCAAACTATCGCCTATATACGAAATTTATCTCTCGGTGGGAATTTTTTGGTCAACCTATCGTCAATGTACGAATTTTAACTCTCGGTGGGCACTTTTTTCTTCAAACTACTCTCACTATTCAAATTTTAACTAATGGTTGAAATCTTTTTGTCAAACAATCGTCAATAAACGAATTTTAATACTAGGTTAGAATTTTTTTCTTCAAACTATCGCCTATATACGAAATTTAACTCTCGGTGGGAATTTTTTGGTCAAACTATAGCCAATGTACGAATTTTAACTCTGGGTGGGCACTTTTTCTTCAAACTACTATCAATACTCAAATTTTAACTATTGTTTGGAATCTTTTTGTCAAACAATCGTCAATATACGAATTTTAATACTAGGTTGGAATTTTTTTCTTCAAACTATCGCCTATATACGAAATTTATCTCTCGGTGGGAATTTTTTGGTCAACCTATTGTCAATGTACGAATTTTAACTCTCGGTGGGAACTTTTTCCTTCAAACTACTGTCAATATTCAAATTTTAATTATTGGTTGGAATCTTTTTGTCAAACAATCGTCAATACACGAATTTTAATACTAGGTTGGAATTTTTTTCTTCAAACTACTGTCAATATTCAAATTTTAACTAATGGTTGAAATCTTTTTGTTAAACAATCGTCAATACACGAATTTTAATACTAGGTTAGAATTTTTTTCTTCAAACTATTGTCAATATTCAAATTTTAACTATTGGTTGGAATCTTTTTGTCAAACAATCGTAAATACACGAATTTTAATACTAGGTTGGAATTTTTTTCTTCAAACTATCGCCTATATACGAAATTTAACTCACGGTGGGAATTTTTTGGTCAACCTATCGTCAATGTACGAATTTTAACTCTCGGTGGGAACTTTTTCCTTCAAACTACTGTCAATATTCAAATTTTAACTAATGGTTGAAATCTTTTTGTTAAACAATCGACAATAAACGAATTTTAATACTAGGTTAGAATTTTTTTCTTCAAACTACCGTCAATGTACGAATTTTAACTCTCGGTGGGAACTTTTTTCTTCAAACTACTATCAATACTCAAATTTTAACTATTGTTTGGAATCTTTTTGTCAAACAATCGTCAATACACGAATTTTAATACTAGGTTGGAATTTTTTTCTTCAAACTACTGTCAATATTCAAATTTTAACTAATGGTTGAAATCTTTTTGTTAAACAATCGTCAATACACGAATTTTAATACTAGGTTGGAATTTTTTTCTTCAAACTATTGTCAATATTCAAATTTTAACTATTGGTTGGAATCTTTTTGTCAAACAATCGTCAATACACGAATTTTAATACTAGGTTGGAATTTTTTTCTTCAAACTATCGCCTATATACGAAATTTAACTCACGGTGGGAATTTTTTGGTCAACCTATCGTCAATGTACGAATTTTAACTCTCGGTGGGAACTTTTTCCTTCAAACTACTGTCAATATTCAAATTTTAACTAATGGTTGAAATCTTTTTGTTAAACAATCGACAATAAACGAATTTTAATACTAGGTTAGAATTTTTTTCTTCAAACTACCGTCAATGTACGAATTTTAACTCTCGGTGGGAACATTTTTCTTCAAACTACTATCAATACTCAAATTTTAACTATTGTTTGGAATCTTCTTGTCAAACAATCGTCAATAAACGAATTTTAATACTAGGTTGGAATTTTTTTCTTCAAACTATCGCCTATATACGAAATTTATCTCTCGGTGGGAATTTTTTGGTCAACCTATCGTCAATGTACGAATTTTAACTCTCGGTGGGCACTTTTTTCTTCAAACTACTGTCAATATTCAAATTTTAACTAATGGTTGAAATCTTTTTGTCAAACAATCGTCAATAAACCAATTTTAATACTAGGTTGGAATTTTTTTCTTCAAACTACTGTCAATATTCAAATTTTAACTAATGGTTGAAATCTTTTTGTTAAACAATCGTCAATACACGAATTTTAATACTAGGTTGGAATTTTTTTCTTCAAACTATTGTCAATATTCAAATTTTAACTATTGGTTGGAATCTTTTTGTCAAACAATCGTCAATACACGAATTTTAATACTAGGTTGGAATTTTTTTCTTCAAACTATCGCCTATATACGAAATTTAACTCACGGTGGGAATTTTTTGGTCAACCTATCGTCAATGTACGAATTTTAACTCTCGGTGGGAACTTTTTCCTTCAAACTACTGTCAATATTCAAATTTTAACTAATGGTTGAAATCTTTTTGTTAAACAATCGACAATAAACGAATTTTAATACTAGGTTAGAATTTTTTTCTTCAAACTACCGTCAATGTACGAATTTTAACTCTCGGTGGGAACTTTTTTCTTCAAACTACTATCAATACTCAAATTTTAACTATTGTTTGGAATCTTTTTGTCAAACAATCGTCAATACACGAATTTTAATACTAGGTTGGAATTTTTTTCTTCAAACTATCGCCTATATACGAAATTTAACTCTCGGTGGGAATTTTTTGGTCAACCTATCGTCAATGTACGAATTTTAACTCTCGGTGGGCACTTTTTTCATCAAACTACTATCAATACTCAAATTTTAACTATTGTTTGGAATCTTTTTGTCAAACAATCGTCAATACACGAATTTTAATACTAGGTTGGAATTTTTTTCTTCAAACTATCGCCTATATACGAAATTTAACTCTCGGTGGGAATTTTTTGGTCAACCTATCGTCAATGTACGAATTTTAACTCTCGGTGGGCACTTTTTTCATCAAACTACTGTCAATATTCAAATTTTAACTAATGGTTGAAATCTTTTTGTCAGACAATCGTCAATAAACGAATTTTAATACTAGGTTGGAATTTTTTTCTTCAAACTATCGCCTATATACGAAACTTAACTCTCGGTAGGAATTTTTTGGTCAACCTATCGTCAATGTACGAATTTTAACTCTCGGTGGGCACTTTTTTCTTCAAACTACTGTCAATATTCAAATTTCAACTAATGGTTGAAATCTTTTTGTCAAACAATCGTCAATAAACGAATTTTAATACTAGGTTAGAATTTTTTTCTTCAAACTATCGTCAATGTACGAATTTTAACTCTCGGTGGGAACTTTTTTCTTCAAACCACTGTCAATATTCAAATTTTAACTAATGGTTGAAAACTTTTTGTCAAACAATCGTCAATAAACGAATTTTAATACTAGGTTAGAATTTTTTTCTTCAAACTACCGTCAATGTACGAATTTTAACACTCGGTGGGAACTTTTTTCTTCAAACTATCGCCTATTTACGAAATTTAACTCACAGTGGGAATTTTTTGGTCAACCTATCGTCAATGTACGAATTTTAACTCTCGGTGGGCACTTTTTTCTTCAAACTACTGTCAATACTCAAATCTTAACTAATGGTTGAAATCTTTTTGTCAGACAATCGTCAATAAACGAATTTTAATACTAGGTTGGAATTTTTTTCTTCAAACTATCGCCTATATACGAAATTTAACTCACGGTGGGAATTTTTTGGTCAACCTATCGTCAATGTACGAATTTTAACTCTCGGTGGGCACTTTTTTCTTCAAACTACTGTCAATATTCAAATTTTAACTAATGGTTGAAATCTTTTTGTCAAACAATCGTCAATAAACCAATTTTAATACTAGGTTGGAATTTTTTTCTTCAAACTACTGTCAATATTCAAATTTTAACTAATGGTTGAAATCTTTTTGTTAAACAATCGTCAATACACGAATTTTAATACTAGGTTGGAATTTTTTTCTTCAAACTATTGTCAATATTCAAATTTTAACTATTGGTTGGAATCTTTTTGTCAAACAATCGTCAATACACGAATTTTAATACTAGGTTGGAATTTTTTTCTTCAAACTATCGTCAATGTACGAATTTTAACTCTCGGTGGGCACTTTTTCCTTCAAACTACTGTCAATATTCAAATTTTAACTAATGGTTGAAATCTTTTTGTTAAACAATCGACAATAAACGAATTTTAATACTAGGTTAGAATTTTTTTCTTCAAACTACCGTCAATGTACGAATTTTAACTCTCGGTGGGAACTTTTTTCTTCAAACTACTATCAATACTCAAATTTTAACTATTGTTTGGAATCTTTTTGTCAAACAATCGTCAATACACGAATTTTAATACTAGGTTGGAATTTTTTTCTTCAAACTATCGCCTATATACGAAATTTAACTCTCGGTGGGAATTTTTTGGTCCACCTATCGTCAATGTACGAATTTTAACTCTCGGTGGGCACTTTTTTCATCAAACTACTGTCAATATTCAAATTTTAACTAATGGTTGAAATCTTTTTGTCAGACAATCGTCAATAAACGAATTTTAATACTAGGTTGGAATTTTTTTCTTCAAACTATCGCCTATATACGAAACTTAACTCTCGGTAGGAATTTTTTGGTCAACCTATCGTCAATGTACGAATTTTAACTCTCGGTGGGCACTTTTTTCTTCAAACTACTGTCAATACTCAAATCTTAACTAATGGTTGAAATCTTTTTGTCAGACAATCGTCAATAAACGAATTTTAATACTAGGTTGGAATTTTTTTCTTCAAACTATCGCCTATATACGAAATTTAACTCACGGTGGGAATTTTTTGGTCAACCTATCGTCAATGTACGAATTTTAACTCTCGGTGGGCACTTTTTTCTTCAAACTACTGTCAATATTCAAATTTTAACTAATGGTTGAAATCTTTTTGTCAAACAATCGTCAATAAACCAATTTTAATACTAGGTTGGAATTTTTTTCTTCAAACTACTGTCAATATTCAAATTTTAACTAATGGTTGAAATCTTTTTGTTAAACAATCGTCAATACACGAATTTTAATACTAGGTTGGAATTTTTTTCTTCAAACTATTGTCAATATTCAAATTTTAACTATTGGTTGGAATCTTTTTGTCAAACAATCGTCAATACACGAATTTTAATACTAGGTTGGAATTTTTTTCTTCAAACTATCGTCAATGTACGAATTTTAACTCTCGGTGGGCACTTTTTCCTTCAAACTACTGTCAATATTCAAATTTTAACTAATGGTTGAAATCTTTTTGTTAAACAATCGACAATAAACGAATTTTAATACTAGGTTAGAATTTTTTTCTTCAAACTACCGTCAATGTACGAATTTTAACTCTCGGTGGGAACTTTTTTCTTCAAACTACTATCAATACTCAAATTTTAACTATTGTTTGGAATCTTTTTGTCAAACAATCGTCAATACACGAATTTTAATACTAGGTTGGAATTTTTTTCTTCAAACTATCGCCTATATACGAAATTTAACTCTCGGTGGGAATTTTTTGGTCCACCTATCGTCAATGTACGAATTTTAACTCTCGGTGGGCACTTTTTTCATCAAACTACTGTCAATATTCAAATTTTAACTAATGGTTGAAATCTTTTTGTCAGACAATCGTCAATAAACGAATTTTAATACTAGGTTGGAATTTTTTTCTTCAAACTATCGCCTATATACGAAACTTAACTCTCGGTAGGAATTTTTTGGTCAACCTATCGTCAATGTACGAATTTTAACTCTCGGTGGGCACTTTTTTCTTCAAACTACTGTCAATATTCAAATTTCAACTAATGGTTGAAATCTTTTTGTCAAACAATCGTCAATAAACGAATTTTAATACTAGGTTAGAATTTTTTTCTTCAAACTATCGTCAATGTACGAATTTTAACTCTCGGTGGGCACTTTTTCCTTCAAACTACTGTCAATATTCAAATTTTAACTAATGGTTGAAATCTTTTTGTCAAACAATCGTCAATAAACCAATTTTAATACTAGGTTGGAATTTTTTTCTTCAAACTACTGTCAATATTCAAATTTTAACTAATGGTTGAAATCTTTTTGTTAAACAATCGTCAATACACGAATTTTAATACTAGGTTGGAATTTTTTTCTTCAAACTATTGTCAATATTCAAATTTTAACTATTGGTTGGAATCTTTTTGTCAAACAATCGTCAATACACGAATTTTAATACTAGGTTGGAATTTTTTTCTTCAAACTATCGCCTATATACGAAATTTAACTCACGGTGGGAATTTTTTGGTCAACCTATCGTCAATGTACGAATTTTAACTCTCGGTGGGAACTTTTTCCTTCAAACTACTGTCAATATTCAAATTTTAACTAATGGTTGAAATCTTTTTGTTAAACAATCGACAATAAACGAATTTTAATACTAGGTTAGAATTTTTTTCTTCAAACTACCGTCAATGTACGAATTTTAACTCTCGGTGGGAACATTTTTCTTCAAACTACTATCAATACTCAAATTTTAACTATTGTTTGGAATCTTCTTGTCAAACAATCGTCAATACACGAATTTTAATACTAGGTTGGAATTTTTTTCTTCAAACTATCGCCTATATACGAAATTTAACTCTCGGTGGGAATTTTTTGGTCAACCTATCGTCAATGTACGAATTTTAACTCTCGGTGGGCACTTTTTTCTTCAAACTACTATCAACACTCAAATTTTAAATATTGGTTGAAATCTTTATGTCAAACAATCGTCAATACACGAATTTTAATACTAGGTTGGAATTTTTTTCTTCAAACTATCGCCTATTTACGAAATTTAACTCTCGGTAGGAATTTTTTGGTCAACCTATCGTCAATGTACGAATTTTAACTCTCGGTGGGCACTTTTTCCTTCAAACTACTGTCAATATTCAAATTTTAACTAATGGTTGAAATCATTTTGTCTAACAATCGTCAATAAACGAATTTTAATACTAGGTTGGAATTTTTTTCTTCAAACTATCGCCTATATACGAAATTTATCTCTCGGTGGGAATTTTTTGGTCAACCTATCGTCAATGTACGAATTTTAACTCTCGGTGGGCACTTTTTTCTTCAAACTACTGTCAATATTCAAATTTTAACTAATGGTTGAAATCTTTTTGTCAAACAATCGTCAATAAACCAATTTTAATACTAGGTTGGAATTTTTTTCTTCAAACTACTGTCAATATTCAAATTTTAACTAATGGTTGAAATCTTTTTGTTAAACAATCGTCAATACACGAATTTTAATACTAGGTTGGAATTTTTTTCTTCAAACTATTGTCAATATTCAAATTTTAACTATTGGTTGGAATCTTTTTATCAAACAATCGTCAATACACGAATTGTAATACTAGGTTGGAATTTTTTTCTTCAAACTATCGCCTATATACGAAATTTAACTCACGGTGGGAATTTTTTGGTCAACCTATCGTCAATGTACGAATTTTAACTCTCGGTGGGAACTTTTTCCTTCAAACTACTGTCAATATTCAAATTTTAACTAATGGTTGAAATCTTTTTGTTAAACAATCGACAATAAACGAATTTTAATACTAGGTTAGAATTTTTTTCTTCAAACTACCGTCAATGTACGAATTTTAACTCTCGGTGGGAACTTTTTTCTTCAAACTACTATCAATACTCAAATTTTAACTATTGTTTGGAATCTTTTTGTCAAACAATCGTCAATACACGAATTTTAATACTAGGTTGGAATTTTTTTCTTCAAACTATCGCCTATATACGAAATTTAACTCACGGTGGGAATTTTTTGGTCAACCCATCGTCAATGTACGAATTTTAACTCTCGGTGGGAACTTTTTCCTTCAAACTACTGTCAATATTCAAATTTTAACTAATGGTTGAAATCTTTTTGTTAAACAATCGACAATAAACGAATTTTAATACTAGGTTAGAATTTTTTTCTTCAAACTACCGTCAATGTACGAATTTTAACTCTCGGTGGGAACATTTTTCTTCAAACTACTATCAATACTCAAATTTTAACTATTGTTTGGAATCTTCTTGTCAAACAATCGTCAATACACGAATTTTAATACTAGGTTGGAATTTTTTTCTTCAAACTATCGCCTATATACGAAATTTAACTCTCGGTGGGAATTTTTTGGTCAACCTATCGTCAATGTACGAATTTTAACTCTCGGTGGGCACTTTTTTCTTCAAACTACTATCAACACTCAAATTTTAAATATTGGTTGAAATCTTTATGTCAAACAATCGTCAATACACGAATTTTAATACTAGGTTGGAATTTTTTTCTTCAAACTATCGCCTATTTACGAAATTTAACTCTCGGTAGGAATTTTTTGGTCAACCTATCGTCAATGTACGAATTTTAACTCTCGGTGGGCACTTTTTCCTTCAAACTACTGTCAATATTCAAATTTTAACTAATGGTTGAAATCATTTTGTCTAACAATCGTCAATAAACGAATTTTAATACTAGGTTGGAATTTTTTTCTTCAAACTATCGCCTATATACGAAATTTATCTCTCGGTGGGAATTTTTTGGTCAACCTATCGTCAATGTACGAATTTTAACTCTCGGTGGGCACTTTTTTCTTCAAACTACTGTCAATATTCAAATTTTAACTAATGGTTGAAATCTTTTTGTCAAACAATCGTCAATAAACCAATTTTAATACTAGGTTGGAATTTTTTTCTTCAAACTACTGTCAATATTCAAATTTTAACTAATGGTTGAAATCTTTTTGTTAAACAATCGTCAATACACGAATTTTAATACTAGGTTGGAATTTTTTTCTTCAAACTATTGTCAATATTCAAATTTTAACTATTGGTTGGAATCTTTTTGTCAAACAATCGTCAATACACGAATTTTAATACTAGGTTGGAATTTTTTTCTTCAAACTATCGCCTATATACGAAATTTAACTCACGGTGGGAATTTTTTGGTCAACCTATCGTCAATGTACGAATTTTAACTCTCGGTGGGAACTTTTTCCTTCAAACTACTGTCAATATTCAAATTTTAACTAATGGTTCAAATCTTTTTGTTAAACAATCGACAATAAACGAATTTTAATACTAGGTTAGAATTTTTTTCTTCAAACTACCGTCAATGTACGAATTTTAACTCTCGGTGGGAACTTTTTTCTTCAAACTACTATCAATACTCAAATTTTAACTATTGTTTGGAATCTTTTTGTCAAACAATCGTCAATACACGAATTTTAATACTAGGTTGGAATTTTTTTCTTCAAACTATCGCCTATATACGAAATTTAACTCTCGGTGGGAATTTTTTGGTCAACCTATCGTCAATGTACGAATTTTAACTCTCGGTGGGCACTTTTTTCATCAAACTACTGTCAATATTCAAATTTTAACTAATGGTTGAAATCTTTTTGTCAGACAATCGTCAATAAACGAATTTTAATACTAGGTTGGAATTTTTTTCTTCAAACTATCGCCTATATACGAAACTTAACTCTCGGTAGGAATTTTTTGGTCAACCTATCGTCAATGTACGAATTTTAACTCTCGGTGGGCACTTTTTTCTTCAAACTACTGTCAATATTCAAATTTCAACTAATGGTTGAAATCTTTTTGTCAAACAATCGTCAATAAACGAATTTTAATACTAGGTTAGAATTTTTTTCTTCAAACTATCGTCAATGTACGAATTTTAACTCTCGGTGGGAACTTTTTTCTTCAAACCACTGTCAATATTCAAATTTTAACTAATGGTTGAAAACTTTTTGTCAAACAATCGTCAATAAACGAATTTTAATACTAGGTTAGAATTTTTTTCTTCAAACTACCGTCAATGTACGAATTTTAACACTCGGTGGGAACTTTTTTCTTCAAACTATCGCCTATTTACGAAATTTAACTCTCGGTAGGAATTTTTTGGTCAACCTATCGTCAATGTACGAATTTTAACTCTCGGTGGGCACTTTTTCCTTCAAACTACTGTCAATATTCAAATTTTAACTAATGGTTGAAATCATTTTGTCTAACAATCGTCAATAAACGAATTTTAATACTAGGTTGGAATTTTTTTCTTCAAACTATCGCCTATATACGAAATTTATCTCTCGGTGGGAATTTTTTGGTCAACCTATCGTCAATTTACGAATTTTAACTCTCGGTGGGCACTTTTTTCTTCAAACTACTGTCAATATTCAAATTTCAACTAATGGTTGAAATCTTATTGTCAAACAATCGTCAATAAACGAATTTTAATACTAGGTTAGAATTTTTTTCTTCAAACTACCGTCAATGTACGAATTTTAACACTCGGTGGGAACTTTTTTCTTCAAACTACTATCAATACTCAAATTTTAACTATTGTTTGGAATCTTTTTGTCAAACAATCGTCAATACACGAATTTTAATACTAGGTTGGAATTTTTTTCTTCAAACTATCGCCTATATACGAAATTTAACTCTCGGTGGGAATTTTTTGGTCAACCTATCGTCAATGTACGAATTTTAACTCTCGGTGGGCACTTTTTTCTTCAAACTACTGTCAATATTCAAATTTTAACTAATGGTTGAAAACTTTTTGTCAGACAATCGTCAATAAACGAATTTTAATACTAGGTTGAAATTTTTTTCTTCAAACTATCGCCTATATACGAAACTTAACTCTCGGTAGGAATTTTTTGGTCAACCTATCGTCAATGTACGAATTTTAACTCTCGGTGGGCACTTTTTTCTTCAAACTACTGTCAATATTCAAATTTCAACTAATGGTTGAAATCTTATTGTCAAACAATCGTCAATAAACGAATTTTAATACTAGGTTAGAATTTTTTTCTGCAAACTATCGTCAATGTACGAATTTTAACTCTCGGTGGGAACTTTTTTCTTCAAACCACTGTCAATATTCAAATTTTAACTACTGGTTGGAATCTTTTTGTCAAACAATCGTCAATACACGAATTTTAATACTAGGTTGGAATTTTTTTCTTCAAACTATTGTCAATATTCAAATTTTAACTATTGCTTGGAATCTTTTTGTCAAACAATCGTCAATACACGAATTTTAATGCTAGGTTGGAATTTTTTTCTTCAAACTATCGCCTATATACGAAATTTATCTCTAGGTAGGAATTTTTTGGTCAACGAATCGTCAATGTACGAATTTTAACTCTCGGTGGGCACTTTTTCCTTCAAACTACTGTCAATATTCAAATTTTAATTAATGGTTGAAATCATTTTGTCAAACAATCGTCAATAAACGAATTTTAATACTAGGTTGGAATTTTTTTCATCAAACTATCGCCTATATACGAAATTTATCTCTCGGTGGGAATTTTTTGGTCAACCTATCGTCAATGTACGAATTTTAACTCTCGGTGGGCACTTTTTTCTTCAAACTACTCTCACTATTCAAATTTTAACAAATGGTTGAAATCTTTTTGTCAAACAATCGTCAATAAACGAATTTTAATACTAGGTTAGAATTTTTTTCTTCAAACTATCGCCTATATACGAAATTTAACTCTCGGTGGGAATTTTTTGGTCAAACTATAGCCAATGTACGAATTTTAACTCTGGGTGGGCACTTTTTCTTCAAACTACTATCAATACTCAAATTTTAACTATTGTTTGGAATCTTTTTGTCAAACAATCGTCAATAAACGAATTTTAATACTAGGTTGGAATTTTTTTCTTCAAACTATCGCCTATATACGAAATTTAACTCACGGTGGGAATTTTTTGGTCAACCTATCGTCAATGTACGAATTTTAACTCTCGGTGGGAACTTTTTCCTTCAAACTACTGTCAATATTCAAATTTTAACTAATGGTTCAAATCTTTTTGTTAAACAATCGACAATAAACGAATTTTAATACTAGGTTAGAATTTTTTTCTTCAAACTACCGTCAATGTACGAATTTTAACTCTCGGTGGGAACTTTTTTCTTCAAACTACTATCAATACTCAAATTTTAACTATTGTTTGGAATCTTTTTGTCAAACAATCGTCAATACACGAATTTTAATACTAGGTTGGAATTTTTTTCTTCAAACTATCGCCTATATACGAAATTTAACTCTCGGTGGGAATTTTTTGGTCAACCTATCGTCAATGTACGAATTTTAACTCTCGGTGGGCACTTTTTTCATCAAACTACTGTCAATATTCAAATTTTAACTAATGGTTGAAATCTTTTTGTCAGACAATCGTCAATAAACGAATTTTAATACTAGGTTGGAATTTTTTTCTTCAAACTATCGCCTATATACGAAACTTAACTCTCGGTAGGAATTTTTTGGTCAACCTATCGTCAATGTACGAATTTTAACTCTCGGTGGGCACTTTTTTCTTCAAACTACTGTCAATATTCAAATTTCAACTAATGGTTGAAATCTTTTTGTCAAACAATCGTCAATAAACGAATTTTAATACTAGGTTAGAATTTTTTTCTTCAAACTATCGTCAATGTACGAATTTTAACTCTCGGTGGGAACTTTTTTCTTCAAACCACTGTCAATATTCAAATTTTAACTAATGGTTGAAAACTTTTTGTCAAACAATCGTCAATAAACGAATTTTAATACTAGGTTAGAATTTTTTTCTTCAAACTACCGTCAATGTACGAATTTTAACACTCGGTGGGAACTTTTTTCTTCAAACTATCGCCTATTTACGAAATTTAACTCTCGGTAGGAATTTTTTGGTCAACCTATCGTCAATGTACGAATTTTAACTCTCGGTGGGCACTTTTTCCTTCAAACTACTGTCAATATTCAAATTTTAACTAATGGTTGAAATCATTTTGTCTAACAATCGTCAATAAACGAATTTTAATACTAGGTTGGAATTTTTTTCTTCAAACTATCGCCTATATACGAAATTTATCTCTCGGTGGGAATTTTTTGGTCAACCTATCGTCAATTTACGAATTTTAACTCTCGGTGGGCACTTTTTTCTTCAAACTACTGTCAATATTCAAATTTCAACTAATGGTTGAAATCTTATTGTCAAACAATCGTCAATAAACGAATTTTAATACTAGGTTAGAATTTTTTTCTTCAAACTACCGTCAATGTACGAATTTTAACACTCGGTGGGAACTTTTTTCTTCAAACTACTATCAATACTCAAATTTTAACTATTGTTTGGAATCTTTTTGTCAAACAATCGTCAATACACGAATTTTAATACTAGGTTGGAATTTTTTTCTTCAAACTATCGCCTATATACGAAATTTAACTCTCGGTGGGAATTTTTTGGTCAACCTATCGTCAATGTACGAATTTTAACTCTCGGTGGGCACTTTTTTCTTCAAACTACTGTCAATATTCAAATTTTAACTAATGGTTGAAAACTTTTTGTCAGACAATCGTCAATAAACGAATTTTAATACTAGGTTGAAATTTTTTTCTTCAAACTATCGCCTATATACGAAACTTAACTCTCGGTAGGAATTTTTTGGTCAACCTATCGTCAATGTACGAATTTTAACTCTCGGTGGGCACTTTTTTCTTCAAACTACTGTCAATATTCAAATTTCAACTAATGGTTGAAATCTTATTGTCAAACAATCGTCAATAAACGAATTTTAATACTAGGTTAGAATTTTTTTCTGCAAACTATCGTCAATGTACGAATTTTAACTCTCGGTGGGAACTTTTTTCTTCAAACCACTGTCAATATTCAAATTTTAACTACTGGTTGGAATCTTTTTGTCAAACAATCGTCAATACACGAATTTTAATACTAGGTTGGAATTTTTTTCTTCAAACTATTGTCAATATTCAAATTTTAACTATTGCTTGGAATCTTTTTGTCAAACAATCGTCAATACACGAATTTTAATGCTAGGTTGGAATTTTTTTCTTCAAACTATCGCCTATATACGAAATTTATCTCTAGGTAGGAATTTTTTGGTCAACGAATCGTCAATGTACGAATTTTAACTCTCGGTGGGCACTTTTTCCTTCAAACTACTGTCAATATTCAAATTTTAATTAATGGTTGAAATCATTTTGTCAAACAATCGTCAATAAACGAATTTTAATACTAGGTTGGAATTTTTTTCATCAAACTATCGCCTATATACGAAATTTATCTCTCGGTGGGAATTTTTTGGTCAACCTATCGTCAATGTACGAATTTTAACTCTCGGTGGGCACTTTTTTCTTCAAACTACTCTCACTATTCAAATTTTAACAAATGGTTGAAATCTTTTTGTCAAACAATCGTCAATAAACGAATTTTAATACTAGGTTAGAATTTTTTTCTTCAAACTATCGCCTATATACGAAATTTAACTCTCGGTGGGAATTTTTTGGTCAAACTATAGCCAATGTACGAATTTTAACTCTGGGTGGGCACTTTTTCTTCAAACTACTATCAATACTCAAATTTTAACTATTGTTTGGAATCTTTTTGTCAAACAATCATCAATATACGAATTTTAATACTAGGTTGGAATTTTTTTCTTCAAACTATCGCCTATATACGAAATTTATCTCTCGGTGGGAATTTTTTGGTCAACCTATTGTCAATGTACGAATTTTAACTCTCGGTGGGAACTTTTTCCTTCAAACTACTGTCAATATTCAAATTTTAATTATTGGTTGGAATCTTTTTGTCAAACAATCGTCAATACACGAATTTTAATACTAGGTTGGAATTTTTTTCTTCAAACTACTGTCAATATTCAAATTTTAACTAATGGTTGAAATCTTTTTGTTAAACAATCGTCAATACACGAATTTTAATACTAGGTTAGAATTTTTTTCTTCAAACTATTGTCAATATTCAAATTTTAACTATTGGTTGGAATCTTTTTGTCAAACAATCGTAAATACACGAATTTTAATACTAGGTTGGAATTTTTTTCTTCAAACTATCGCCTATATACGAAATTTAACTCACGGTGGGAATTTTTTGGTCAACCTATCGTCAATGTACGAATTTTAACTCTCGGTGGGAACTTTTTCCTTCAAACTACTGTCAATATTCAAATTTTAACTAATGGTTGAAATCTTTTTGTTAAACAATCGACAATAAACGAATTTTAATACTAGGTTAGAATTTTTTTCTTCAAACTACCGTCAATGTACGAATTTTAACTCTCGGTGGGAACTTTTTTCTTCAAACTACTATCAATACTAAAATTTTAACTATTGTTTGGAATCTTTTTGTCAAACAATCGTCAATACACGAATTTTAATACTAGGTTGGAATTTTTTTCTTCAAACTATCGCCTATATACGAAATTTAACTCACGGTGGGAATTTTTTGGTCAACCTATCGTCAATGTACGAATTTTAACTCTCGGTGGGAACTTTTTCCTTCAAACTACTGTCAATATTCAAATTTTAACTAATGGTTGAAATCTTTTTGTTAAACAATCGTCAATACACGAATTTTAATACTAGGTTGGAATTTTTTTCTTCAAACTATTGTCAATATTCAAATTTTAACTATTGGTTGGAATCTTTTTGTCAAACAATCGTCAATACACGAATTTTAATACTAGGTTGGAATTTTTTTCTTCAAACTATCGCCTATATACGAAATTTAACTCACGGTGGGAATTTTTTGGTCAACCTATCGTCAATGTACGAATTTTAACTCTCGGTGGGAACTTTTTCCTTCAAACTACTGTCAATATTCAAATTTTAACTAATGGTTGAAATCTTTTTGTTAAACAATCGACAATAAACGAATTTTAATACTAGGTTAGAATTTTTTTCTTCAAACTACCGTCAATGTACGAATTTTAACTCTCGGTGGGAACATTTTTCTTCAAACTACTATCAATACTCAAATTTTAACTATTGTTTGGAATCTTCTTGTCAAACAATCGTCAATAAACGAATTTTAATACTAGGTTGGAATTTTTTTCTTCAAACTATCGCCTATATACGAAATTTATCTCTCGGTGGGAATTTTTTGGTCAACCTATCGTCAATGTACGAATTTTAACTCTCGGTGGGCACTTTTTTCTTCAAACTACTGTCAATATTCAAATTTTAACTAATGGTTGAAATCTTTTTGTCAAACAATCGTCAATAAACCAATTTTAATACTAGGTTGGAATTTTTTTCTTCAAACTACTGTCAATATTCAAATTTTAACTAATGGTTGAAATCTTTTTGTTAAACAATCGTCAATACACGAATTTTAATACTAGGTTGGAATTTTTTTCTTCAAACTATTGTCAATATTCAAATTTTAACTATTGGTTGGAATCTTTTTGTCAAACAATCGTCAATACACGAATTTTAATACTAGGTTGGAATTTTTTTCTTCAAACTATCGCCTATATACGAAATTTAACTCACGGTGGGAATTTTTTGGTCAACCTATCGTCAATGTACGAATTTTAACTCTCGGTGGGAACTTTTTCCTTCAAACTACTGTCAATATTCAAATTTTAACTAATGGTTGAAATCTTTTTGTTAAACAATCGTCAATACACGAATTTTAATACTAGGTTGGAATTTTTTTCTTCAAACTATTGTCAATATTCAAATTTTAACTATTGGTTGGAATCTTTTTGTCAAACAATCGTCAATACACGAATTTTAATACTAGGTTGGAATTTTTTTCTTCAAACTATCGCCTATATACGAAATTTAACTCACGGTGGGAATTTTTTGGTCAACCTATCGTCAATGTACGAATTTTAACTCTCGGTGGGAACTTTTTCCTTCAAACTACTGTCAATATTCAAATTTTAACTAATGGTTGAAATCTTTTTGTTAAACAATCGACAATAAACGAATTTTAATACTAGGTTAGAATTTTTTTCTTCAAACTACCGTCAATGTACGAATTTTAACTCTCGGTGGGAACATTTTTCTTCAAACTACTATCAATACTCAAATTTTAACTATTGTTTGGAATCTTCTTGTCAAACAATCGTCAATAAACGAATTTTAATACTAGGTTGGAATTTTTTTCTTCAAACTATCGCCTATATACGAAATTTATCTCTCGGTGGGAATTTTTTGGTCAACCTATCGTCAATGTACGAATTTTAACTCTCGGTGGGCACTTTTTTCTTCAAACTACTGTCAATATTCAAATTTTAACTAATGGTTGAAATCTTTTTGTCAAACAATCGTCAATAAACCAATTTTAATACTAGGTTGGAATTTTTTTCTTCAAACTACTGTCAATATTCAAATTTTAACTAATGGTTGAAATCTTTTTGTTAAACAATCGTCAATACACGAATTTTAATACTAGGTTGGAATTTTTTTCTTCAAACTATTGTCAATATTCAAATTTTAACTATTGGTTGGAATCTTTTTGTCAAACAATCGTCAATACACGAATTTTAATACTAGGTTGGAATTTTTTTCTTCAAACTATCGCCTATATACGAAATTTAACTCACGGTGGGAATTTTTTGGTCAACCTATCGTCAATGTACGAATTTTAACTCTCGGTGGGAACTTTTTCCTTCAAACTACTGTCAATATTCAAATTTTAACTAATGGTTGAAATCTTTTTGTTAAACAATCGACAATAAACGAATTTTAATACTAGGTTAGAATTTTTTTCTTCAAACTACCGTCAATGTACGAATTTTAACTCTCGGTGGGAACTTTTTTCTTCAAACTACTATCAATACTCAAATTTTAACTATTGTTTGGAATCTTTTTGTCAAACAATCGTCAATACACGAATTTTAATACTAGGTTGGAATTTTTTTCTTCAAACTATCGCCTATATACGAAATTTAACTCTCGGTGGGAATTTTTTGGTCAACCTATCGTCAATGTACGAATTTTAACTCTCGGTGGGCACTTTTTTCATCAAACTACTATCAATACTCAAATTTTAACTATTGTTTGGAATCTTTTTGTCAAACAATCGTCAATACACGAATTTTAATACTAGGTTGGAATTTTTTTCTTCAAACTATCGCCTATATACGAAATTTAACTCTCGGTGGGAATTTTTTGGTCAACCTATCGTCAATGTACGAATTTTAACTCTCGGTGGGCACTTTTTTCATCAAACTACTGTCAATATTCAAATTTTAACTAATGGTTGAAATCTTTTTGTCAGACAATCGTCAATAAACGAATTTTAATACTAGGTTGGAATTTTTTTCTTCAAACTATCGCCTATATACGAAACTTAACTCTCGGTAGGAATTTTTTGGTCAACCTATCGTCAATGTACGAATTTTAACTCTCGGTGGGCACTTTTTTCTTCAAACTACTGTCAATATTCAAATTTCAACTAATGGTTGAAATCTTTTTGTCAAACAATCGTCAATAAACGAATTTTAATACTAGGTTAGAATTTTTTTCTTCAAACTATCGTCAATGTACGAATTTTAACTCTCGGTGGGAACTTTTTTCTTCAAACCACTGTCAATATTCAAATTTTAACTAATGGTTGAAAACTTTTTGTCAAACAATCGTCAATAAACGAATTTTAATACTAGGTTAGAATTTTTTTCTTCAAACTACCGTCAATGTACGAATTTTAACACTCGGTGGGAACTTTTTTCTTCAAACTATCGCCTATTTACGAAATTTAACTCACGGTGGGAATTTTTTGGTCAACCTATCGTCAATGTACGAATTTTAACTCTCGGTGGGCACTTTTTTCTTCAAACTACTGTCAATACTCAAATCTTAACTAATGGTTGAAATCTTTTTGTCAGACAATCGTCAATAAACGAATTTTAATACTAGGTTGGAATTTTTTTCTTCAAACTATCGCCTATATACGAAATTTAACTCACGGTGGGAATTTTTTGGTCAACCTATCGTCAATGTACGAATTTTAACTCTCGGTGGGCACTTTTTTCTTCAAACTACTGTCAATATTCAAATTTTAACTAATGGTTGAAATCTTTTTGTCAAACAATCGTCAATAAACCAATTTTAATACTAGGTTGGAATTTTTTTCTTCAAACTACTGTCAATATTCAAATTTTAACTAATGGTTGAAATCTTTTTGTTAAACAATGGTCAATACACGAATTTTAATACTAGGTTAGAATTTTTTTCTTCAAACTATTGTCAATATTCAAATTTTAACTATTGGTTGGAATCTTTTTGTCAAACAATCGTAAATACACGAATTTTAATACTAGGTTGGAATTTTTTTCTTCAAACTATCGCCTATATACGAAATTTAACTCACGGTGGGAATTTTTTGGTCAACCTATCGTCAATGTACGAATTTTAACTCTCGGTGGGAACTTTTTCCTTCAAACTACTGTCAATATTCAAATTTTAACTAATGGTTGAAATCTTTTTGTTAAACAATCGACAATAAACGAATTTTAATACTAGGTTAGAATTTTTTTCTTCAAACTACCGTCAATGTACGAATTTTAACTCTCGGTGGGAACTTTTTTCTTCAAACTACTATCAATACTCAAATTTTAACTATTGTTTGGAATCTTTTTGTCAAACAATCGCCAATACACGAATTTTAATACTAGGTTGGAATTTTTTTCTTCAAACTATCGCCTATATACGAAATTTAACTCTCGGTGGGAATTTTTTGGTCAACCTATTGTCAATGTACGAATTTTAACTCTCGGTGGGCACTTTTTTCTTCAAACTACTATCAACACTCAAATTTTAAATATTGGTTGAAATCTTTATGTCAAACAATCGTCAATACACGAATTTTAATACTAGGTTGGAATTTTTTTCTTCAAACTATCGCCTATTTACGAAATTTAACTCTCGGTAGGAATTTTTTGGTCAACCTATCGTCAATGTACGAATTTTAACTCTCGGTGGGCACTTTTTCCTTCAAACTACTGTCAATATTCAAATTTTAACTAATGGTTGAAATCATTTTGTCTAACAATCGTCAATAAACGAATTTTAATACTAGGTTGGAATTTTTTTCTTCAAACTATCGCCTATATACGAAATTTATCTCTCGGTGGGAATTTTTTGGTCAACCTATCGTCAATGTACGAATTTTAACACTCGGTGGGCACTTTTTTCTTCAAACTACTGTCAATATTCAAATTTTAACTAATGGTTGAAATCTTTTTGTCAAACAATCGTCAATAAACCAATTTTAATACTAGGTTGGAATTTTTTTCTTCAAACTACTGTCAATATTCAAATTTTAACTAATGGTTGAAATCTTTTTGTTAAACAATCGTCAATACACGAATTTTAATAGTAGGTTGGAATTTTTTTCTTCAAACTATTGTCAATATTCAAATTTTAACTATTGGTTGGAATCTTTTTGTCAAACAATCGTCAATACACGAATTTTAATACTAGGTTGGAATTTTTTTCTTCAAACTATCGCCTATATACGAAATTTAACTCACGGTGGGAATTTTTTGGTCAACCTATCGTCAATGTACGAATTTTAACTCTCGGTGGGAACTTTTTCCTTCAAACTACTGTCAATATTCAAATTTTAACTAATGGTTGAAATCTTTTTGTTAAACAATCGACAATAAACGAATTTTAATACTAGGTTAGAATTTTTTTCTTCAAACTACCGTCAATGTACGAATTTTAACTCTCGGTGGGAACTTTTTTCTTCAAACTACTATCAATACTCAAATTTTAACTATTGTTTGGAATCTTTTTGTCAAACAATCGTCAATACACGAATTTTAATACTAGGTTGGAATTTTTTTCTTCAAACTATCGCCTATATACGAAATTTAACTCTCGGTGGGAATTTTTTGGTCAACCTATCGTCAATGTACGAATTTTAACTCTCGGTGGGCACTTTTTTCATCAAACTACTGTCAATATTCAAATTTTAACTAATGGTTGAAATCTTTTTGTCAGACAATCGTCAATAAACGAATTTTAATACTAGGTTGGAATTTTTTTCTTCAAACTATCGCCTATATACGAAACTTAACTCTCGGTAGGAATTTTTTGGTCAACCTATCGTCAATGTACGAATTTTAACTCTCGGTGGGCACTTTTTTCTTCAAACTACTGTCAATATTCAAATTTCAACTAATGGTTGAAATCTTTTTGTCAAACAATCGTCAATAAACGAATTTTAATACTAGGTTAGAATTTTTTTCTTCAAACTATCGTCAATGTACGAATTTTAACTCTCGGTGGGAACTTTTTTCTTCAAACCACTGTCAATATTCAAATTTTAACTAATGGTTGAAAACTTTTTGTCAAACAATCGTCAATAAACGAATTTTAATACTAGGTTAGAATTTTTTTCTTCAAACTACCGTCAATGTACGAATTTTAACACTCGGTGGGAACTTTTTTCTTCAAACTATCGCCTATTTACGAAATTTAACTCTCGGTAGGAATTTTTTGGTCAACCTATCGTCAATGTACGAATTTTAACTCTCGGTGGGCACTTTTTCCTTCAAACTACTGTCAATATTCAAATTTTAACTAATGGTTGAAATCAGTTTGTCTAACAATCGTCAATAAACGAATTTTAATACTAGGTTGGAATTTTTTTCTTCAAACTATCGCCTATATACGAAATTTATCTCTCGGTGGGAATTTTTTGGTCAACCTATCGTCAATGTACGAATTTTAACTCTCGGTGGGCACTTTTTTCTTCAAACTACTGTCAATATTCAAATTTTAACTAATGGTTGAAATCTTTTTGTCAAACAATCGTCAATAAACCAATTTTAATACTAGGTTGGAATTTTTTTCTTCAAACTACTGTCAATATTCAAATTTTAACTAATGGTTGAAATCTTTTTGTTAAACAATCGTCAATACACGAATTTTAATAGTAGGTTGGAATTTTTTTCTTCAAACTATTATCAATATTCAAATTTTAACTATTGGTTGGAATCTTTTTGTCAAACAATCGTCAATACACGAATTTTAATACTAGGTTGGAATTTTTTTCTTCAAACTATCGCCTATATACGAAATTTAACTCACGGTGGGAATTTTTTGGTCAACCTATCGTCAATGTACGAATTTTAACTCTCGGTGGGAACTTTTTCCTTCAAACTACTGTCAATATTCAAATTTTAACTAATGGTTGAAATCTTTTTGTTAAACAATCGACAATAAACGAATTTTAATACTAGGTTAGAATTTTTTTCTTCAAACTACCGTCAATGTACGAATTTTAACTCTCGGTGGGAACTTTTTTCTTCAAACTACTATCAATACTCAAATTTTAACTATTGTTTGGAATCTTTTTGTCAAACAATCGTCAATACACGAATTTTAATACTAGGTTGGAATTTTTTTCTTCAAACTATCGCCTATATACGAAATTTAACTCTCGGTGGGAATTTTTTGGTCAACCTATCGTCAATGTACGAATTTTAACTCTCGGTGGGCACTTTTTTCATCAAACTACTGTCAATATTCAAATTTTAACTAATGGTTGAAATCTTTTTGTCAGACAATCGTCAATAAACGAATTTTAATACTAGGTTGGAATTTTTTTCTTCAAACTATCGCCTATATACGAAACTTAACTCTCGGTAGGAATTTTTTGGTCAACCTATCGTCAATGTACGAATTTTAACTCTCGGTGGGCACTTTTTTCTTCAAACTACTGTCAATATTCAAATTTCAACTAATGGTTGAAATCTTTTTGTCAAACAATCGTCAATAAACGAATTTTAATACTAGGTTAGAATTTTTTTCTTCAAACTATCGTCAATGTACGAATT
Source organism: Xylocopa sonorina (assembly GCF_050948175.1). NCBI lineage: Eukaryota > Metazoa > Arthropoda > Insecta > Hymenoptera > Apidae > Xylocopa > Xylocopa sonorina. Next base: position 1,145,527 of record NW_027490114.1, on the reverse strand, counting down.
TTAACTCTCGGTGGGAACTTTTTTCTTCAAACCACTGTCAATATTCAAATTTTAACTAATGGTTGAAAACTTTTTGTCAAACAATCGTCAATAAACGAATTTTAATACTAGGTTAGAATTTTTTTCTTCAAACTACCGTCAATGTACGAATTTTAACACTCGGTGGGAACTTTTTTCTTCAAACTATCGCCTATTTACGAAATTTAACTCTCGGTAGGAATTTTTTGGTCAACCTATCGTCAATGTACGAATTTTAACTCTCGGTGGGCACTTTTTCCTTCAAACTACTGTCAATATTCAAATTTTAACTAATGGTTGAAATCATTTTGTCTAACAATCGTCAATAAACGAATTTTAATACTAGGTTGGAATTTTTTTCTTCAAACTATCGCCTATATACGAAATTTATCTCTCGGTGGGAATTTTTTGGTCAACCTATCGTCAATGTACGAATTTTAACTCTCGGTGGGCACTTTTTTCTTCAAACTACTGTCAATATTCAAATTTTAACTAATGGTTGAAATCTTTTTGTCAAACAATCGTCAATAAACCAATTTTAATACTAGGTTGGAATTTTTTTCTTCAAACTACTGTCAATATTCAAATTTTAACTAATGGTTGAAATCTTTTTGTTAAACAATCGTCAATACACGAATTTTAATACTAGGTTGGAATTTTTTTCTTCAAACTATTGTCAATATTCAAATTTTAACTATTGGTTGGAATCTTTTTGTCAAACAATCGTCAATACACGAATTTTAATACTAGGTTGGAATTTTTTTCTTCAAACTATCGCCTATATACGAAATTTAACTCACGGTGGGAATTTTTTGGTCAACCTATCGTCAATGTACGAATTTTAACTCTCGGTGGGAACTTTTTCCTTCAAACTACTGTCAATATTCAAATTTTAACTAATGGTTGAAATCTTTTTGTTAAACAATCGACAATAAACGAATTTTAATACTAGGTTAGAATTTTTTTCTTCAAACTACCGTCAATGTACGAATTTTAACTCTCGGTGGGAACTTTTTTCTTCAAACTACTATCAATACTCAAATTTTAACTATTGTTTGGAATCTTTTTGTCAAACAATCGTCAATACACGAATTTTAATACTAGGTTGGAATTTTCTTCTTCAAACTATCGCCTATATACGAAATTTAACTCTCGGTGGGAATTTTTTGGTCAACCTATCGTCAATGTACGAATTTTAACTCTCGGTGGGCACTTTTTTCTTCAAACTACTATCAACACTCAAATTTTAAATATTGGTTGAAATCTTTATGTCAAACAATCGTCGATACACGAATTTTAATACTAGGTTGGAATTTTTTTCTTCAAACTATCGCCTATTTACGAAATTTAACTCTCGGTAGGAATTTTTTGGTCAACCTATCGTCAATGTACGAATTTTAACTCTCGGTGGGCACTTTTTCCTTCAAACTACTGTCAATATTCAAATTTTAACTAATGGTTGAAATCATTTTGTCTAACAATCGTCAATAAACGAATTTTAATACTAGGTTGGAATTTTTTTCTTCAAACTATCGCCTATATACGAAATTTATCTCTCGGTGGGAATTTTTTGGTCTACCTATCGTCAATGTACGAATTTTAACTCTCGGTGGGCACTTTTTTCTTCAAACTACTATCAACACTCAAATTTTAAATATTGGTTGAAATCTTTATGTCAAACAATCGTCAAAAAACCAATTTTAATACTAGGTTGGAATTTTTTTCTTCAAACTACTGTCAATATTCAAATTTTAACTAATGGTTGAAATCTTTTTGTTAAACAATCGTCAATACACGAATTTTAATACTAGGTTAGAATTTTTTTCTTCAAACTATTGTCAATATTCAAATTTTAACTATTGGTTGGAATCTTTTTGTCAAACAATCGTAAATACACGAATTTTAATACTAGGTTGGAATTTTTTTCTTCAAACTATCGCCTATATACGAAATTTAACTCACGGTGGGAATTTTTTGGTCAACCTATCGTCAATGTACGAATTTTAACTCTCGGTGGGAACTTTTTCCTTCAAACTACTGTCAATATTCAAATTTTAACTAATGGTTGAAATCTTTTTGTTAAACAATCGACAATAAACGAATTTTAATACTAGGTTAGAATTTTTTTCTTCAAACTACCGTCAATGTACGAATTTTAATTCTCGGTGGGAACTTTTTTCTTCAAACTACTATCAATACTCAAATTTTAACTATTGTTTGGAATCTTTTTGTCAAACAATCGCCAATACACGAATTTTAATACTAGGTTGGAATTTTTTTCTTCAAACTATCGCCTATATACGAAATTTAACTCTCGGTGGGAATTTTTTGGTCAACCTATCGTCAATGTACGAATTTTAACTCTCGGTGGGCACTTTTTTCTTCAAACTACTATCAACACTCAAATTTTAAATATTGGTTGAAATCTTTATGTCAAACAATCGTCCATACACGAATTTTAATACTAGGTTGGAATTTTTTTCTTCAAACTATCGCCTATTTACGAAATTTAACTCTCGGTAGGAATTTTTTGGTCAACCTATCGTCAATGTACGAATTTTAACTCTCGGTGGGCACTTTTTCCTTCAAACTACTGTCAATATTCAAATTTTAACTAATGGTTGAAATCATTTTGTCTAACAATCGTCAATAAACGAATTTTAATACTAGGTTGGAATTTTTTTCTTCAAACTATCGCCTATATACGAAATTTATCTCTCGGAGCGAATTTTTTGGTCAACCTATCGTCAATGTACGAATTTTAACTCTCGGTGGGCACTTTTTTCTTCAAACTACTGTCAATATTCAAATTTTAACTAATGGTTGAAATCTTTTTGTCAAACAATCGTCAATAAACCAATTTTAATACTAGGTTGGAATTTTTTTCTTCAAACTACTGTCAATATTCAAATTTTAACTAATGGTTGAAATCTTTTTGTTAAACAATCGTCAATACACGAATTTTAATACTAGGTTGGAATTTTTTTCTTCAAACTATTGTCAATATTCAAATTTTAACTATTGGTTGGAATCTTTTTGTCAAACAATCGTCAATACACGAATTTTAATACTAGGTTGGAATTTTTTTCTTCAAACTATCGCCTATATACGAAATTTAACTCACGGTGGGAATTTTTTGGTCAACCTATCGTCAATGTACGAATTTTAACTCTCGGTGGTAACTTTTTCCTTCAAACTACTGTCAATAGTCGAATTTTAACTAATGGTTGAAATCTTTTTGTCAAACAATCGTCAATAAACGAATTTTAATACTAGGTTAGAATTTTTTTCTTCAAACTACCGTCAATGTACGAATTTTAACTCGCGGTGGGAATTTTTTGGTCAACCTATCGTCAATGTACGAATTTTAACTCTCGGTGGGAACTTTTTCCTTCAAACTACTGTCAATATTCAAATTTTAACTAATGGTTGAAATCTTTTTGTTAAACAATCGACAATAAACGAATTTTAATACTAGGTTAGAATTTTTTTCTTCAAACTACCGTCAATGTACGAATTTTAACTCTCGGTGGGAACTTTTTTCTTCAAACTACTATCAATACTCAAATTTTAACTATTGTTTGGAATCTTTTTGTCAAACAATCGTCAATACACGAATTTTAATACTAGGTTGGAATTTTTTTCTTCAAACTATCGCCTATATACGAAATTTAACTCTCGGTGGGAATTTTTTGGTCAACCTATCGTCAATGTACGAATTTTAACTCTCGGTGGGCACTTTTTTCATCAAACTACTGTCAATATTCAAATTTTAACTAATGGTTGAAATCTTTTTGTCAGACAATCGTCAATAAACGAATTTTAATACTAGGTTGGAATTTTTTTCTTCAAACTATCGCCTATATACGAAACTTAACTCTCGGTAGGAATTTTTTGGTCAACCTATCGTCAATGTACGAATTTTAACTCTCGGTGGGCACTTTTTTCTTCAAACTACTGTCAATATTCAAATTTCAACTAATGGTTGAAATCTTTTTGTCAAACAATCGTCAATAAACGAATTTTAATACTAGGTTAGAATTTTTTTCTTCAAACTATCGTCAATGTACGAATTTTAACTCTCGGTGGGAACTTTTTTCTTCAAACCACTGTCAATATTCAAATTTTAACTAATGGTTGAAAACTTTTTGTCAAACAATCGTCAATAAACGAATTTTAATACTAGGTTAGAATTTTTTTCTTCAAACTACCGTCAATGTACGAATTTTAACACTCGGTGGGAACTTTTTTCTTCAAACTATCGCCTATTTACGAAATTTAACTCTCGGTAGGAATTTTTTGGTCAACCTATCGTCAATGTACGAATTTTAACTCTCGGTGGGCACTTTTTCCTTCAAACTACTGTCAATATTCAAATTTTAACTAATGGTTGAAATCATTTTGTCTAACAATCGTCAATAAACGAATTTTAATACTAGGTTGGAATTTTTTTCTTCAAACTATCGCCTATATACGAAATTTATCTCTCGGTGGGAATTTTTTGGTCAACCTATCGTCAATGTACGAATTTTAACTCTCGGTGGGCACTTTTTTCTTCAAACTACTGTCAATATTCAAATTTTAACTAATGGTTGAAATCTTTTTGTCAAACAATCGTCAATAAACCAATTTTAATACTAGGTTGGAATTTTTTTCTTCAAACTACTGTCAATATTCAAATTTTAACTAATGGTTGAAATCTTTTTGTTAAACAATCGTCAATACACGAATTTTAATACTAGGTTGGAATTTTTTTCTTCAAACTATTGTCAATATTCAAATTTTAACTATTGGTTGGAATCTTTTTGTCAAACAATCGTCAATACACGAATTTTAATACTAGGTTGGAATTTTTTTCTTCAAACTATCGCCTATATACGAAATTTAACTCACGGTGGGAATTTTTTGGTCAACCTATCGTCAATGTACGAATTTTAACTCTCGGTGGGAACTTTTTCCTTCAAACTACTGTCAATATTCAAATTTTAACTAATGGTTGAAATCTTTTTGTTAAACAATCGACAATAAACGAATTTTAATACTAGGTTAGAATTTTTTTCTTCAAACTACCGTCAATGTACGAATTTTAACTCTCGGTGGGAACTTTTTTCTTCAAACTACTATCAATACTCAAATTTTAACTATTGTTTGGAATCTTTTTGTCAAACAATCGTCAATACACGAATTTTAATACTAGGTTGGAATTTTCTTCTTCAAACTATCGCCTATATACGAAATTTAACTCTCGGTGGGAATTTTTTGGTCAACCTATCGTCAATGTACGAATTTTAACTCTCGGTGGGCACTTTTTTCTTCAAACTACTATCAACACTCAAATTTTAAATATTGGTTGAAATCTTTATGTCAAACAATCGTCGATACACGAATTTTAATACTAGGTTGGAATTTTTTTCTTCAAACTATCGCCTATTTACGAAATTTAACTCTCGGTAGGAATTTTTTGGTCAACCTATCGTCAATGTACGAATTTTAACTCTCGGTGGGCACTTTTTCCTTCAAACTACTGTCAATATTCAAATTTTAACTAATGGTTGAAATCATTTTGTCTAACAATCGTCAATAAACGAATTTTAATACTAGGTTGGAATTTTTTTCTTCAAACTATCGCCTATATACGAAATTTATCTCTCGGTGGGAATTTTTTGGTCTACCTATCGTCAATGTACGAATTTTAACTCTCGGTGGGCACTTTTTTCTTCAAACTACTATCAACACTCAAATTTTAAATATTGGTTGAAATCTTTATGTCAAACAATCGTCAAAAAACCAATTTTAATACTAGGTTGGAATTTTTTTCTTCAAACTACTGTCAATATTCAAATTTTAACTAATGGTTGAAATCTTTTTGTTAAACAATCGTCAATACACGAATTTTAATACTAGGTTAGAATTTTTTTCTTCAAACTATTGTCAATATTCAAATTTTAACTATTGGTTGGAATCTTTTTGTCAAACAATCGTAAATACACGAATTTTAATACTAGGTTGGAATTTTTTTCTTCAAACTATCGCCTATATACGAAATTTAACTCACGGTGGGAATTTTTTGGTCAACCTATCGTCAATGTACGAATTTTAACTCTCGGTGGGAACTTTTTCCTTCAAACTACTGTCAATATTCAAATTTTAACTAATGGTTGAAATCTTTTTGTTAAACAATCGACAATAAACGAATTTTAATACTAGGTTAGAATTTTTTTCTTCAAACTACCGTCAATGTACGAATTTTAATTCTCGGTGGGAACTTTTTTCTTCAAACTACTATCAATACTCAAATTTTAACTATTGTTTGGAATCTTTTTGTCAAACAATCGCCAATACACGAATTTTAATACTAGGTTGGAATTTTTTTCTTCAAACTATCGCCTATATACGAAATTTAACTCTCGGTGGGAATTTTTTGGTCAACCTATCGTCAATGTACGAATTTTAACTCTCGGTGGGCACTTTTTTCTTCAAACTACTATCAACACTCAAATTTTAAATATTGGTTGAAATCTTTATGTCAAACAATCGTCCATACACGAATTTTAATACTAGGTTGGAATTTTTTTCTTCAAACTATCGCCTATTTACGAAATTTAACTCTCGGTAGGAATTTTTTGGTCAACCTATCGTCAATGTACGAATTTTAACTCTCGGTGGGCACTTTTTCCTTCAAACTACTGTCAATATTCAAATTTTAACTAATGGTTGAAATCATTTTGTCTAACAATCGTCAATAAACGAATTTTAATACTAGGTTGGAATTTTTTTCTTCAAACTATCGCCTATATACGAAATTTATCTCTCGGAGCGAATTTTTTGGTCAACCTATCGTCAATGTACGAATTTTAACTCTCGGTGGGCACTTTTTTCTTCAAACTACTGTCAATATTCAAATTTTAACTAATGGTTGAAATCTTTTTGTCAAACAATCGTCAATAAACCAATTTTAATACTAGGTTGGAATTTTTTTCTTCAAACTACTGTCAATATTCAAATTTTAACTAATGGTTGAAATCTTTTTGTTAAACAATCGTCAATACACGAATTTTAATACTAGGTTGGAATTTTTTTCTTCAAACTATTGTCAATATTCAAATTTTAACTATTGGTTGGAATCTTTTTGTCAAACAATCGTCAATACACGAATTTTAATACTAGGTTGGAATTTTTTTCTTCAAACTATCGCCTATATACGAAATTTAACTCACGGTGGGAATTTTTTGGTCAACCTATCGTCAATGTACGAATTTTAACTCTCGGTGGTAACTTTTTCCTTCAAACTACTGTCAATAGTCGAATTTTAACTAATGGTTGAAATCTTTTTGTCAAACAATCGTCAATAAACGAATTTTAATACTAGGTTAGAATTTTTTTCTTCAAACTACCGTCAATGTACGAATTTTAACTCGCGGTGGGAACTTTTTGGTCAACCTATCGTCAATGTACGAATTTTAACTCTCGGTGGGAACTTTTTCCTTCAAGCTACTGTCAATATTCAAATTTTAATTATTGGTTGGAATCTTTTTGTCAAACAATCGTCAATACACGAATTTTAATGCTAGGTTGGAATTTTTTTCTTCAAACTATCGCCTATATACGAAACTTAACTCTCGGTAGGAATTTTTTGGTCAACCTATCGTCAATGTACGAATTTTAACTCTCGGTGGGCACTTTTTTCTTCAAACTACTGTCAATATTCAAATTTCAACTAATGGTTGAAATCTTTTTGTCAAACAATCGTCAATAAACGAATTTTAATACTAGGTTAGAATTTTTTTCTTCAAACTATCGTCAATGTACGAATTTTAACTCTCGGTGGGAACTTTTTTCTTCAAACCACTGTCAATATTCAAATTTTAACTAACGGTTGAAAACTTTTTGTCAAACAATCGTCAATAAACGAATTTTAATACTAGGTTAGAATTTTTTTCTTCAAACTACCGTCAATGTACGAATTTTAAAACTCGGTGGGAACTTTTTTCTTCAAACTATCGCCTATTTACGAAATTTAACTCTCGGTAGGAATTTTTTGGTCAACCTATCGTCAATGTACGAATTTTAACTCTCGGTGGGCACTTTTTCCTTCAAACTACTGTCAATATTCAAATTTTAACTAATGGTTGAAATCATTTTGTCTAACAATCGTCAATAAACGAATTTTAATACTAGGTTGGAATTTTTTTCTTCAAACTATCGCCTATATACGAAATTTATCTCTCGGTGGGAATTTTTTGGTCAACCTATCGTCAATGTACGAATTTTAACTCTCGGTAGGCACTTTTTTCTTCAAACTACTGTCAATATTCAAATTTTAACTAATGGTTGAAATCTTTTTGTCAAACAATCGTCAATAAACCAATTTTAATACTAGGTTGGAATTTTTTTCTTCAAACTACTGTCAATATTCAAATTTTAACTAATGGTTGAAATCTTTTTGTTAAACAATCGTCAATACACGAATTTTAATACTAGGTTGGAATTTTTTTCTTCAAACTATTGTCAATATTCAAATTTTAACTATTGGTTGGAATCTTTTTGTCAAACAATCGTCAATACACGAATTTTAATACTAGGTTGGAATTTTTTTCTTCAAACTATCGCCTATATACGAAATTTAACTCACGGTGGGAATTTTTTGGTCAACCTATCGTCAATGTACGAATTTTAACTCTCGGTGGGAACTTTTTCCTTCAAACTACTGTCAATATTCAAATTTTAACTAATGGTTGAAATCTTTTTGTTAAACAATCGACAATAAACGAATTTTAATACTAGGTTAGAATTTTTTTCTTCAAACTACCGTCAATGTACGAATTTTAACTCTCGGTGGGAACTTTTTTCTTCAAACTACTATCAATACTCAAATTTTAACTATTGTTTGGAATCTTTTTGTCAAACAATCGTCAATACACGAATTTTAATACTAGGTTGGAATTTTTTTCTTCAAACTATCGCCTATATACGAAATTTAACTCTCGGTGGGAATTTTTTGGTCAACCTATCGTCAATGTACGAATTTTAACTCTCGGTGGGCACTTTTTTCTTCAAACTACTATCAACACTCAAATTTTAAATATTGGTTGAAATCTTTATGTCAAACAATCGTCGATACACGAATTTTAATACTAGGTTGGAATTTTTTTCTTCAAACTATCGCCTATTTACGAAATTTAACTCTCGGTAGGAATTTTTTGGTCAACCTATCGTCAATGTACGAATTTTAACTCTCGGTGGGCACTTTTTCCTTCAAACTACTGTCAATATTCAAATTTTAACTAATGGTTGAAATCATTTTGTCTAACAATCGTCAATAAACGAATTTTAATACTAGGTTGGAATTTTTTTCTTCAAACTATCGCCTATATACGAAATTTATCTCTCGGTGGGAATTTTTTGGTCTACCTATCGTCAATGTACGAATTTTAACTCTCGGTGGGCACTTTTTTCTTCAAACTACTATCAACACTCAAATTTTAAATATTGGTTGAAATCTTTATGTCAAACAATCGTCAAAAAACCAATTTTAATACTAGGTTGGAATTTTTTTCTTCAAACTATCGCCTATATACGAAATTTAACTCTGGGTGGGAATTTTTTGGTCAACCTATCGTCAATGTACGAATTTTAAGTTTTGGTGGGCACTTTTTTCTTCAAACTACTGTCAATACTCAAATCTTAACTAATGGTTGAAATCTTTTTGTCAGACAATCGTCAATAAACGAATTTTAATACTAGGTTGGAATTTTTTTCTTCAAACTATCGCCTATATACGAAATTTAACTCTGGGTGGGAATTTTTTGGTCAACCTATCGTCAATGTACGAATTTTAAGTTTTGGTGGGCACTTTTTTCTTCAAACTACTGTCAATATTCAAACTTTAACTAATGGTTGGAATCTTTTTGTCAAACAATCGTCAATACACGAATTTTAATACTAGGTTGGAATTTTTTCTTCAAACTATCGCCTATATACGAAATTTAACTCACGGTGGGAATTTTTTGGTCAACCTATTGTCAATGTACGAATTTTAACTCTCCGTGGGAACTTTTTTCTTCAAACTACTGTCAATATTCAAATTTTAACTAATGGTTGAAATCTTTTTGTCAAACAATCGTCAATAAACCAATTCTAATACTAGGTTGGAATTTTTTTCTTCAAACTATCGTCAATATACGAAATTTAACTCTCGGTGGGAATTTTTTGGTCAAACTATCGCCAATGTACGAATTTTAACTCTGGATGGGCACTTTTTCTTCAAACTACTATGAATACTCAAATTTTAACTATTGTTTGGAATCTTTTTGTCAGACAATTGTCAATACACGAATTTTAATAATAGGTTGGAATTTTTTTCTTCAAACTATCGCCTATATACGAAATTTAACTCTCGGTGGTAATTTTTTGGTCAACCTATCGTCAATGTACGAATTTTAACTCTCGGTGGGCACTTTTTTCTTCAAACTACTGTCATTATTCAAATTTTAACTATTGGTTGGTATCTTTTTGTCAAACAATCGTCAGTACACGAATTTTAATACTAGGTTGGAATTTTTTTCTTCAAACTATCGCCTATATACGAAACTTAACTCTCGGTAGGAATTTTTTGGTCAACCTATCGTCAATGTACGAATTTTAACTCTCGGTGGGAACTTTTTTCTTCAAACTACTGTCAATATTCAAATTTTAACTATTGGTTGGAATCTTTTTGTCAAACAATCGTCAATACACGAATTTTAATACTAGGTTGGAATTTTTTTCTTCAAACTATCGCCTATATACGAAACTTAACTCTCGGTAGGAATTTTTTGGTCAACCTATCGTCAATGTACGAATTTTAACTCTCGGTGGGCACTTTTTTCTTCAAACTACTGTCAATATTCAAATTTCAACTAATGGTTGAAATCTTTTTGTCAAACAATCGTCAATAAACGAATTTTAATACTAGGTTAGAATTTTTTTCTTCAAACTATCGTCAATGTACGAATTTTAACTCTCGGTGGGAACTTTTTTCTTCAAACCACTGTCAATATTCAAATTTTAACTAACGGTTGAAAACTTTTTGTCAAACAATCGTCAATAAACGAATTTTAATACTAGGTTAGAATTTTTTTCTTCAAACTACCGTCAATGTACGAATTTTAAAACTCGGTGGGAACTTTTTTCTTCAAACTATCGCCTATTTACGAAATTTAACTCTCGGTAGGAATTTTTTGGTCAACCTATCGTCAATGTACGAATTTTAACTCTCGGTGGGCACTTTTTCCTTCAAACTACTGTCAATATTCAAATTTTAACTAATGGTTGAAATCATTTTGTCTAACAATCGTCAATAAACGAATTTTAATACTAGGTTGGAATTTTTTTCTTCAAACTATCGCCTATATACGAAATTTATCTCTCGGTGGGAATTTTTTGGTCAACCTATCGTCAATGTACGAATTTTAACTCTCGGTAGGCACTTTTTTCTTCAAACTACTGTCAATATTCAAATTTTAACTAATGGTTGAAATCTTTTTGTCAAACAATCGTCAATAAACCAATTTTAATACTAGGTTGGAATTTTTTTCTTCAAACTACTGTCAATATTCAAATTTTAACTAATGGTTGAAATCTTTTTGTTAAACAATCGTCAATACACGAATTTTAATACTAGGTTGGAATTTTTTTCTTCAAACTATTGTCAATATTCAAATTTTAACTATTGGTTGGAATCTTTTTGTCAAACAATCGTCAATACACGAATTTTAATACTAGGTTGGAATTTTTTTCTTCAAACTATCGCCTATATACGAAATTTAACTCACGGTGGGAATTTTTTGGTCAACCTATCGTCAATGTACGAATTTTAACTCTCGGTGGGAACTTTTTCCTTCAAACTACTGTCAATATTCAAATTTTAACTAATGGTTGAAATCTTTTTGTTAAACAATCGACAATAAACGAATTTTAATACTAGGTTAGAATTTTTTTCTTCAAACTACCGTCAATGTACGAATTTTAACTCTCGGTGGGAACTTTTTTCTTCAAACTACTATCAATACTCAAATTTTAACTATTGTTTGGAATCTTTTTGTCAAACAATCGTCAATACACGAATTTTAATACTAGGTTGGAATTTTTTTCTTCAAACTATCGCCTATATACGAAATTTAACTCTCGGTGGGAATTTTTTGGTCAACCTATCGTCAATGTACGAATTTTAACTCTCGGTGGGCACTTTTTTCTTCAAACTACTATCAACACTCAAATTTTAAATATTGGTTGAAATCTTTATGTCAAACAATCGTCGATACACGAATTTTAATACTAGGTTGGAATTTTTTTCTTCAAACTATCGCCTATTTACGAAATTTAACTCTCGGTAGGAATTTTTTGGTCAACCTATCGTCAATGTACGAATTTTAACTCTCGGTGGGCACTTTTTCCTTCAAACTACTGTCAATATTCAAATTTTAACTAATGGTTGAAATCATTTTGTCTAACAATCGTCAATAAACGAATTTTAATACTAGGTTGGAATTTTTTTCTTCAAACTATCGCCTATATACGAAATTTATCTCTCGGTGGGAATTTTTTGGTCTACCTATCGTCAATGTACGAATTTTAACTCTCGGTGGGCACTTTTTTCTTCAAACTACTATCAACACTCAAATTTTAAATATTGGTTGAAATCTTTATGTCAAACAATCGTCAAAAAACCAATTTTAATACTAGGTTGGAATTTTTTTCTTCAAACTATCGCCTATATACGAAATTTAACTCTGGGTGGGAATTTTTTGGTCAACCTATCGTCAATGTACGAATTTTAAGTTTTGGTGGGCACTTTTTTCTTCAAACTACTGTCAATACTCAAATCTTAACTAATGGTTGAAATCTTTTTGTCAGACAATCGTCAATAAACGAATTTTAATACTAGGTTGGAATTTTTTTCTTCAAACTATCGCCTATATACGAAATTTAACTCTGGGTGGGAATTTTTTGGTCAACCTATCGTCAATGTACGAATTTTAAGTTTTGGTGGGCACTTTTTTCTTCAAACTACTGTCAATATTCAAACTTTAACTAATGGTTGGAATCTTTTTGTCAAACAATCGTCAATACACGAATTTTAATACTAGGTTGGAATTTTTTCTTCAAACTATCGCCTATATACGAAATTTAACTCACGGTGGGAATTTTTTGGTCAACCTATTGTCAATGTACGAATTTTAACTCTCCGTGGGAACTTTTTTCTTCAAACTACTGTCAATATTCAAATTTTAACTAATGGTTGAAATCTTTTTGTCAAACAATCGTCAATAAACCAATTCTAATACTAGGTTGGAATTTTTTTCTTCAAACTATCGTCAATATACGAAATTTAACTCTCGGTGGGAATTTTTTGGTCAAACTATCGCCAATGTACGAATTTTAACTCTGGATGGGCACTTTTTCTTCAAACTACTATGAATACTCAAATTTTAACTATTGTTTGGAATCTTTTTGTCAGACAATTGTCAATACACGAATTTTAATAATAGGTTGGAATTTTTTTCTTCAAACTATCGCCTATATACGAAATTTAACTCCCGGTGGTAATTTTTTGGTCAACCTATCGTCAATGTACGAATTTTAACTCTCGGTGGGCACTTTTTTCTTCAAACTACTGTCATTATTCAAATTTTAACTATTGGTTGGTATCTTTTTGTCAAACAATCGTCAGTACACGAATTTTAATACTAGGTTGGAATTTTTTTCTTCAAACTATCGCCTATATACGAAACTTAACTCTCGGTAGGAATTTTTTGGTCAACCTATCGTCAATGTACGAATTTTAACTCTCGGTGGGAACTTTTTTCTTCAAACTACTGTCAATATTCAAATTTTAACTATTGGTTGGAATCTTTTTGTCAAACAATCGTCAATACACGAATTTTAATACTAGGTTGGAATTTTTTTCTTCAAACTATCGCCTATATACGAAATTTGACTCTCGGTGGGAATTTTTTGGTCAACCTATCGACAATGTACGAATTTTAACTCTTGGTGGGCACTTTTTTCTTCAAACTACTGTCAATACTCAAATCTTAACTAATGGTTGAAATCTTTTTGTCAGACAATCGTCAATAAACGAATTTTAATACTAGGTTGGAATTTTTTTCTTCAAACTATTGTCAATACTCAAATTTTAACTAATGGTTGAAATCTTTTTGTCAGACAATCGTCAATAAACGAATTTTAATACTAGGTTGGAATTTTTTTCTTCAAACTATCGCCTATATACGAAACTTAACTGTCGGTAGGAATTTTTTGGTCAACCTATCGTCAATGTATGAATTTTAACTCTCGGTGGGCACTTTTTCCATCAAACTACTGTCAATATTCAAATTTTAACTAATGGTTGAAATCTTTTTGTCAAACAATCCTCAATAAACCAATTTTAATACTAGGTTGGAATTTTTGTCTTCAAACTATCGTCAATATACGAAATTTAACTCTCGGTGGGAATTTTTTGGTCAAACTATCGCCAATGTACGAATTTTAACTCTCGATGGGCACTTTTTCTTCAAACTACTATGAATACTCAAATTTTAACTATTGTTTGGAATCTTTTTGTCAGACAATCGTCAATACACGAATTTTAATAATAGGTTGGAATTTTTTTCTTCAAACTATCGCCTATATACGAAACTTAACTCTCGGTAGGAATGTTTTGGTCAACCTATCGTCAATGTACGAATTTTAACTCTCCGTGGGCTCTTTTTTCTTCAAACTACTGTCAATATTCAAATTTTAACTAATGGTTGAAATCTTTTTGTCAGACAAGCGTCAATAAACGAATTTTAATACTAGGTTGGAATTTTTTTCTTCAAACTATCGCCTATATACGAAACTTAACTCTCGGTAGGAATTTTTTGGTCAACCTATCGTCAATGTACGAAATTTAACTCTCGGTGTGCACTTTTTCCTTCAAACTACTGTCAATATTCAAATTTTAACTAATGGTTGAAATCTTTTTGTTAAACAATCGTCAATAAACGAATTTTAATACTAGGTTAGAATTTTTTTCTTCAAACTACCGTCAATGTACGAATTTTAACTCTCGTTGGGAACTTTTTTCTTCAAACTACTGTCAATATTCAAATTTTAACTCCTGGTTAGAATCTTTTTGTCAAACAATCGTCAATACACGAATTTTAATACTAGGTTGGAATTTTTTTCTTCAAACTATTGTCAATACTCAAATTTTAACTAATGGTTGAAATCTTTTTGTCAGACAATCGTCAATAAACGAATTTTAATACTAGGTTGGAATTTTTTTCTTCAAACTATCGCCTATATACGAAACTTAACTGTCGGTAGGAATTTTTTGGTCAACCTATCGTCAATGTATGAATTTTAACTCTCGGTGGGCACTTTTTCCTTCAAACTACTGTCAATATTCAAATTTTAACTAATGGTTGAAATCTTTTTGTCAAACAATCCTCAATAAACCAATTTTAATACTAGGTTGGAATTTTTGTCTTCAAACTATCGTCAATATACGAAATTTAACTCTCGGTGGGAATTTTTTGGTCAAACTATCGCCAATGTACGAATTTTAACTCTGGATGGGCACTTTTTCTTCAAACTACTATGAATACTCAAATTTTAACTATTGTTTGGAATCTTTTTGTCAGACAATTGTCAATACACGAATTTTAATAATAGGTTGGAATTTTTTTCTTCAAACTATCGCCTATATACGAAACTTAACTCTCGGTAGGAATTTTTTGGTCAACCTATCGTCAATGTACGAATTTTAACTCTCGGTGGGAACTTTTTTCTTCAAACTACTGTCAATATTCAAATTTTAACTAATGGTTGAAATCTTTTTGTCAGACAAGCGTCAATAAACGAATTTTAATACTAGGTTGGAATTTTTTTCTTCAAACTATCGCCTATATACGAAACTTAACTCTCGGTAGGAATTTTTTGGTCAACCTATCGTCAATGTACGAAATTTAACTCTCGGTGTGCACTTTTTCCTTCAAACTACTGTCAATATTCAAATTTTAACTAATGGTTGAAATCTTTTTGTTAAACAATCGTCAATAAACGAATTTTAATACTAGGTTAGAATTTTTTTCTTCAAACTACCGTCAATGTACGAATTTTAACTCTCGGTGGGAACTTTTTTCTTCAAACCACTGTCAATATTCAAATTTTAACTACTGGTTGGAATCTTTTTGTCAAACAATCGTCAATACACGAATTTTAATACTAGGTTGGAATTTTTTTCTTTAAACTATTGTCAATATTCAAATTTTAACTATTGGTTGGAATCTTTTTGTCAAACAATCGTCAATACACGAATTTTAATACTAGGTTGGAATTTTTTTCTTCAAACTATCGCTTATATACGAAATTTAACTCTCGGTAGGAATTTTTTGGTCAACCTATCGCCAATGTACGAATTTTAACTCTCGATGGGCACTTTTTCTTCAAACTACTATGAATACTCAAATTTTAACTATTGTTTGGAATCTTTTTGTCAGACAATCGTCAATACACGAATTTTAATAATAGGTTGGAGTTTTTTTCTTCAAACTATCGCCTATATACGAAATTTAACTCTCGGTGGGAATTTTTTGGTCAACCTATCGTCAATGTACGAATTTTAACTCTCGGTGGGCACTTTTTTCTTCAAGCTACTGTCATTATTCAAATTTTAACTAATGGTTGAAATCTTTTTGTCAAACAATCGTCAATAAACCAATTTTAATACTAGGTTGGAATTTTTTCTTCAAACTATCGTCAATATACGAAATTTAACTCTCGGTGGGAATTTTTTGGTCAAACTATCGCCAATGTACGAATTTTAACTCTGGATGGGCACTTTTTCTTCAAACTACTATGAATACTCAAATTTTAACTATTGTTTGGAATCTTTTTGTCAGACAATTGTCAATACACGAATTTTAATAATAGGTTGGAATTTTTTTCTTCAAACTATCGCCTATATACGAAACTTAACTCTCGGTAGGAATTTTTTGGTCAACCTATCGTCAATGTACGAATTTTAACTCTCGGTGGGAACTTTTTTCTTCAAACTACTGTCAATATTCAAATTTTAACTATTGGTTGGAATCTTTTTGTCAAACAATCGTCAATACACGAATTTTAATACTAGGTTGGAATTTTTTTCTTGAAACTATCGCCTATATACGAAATTTGACTCTCGGTGGGAATTTTTTGGTCAACCTATCGACAATGTACGAATTTTAACTCTTGGTGGGCACTTTTTTCTTCAAACTACTGTCAATACTCAAATCTTAACTAATGGTTGAAATCTTTTTGTCAGACAATCGTCAGTAAACGAATTTTAATACTAGGTTGGAATTTTTTTCTTCAAACTATCGCCTATATACGAAATTTAACTCTGGGTGGGAATTTTTTGGTCAACCTATCGTCAATGTATCAATTTTAACTCTCGGTGGGCACTTTTTCCTTCAAACTACTGTCAATATTCAAATTTTAACTAATGGTTGAAATCTTTTTGTCAAACAATCGTCAATAAACCAATTTTAATACTAGGTTGGAATTTTTTTCTTCAAATTATCGTCAATATACGAAATTTAACTCTCGGTGGGAATTTTTTGGTCAAACTATCGCCAATGTACGAATTTTAACTCTCGATGGGCACTTTTTCTTCAAACTACTATGAATACTCAAATTTTAACTATTGTTTGGAATCTTTTTGTCAGACAATTGTCAATACACGAATTTTAATAATAGGTTGGAATTTTTTTCTTCAAACTATCGCCTATATACGAAACTTAACTCTCGGTAGGAATTTTTTGGTCAACCTATCGTCAATGTACGAAATTTAACTCTCGGTGTGCACTTTTTCCTTCAAACTACTGTCAATATTCAAATTTTAACTAATGGTTGAAATCTTTTTGTTAAACAATCGTCAATAAACGAATTTTAATACTAGGTTAGAATTTTTTTCTTCAAACTACCGTCAATGTACGAATTTTAACTCTCGGTGGGAACTTTTTTCTTCAAACCACTGTCAATATTCAAATTTTAACTACTGGTTGGAATCTTTTTGTCAAACAATCGTCAATACACGAATTTTAATACTAGGTTGGAATTTTTTTCTTTAAACTATTGTCAATATTCAAATTTTAACTATTGGTTGGAATCTTTTTGTCAAACAATCGTCAATACACGAATTTTAATACTAGGTTGGAATTTTTTTCTTCAAACTATCGCTTATATACGAAATTTAACTCTCGGTGGGAATTTTTTGGTCAACCTATCGTCAATGTACGAATTTTAACTCTCGGTGGGCACTTTTTTCTTCAAGCTACTGTCATTATTCAAATTTTAACTATTGGTTGGAATCTTTTTGTCAAACAATCGTCAATACACGAATTTTAATACTAGGTTGGAATTTTTTACTTCAAACTATCGCCTATATACGAAATTTAACTCTCGGTAGGAATTTTTTGGTCAACCTATCGTCAATGTACGAATTTTAACTCTCGGTGGGAACTTTTTTCTTCAAACTACTGTCAATATTCAAATTTTAACTAATGGTTGAAATCTTTTTGTCAAACAATCGTCAATAAACCAATTTTAATACTAGGTTGGAATTTTTTCTTCAAACTATCGTCAATATACGAAATTTAACTCTCGGTGGGAATTTTTTGGTCAAACTATCGCCAATGTACGAATTTTAACTCTGGATGGGCACTTTTTCTTCAAACTACTATGAATACTCAAATTTTAACTATTGTTTGGAATCTTTTTGTCAGACAATTGTCAATACACGAATTTTAATAATAGGTTGGAATTTTTTTCTTCAAACTATCGCCTATATACGAAACTTAACTCTCGGTAGGAATTTTTTGGTCAACCTATCGTCAATGTACGAATTTTAACTCTCGGTGGGAACTTTTTTCTTCAAACTACTGTCAATATTCAAATTTTAACTATTGGTTGGAATCTTTTTGTCAAACAATCGTCAATACACGAATTTTAATACTAGGTTGGAATTTTTTTCTTCAAACTATCGGCTATATACGAAACTTAACTCTCGGTAGGAATTTTTTGGTCAACCTATCGTCAATGTACGAATTTTAACTCTTGGTGGGATCTTTTTTCTTCAAACTACTGTCAATATTCAAATTTTAACTAATGGTTGAAATCTTTTTGTTAAACAATCGTCAATAAACGAATTTTAATACTAGGTTAGAATTTTTTTCTTCAAACTACCGTCAATGTACGAATTTTAACTCTCGGTGGGAACTTTTTTCTTCAAACCACTGTCAATATTCAAATTTTAACTACTGGTTGGAATCTTTTTGTCAAACAATCGTCAATACACGAATTTTAATACTAGGTTGGAATTTTTTTCTTCAAACTATTGTCAATATTCAAATTTTAACTATTGGTTGGAATCTTTTTGTCAAACAATCGTCAATACACGAATTTTAATACTAGGTTGGAATTTTTTTCTTCAAACTATCGCCAATATACGAAATTTAACTCTAGGTAGGAATTTTTTGGTCAACGTATCGTCAATGTA
This sequence comes from Xylocopa sonorina, assembly GCF_050948175.1. Taxonomy (NCBI): domain Eukaryota; kingdom Metazoa; phylum Arthropoda; class Insecta; order Hymenoptera; family Apidae; genus Xylocopa; species Xylocopa sonorina. The sequence continues at coordinate 1,125,942 of NW_027490114.1, read as the reverse complement.
CGAATTTTAACTCTCGGTGGGAACTTTTTTCTTGAAACTACTGTCAATATTCAAATTTTAACAATTGGTTGGAATCTTTTTGTCAAACAATCGTCAATACACGAATTTTAATACTAGGTTGGAATTTTTTTCTTCAAACTATCGCCTATATACGAAATTTAACTCTCGGTAGGAATTTTTTGGTCAACCTATCGTCAATGTACGAATTTTAACTCTCGGTGGGAACTTTTTTCTTCAAACTACTGTCAATATTCAAATTTTAACTAATGGTTGAAATCTTTTTGTCAAACAATCGTCAATAAACCAATTTTAATACTAGGTTGTAATTTTTTCTTCAAACTATCGTCAATATACGAAATTTAACTCTCGGTGGGAATTTTTTGGTCAGACTATCGCCAATGTACGAATTTTAACTCTGGATGGGCACTTTTTCTTCAAACTACTATGAATACTCAAATTTTAACTATTGTTTGGAATCTTTTTGTCAGACAATTGTCAATACACGAATTTTAATAATAGGTTGGAATTTTTTTCTTCAAACTATCGCCTATATACGAAATTTAACTCTCGGTGGGAATTTTTTGGTCAACCTATCGTCAATGTACGAATTTTAACTCTCGGTGGGCACTTTTTCTTCAAACTACTGTCATTATTCAAATTTTAACTATTGGTTGGAATCTTTTTGTCAAACAATCGTCAATACACGAATTTTAATACTAGGTTGGAATTTTTTTCTTCAAACTATCGCCTATATACGAAACTTAACTCTCGCTAGGAATTTTTTGGTCAAACTATCGTCAATGTACGAATTTTAACTCTCGGTGGGAACTTTTTTCTTCAAACTACTGTCAATATTCAAATTTTAACTATTGGTTGGAATCTTTTTGTCAAACAATCGTCAATACACGAATTTTAATACTAGGTTGGAATTTTTTTCTTGAAACTATCGCCTATATACGAAATTTGACTCTCGGTGGGAATTTTTTGGTCAACCTATCGACAATGTACGAATTTTAACTCTTGGTGGGCACTTTTTTCTTCAAAATACTGTCAATACTCAAATCTTAACTAATGGTTGAAATCTTTTTGTCAGACAATCGTCAATAAACGAATTTTAATACTAGGTTGGAATTTTTTTCTTGAAACTATCGCCTATATACGAAATTTGACTCTCGGTGGGAATTTTTTGGTCAACCTATCGACAATGTACGAATTTTAACTCTTGGTGGGCACTTTTTTCTTCAAAATACTGTCAATACTCAAATCTTAACTAATGGTTGAAATCTTTTTGTCAGACAATCGTCAATAAACGAATTTTAATACTAGGTTAGAATTTTTTTCTTCAAACTACCGTCAATGTACGAATTTTAACTCTCGTTGGGAACTTTTTGGTCAAACTATCGCCAATGTACGAATTTTAACTCTCGATGGGCACTTTTTCTTCAAACTACTATGAATACTCAAATTTTAACTATTGTTTGGAATCTTTTTGTCAGACAATCGTCAATACACGAATTTTAATAATAGGTTGGAATTTTTTTCTTCAAACTATCGCCTATATACGAAATTTAACTCTCGGTGGGAATTTTTTGGTCAACCTATCGTCAATGTACGAATTTTAACTCTCGGTGGGCACTTTTTTCTTCAAACTACTGTCATTATTCAAATTTTAACTATTGGTTGGAATCTTTTTGTCAAACAATCGTCAATACACGAATTTTAATACTAGGTTGGAATTTTTTTCTTCAAACTATCGCCAATATACGAAATTTATCTCTCGGTGGGAATTTTTTGGTCAAACTATCGCCAATGTACGAATTTTAACTCTCGGTGTGCACTTTTTCCTTCAAACTACTGTCAATATTCAAATTTTAACTAATGGTTGAAATCTTTTTGTCAGACAATCGTCAATAAACGAATTTTAATACTAGGTTGGAATTTTTTTCTTCAAACTATCGCCTATATACGATACTTAACTCTCGGTAGGAATGTTTTGGTCAACCTATCGTCAATGTACGAATTTTAACTCTCCGTGGGCTCTTTTTTCTTCAAACTACTGTCAATATTCAAATTTTAACTAATGGTTGAAATCTTTTTGTCAGACAATCGTCAATAAACGAATTTTAATACTAGGTTGGAATTTTTTTCTTCAAATTACCGTCAATGTACGAATTTTATCTCTCGTTGGGAACTTTTTTCTTCAAACTACTGTCATTATTCAAATTTTAACTATTGGTTGGAATCTTTTTGTCAAACAATCGTCAATACACGAATTTTAATACTAGGTTGGAATTTTTTTCTTCAAACTATCGGCTATATACGAAACTTAACTCTCGGTAGGAATTTTTTGGTCAACCTATCGTCAATGTACGAATTATAACTCTCGGTGGGAACTTTTTTCTTCAAACTACTGTCAAACAATCGTCAATAAACCAATTTTAATACTAGGTTGGAATTTTTTTCTTCAAATTATCGTCAATATACGAAATTTAACTCTCGGTGGGAATTTTTTGGTCAAACTATCGCCAATGTACGAATTTTAACTCTCGATGGGCACTTTTTCTTCAAACTACTATGAATACTCAAATTTTAACCATTGTTTGGAATCTTTTTGTCAGACAATCGTCAATACACGAATTTTAATAATAGGTTGGAATTTTTTTCTTCAAACTATCGCCTATATACGAAATTTAACTCTCGGTGGGAATTTTTTGGTCAACCTATCGTCAATGTACGAATTTTAACTCTCGGTGGGCACTTTTTTCTTCAAGCTACTGTCATTATTCAAATTTTAACTATTGGTTGGAATCTTTTTGTCAAACAATCGTCAATAAACAAATTTTAATACTAGGTTGGAATTTTTTTCTTCAAACTATCGCCTATATACGAAACTTAACTCTCGGTAGGAATTTTTTGGTCAACCTATCGTCAATGTACGAAATTTAACTCTCGGTGTGCACTTTTTCCTTCAAACTACTGTCAATATTCAAATTTTAACTAATGGTTGAAATCTTTTTGTCAAAGAATCGTCAATAAACGAATTTTAATACTAGGTTGGAATTTTTTTCTTCAAATTACCGTCAATGTACGAATTTTAACTCTCGTTGGGAACTTTTTTCTTCAAACTACTGTCATTATTCAAATTTTAACTATTGGTTGGAATCTTTTTGTCAAACAATCGTCAATACACGAATTTTAATACTAGGTTGGAATTTTTTTCTTCAAACTATCGGCTATATACGAAACTTAACTCTCGGTAGGAATTTTTTGGTCAACCTATCGTCAATGTACGAATTTTAACTCTCGGTGGGATCTTTTTTCTTCAAACTACTGTCAATATTCAAATTTTAACTAATGGTTGAAATCTTTTTGTTAAACAATCGTCAATAAACGAATTTTAATACTAGGTTAGAATTTTTTTCTTCAAACTACCGTCAATGTACGAATTTTAACTCTCGGTGGGAACTTTTTTCTTCAAACCACTGTCAATATTCAAATTTTAACTACTGGTTGGAATCTTTTTGTCAAACAATCGTCAATACACGAATTTTAATACTAGGTTGGAATTTTTTTCTTCAAACTATTGTCAATATTCAAATTTTAACTATTGGTTGGAATCTTTTTGTCAAACAATCGTCAATACACGAATTTTAATACTAGGTTGGAATTTTTTTCTTCAAACTATCGCCAATATACGAAATTTAACTCTAGGTAGGAATTTTTTGGTCAACGTATCGTCAATGTACGAATTTTAACTCTCGGTGGGAACTTTTTTCTTGAAACTACTGTCAATATTCAAATTTTAACAATTGGTTGGAATCTTTTTGTCAAACAATCGTCAATACACGAATTTTAATACTAGGTTGGAATTTTTTTCTTCAAACTATCGCCTATATACGAAATTTAACTCTCGGTAGGAATTTTTTGGTCAACCTATCGTCAATGTACGAATTTTAACTCTCGGTGGGAACTTTTTTCTTCAAACTACTGTCAATATTCAAATTTTAACTAATGGTTGAAATCTTTTTGTCAAACAATCGTCAATAAACCAATTTTAATACTAGGTTGTAATTTTTTCTTCAAACTATCGTCAATATACGAAATTTAACTCTCGGTGGGAATTTTTTGGTCAGACTATCGCCAATGTACGAATTTTAACTCTGGATGGGCACTTTTTCTTCAAACTACTATGAATGCTCAAATTTTAACTATTGTTTGGAATCTTTTTGTCAGACAATTGTCAATACACGAATTTTAATAATAGGTTGGAATTTTTTTCTTCAAACTATCGCCTATATACGAAATTTAACTCTCGGTGGGAATTTTTTGGTCAACCTATCGTCAATGTACGAATTTTAACTCTCGGTGGGCACTTTTTCTTCAAACTACTGTCATTATTCAAATTTTAACTATTGGTTGGAATCTTTTTGTCAAACAATCGTCAATACACGAATTTTAATACTAGGTTGGAATTTTTTTCTTCAAACTATCGCCTATATACGAAACTTAACTCTCGCTAGGAATTTTTTGGTCAAACTATCGTCAATGTACGAATTTTAACTCTCGGTGGGAACTTTTTTCTTCAAACTACTGTCAATATTCAAATTTTAACTATTGGTTGGAATCTTTTTGTCAAACAATCGTCAATACACGAATTTTAATACTAGGTTGGAATTTTTTTCTTGAAACTATCGCCTATATACGAAATTTGACTCTCGGTGGGAATTTTTTGGTCAACCTATCGACAATGTACGAATTTTAACTCTTGGTGGGCACTTTTTTCTTCAAAATACTGTCAATACTCAAATCTTAACTAATGGTTGAAATCTTTTTGTCAGACAATCGTCAATAAACGAATTTTAATACTAGGTTGGAATTTTTTTCTTGAAACTATCGCCTATATACGAAATTTGACTCTCGGTGGGAATTTTTTGGTCAACCTATCGACAATGTACGAATTTTAACTCTTGGTGGGCACTTTTTTCTTCAAAATACTGTCAATACTCAAATCTTAACTAATGGTTGAAATCTTTTTGTCAGACAATCGTCAATAAACGAATTTTAATACTAGGTTAGAATTTTTTTCTTCAAACTACCGTCAATGTACGAATTTTAACTCTCGTTGGGAACTTTTTGGTCAAACTATCGCCAATGTACGAATTTTAACTCTCGATGGGCACTTTTTCTTCAAACTACTATGAATACTCAAATTTTAACTATTGTTTGGAATCTTTTTGTCAGACAATCGTCAATACACGAATTTTAATAATAGGTTGGAATTTTTTTCTTCAAACTATGGCCTATATACGAAATTTAACTCTCGGTGGGAATTTTTTGGTCAACCTATCGTCAATGTACGAATTTTAACTCTCGGTGGGCACTTTTTTCTTCAAACTACTGTCATTATTCAAATTTTAACTATTGGTTGGAATCTTTTTGTCAAACAATCGTCAATACACGAATTTTAATACTAGGTTGGAATTTTTTTCTTCAAACTATCGCCAATATACGAAATTTATCTCTCGGTGGGAATTTTTTGGTCAAACTATCGCCAATGTACGAATTTTAACTCTCGGTGTGCACTTTTTCCTTCAAACTACTGTCAATATTCAAATTTTAACTAATGGTTGAAATCTTTTTGTCAGACAATCGTCAATAAACGAATTTTAATACTAGGTTGGAATTTTTTTCTTCAAACTATCGCCTATATACGATACTTAACTCTCGGTAGGAATGTTTTGGTCAACCTATCGTCAATGTACGAATTTTAACTCTCCGTGGGCTCTTTTTTCTTCAAACTACTGTCAATATTCAAATTTTAAATAATGGTTGAAATCTTTTTGTCAAACAATCGTCAATAAACCAATTTTAATACTAGGTTGGAATTTTTTTCTTCAAATTATCGTCAATATACGAAATTTAACTCTCGGTGGGAATTTTTTGGTCAAACTATCGCCAATGTACGAATTTTAACTCTCGATGGGCACTTTTTCTTCAAACTACTATGAATACTCAAATTTTAACTATTGTTTGGAATCTTTTTGTCAGACAATCGTCAATACACGAATTTTAATAATAGGTTGGAATTTTTTTCTTCAAACTATCGCCTATATACGAAATTTAACTCTCGGTGGGAATTTTTTGGTCAACCTATCGTCAATGTACGAATTTTAACTCTCGGTGGGCACTTTTTTCATCAAACTACTGTCAATATTCAAATTTTAACTAATGGTTGAAATCTTTTTGTCAGACAATCGTCAATAAACGAATTTTAATACTAGGTTGGAATTTTTTTCTTCAAACTATCGCCTATATACGATACTTAACTCTCGGTAGGAATGTTTTGGTCAACCTATCGTCAATGTACGAATTTTAACTCTCCGTGGGCTCTTTTTTCTTCAAACTACTGTCAATATTCAAATTTTAAATAATGGTTGAAATCTTTTTGTCAAACAATCGTCAATAAACCAACTTTAATACTAGGTTGGAATTTTTTTCTTCAAATTATCGTCAATATACGAAATTTAACTCTCGGTGGGAATTTTTTGGTCAAACTATCGCCAATGTACGAATTTTAACTCTCGATGGGCACTTTTTCTTCAAACTACTATGAATACTCAAATTTTAACTATTGTTTGGAATCTTTTTGTCAGACAATCGTCAATACACGAATTTTAATAATAGGTTGGAATTTTTTTCTTCAAACTATCGCCTATATACGAAATTTAACTCTCGGTGGGAATTTTTTGGTCAAACTATCGCCAATGTACGAATTTTAACTCTCGGTGTGCACTTTTTTCTTCAAACTACTGTCAATATTCAAATTTTAACTAATGGTTGAAATCTTTTTGTCAGACAATCGTCAATAAACGACTTTTAATACTAGGTTGGAATTTTTTTCTTCAAACTATCGCCTATATACGATACTTAACTCTCGGTAGGAATGTTTTGGTCAACCTATCGCCAATGTACGAATTTTAACTCTCCGTGGGCTCTTTTTTCTTCAAACTACTGTCAATATTCAAATTTTAAATAATGGTTGAAATCTTTTTGTCAAACAATCGTCAATAAACCAATTTTAATACTAGGTTGGAATTTTTTTCTTCAAACTATCGCCTATATACGATACTTAACTCTCGGTAGGAATGTTTTGGTCAACCTATCGTCAATGTACGAATTTTAACTCTCCGTGGGCTCTTTTTTCTTCAAACTACTGTCAATATTCAAATTTTAACTAATGGTTGAAATCTTTTTGTCAGACAATCGTCAATAAACGAATTTTAATACTAGGTTGGAATTTTTTTCTTCAAACTATCGCCTATATACGAAACTTAACTCTCGGTAGGAATTTTTTGGTCAACCTATCGTCAATGTACGAAATTTAACTCTCGGTGTGCACTTTTTCCTTCAAACTACTGCCAATATTCAAATTTTAACTATTGGTTGGAATCTTTTTGTCAAACAATCGTCAATACACGAATTTTAATACTAGGTTGGAATTTTTTTCTTCAAACTATCGCCAATATACGAAATTTATCTCTCGGTGGGAATTTTTTGGTCAAACTATCGCCAATGTACGAATTTTAACTCTCGGTGTGCACTTTTTCCTTCAAACTACTGTCAATATTCAAATTTTAACTATTGGTTGGAATCTTTTTGTCAAACAATCGTCAATACACGAATTTTAATACTAGGTTGGAATTTTTTTCTTCAAACTATCGCCAATATACGAAATTTATCTCTCGGTGGGAATTTTTTGGTCAAACTATCGCCAATGTACGAATTTTAACTCTCGGTGTGCACTTTTTCCTTCAAACTACTGTCAATATTCAAATTTTAACTAATGGTTGAAATCTTTTTGTCAGACAATCGTCAATACACGAATTTTAATACTAGGTTGGAATTTTTTTCTTCAAACTATCGCCTATATACGATACTTAACTCTCGGTAGGAATTTTTTGGTCAACCTATCGTCAATGTACGAATTTTAACTCTCCGTGGGCTCTTTTTTCTTCAAACTACTGTCAATATTCAAATTTTAACTAATGGTTGAAATCTTTTTGTCAGACAATCGTCAATAAACGAATTTTAATACTAGGTTGGAATTTTTTTCTTCAAACTATCGCCTATATACGAAACTTAACTCTCGGTAGGAATTTTTTGGTCAACCTATCGTCAATGTACGAAATTTAACTCTCGGTGTGCACTTTTTCCTTCAAACTACTGCCAATATTCAAATTTTAACTATTGGTTGGAATCTTTTTGTCAAACAATCGTCAATACACGAATTTTAATACTAGGTTGGAATTTTTTTCTTCAAACTATCGCCAATATACGAAATTTATCTCTCGGTGGGAATTTTTTGGTCAAACTATCGCCAATGTACGAATTTTAACTCTCGGTGTGCACTTTTTCCTTCAAACTACTGTCAATATTCAAATTTTAACTATTGGTTGGAATCTTTTTGTCAAACAATCGTCAATACACGAATTTTAATACTAGGTTGGAATTTTTTTCTTCAAACTATCGCCAATATACGAAATTTATCTCTCGGTGGGAATTTTTTGGTCAAACTATCGCCAATGTACGAATTTTAACTCTCGGTGTGCACTTTTTCCTTCAAACTACTGTCAATATTCAAATTTTAACTAATGGTTGAAATCTTTTTGTCAGACAATCGTCAATAAACGAATTTTAATACTAGGTTGGAATTTTTTTCTTCAAACTATCGCCTATATACGATACTTAACTCTCGGTAGGAATGTTTTGGTCAACCTATCGTCAATGTACGAATTTTAACTCTCCGTGGGCTCTTTTTTCTTCAAACTACTGTCAATATTCAAATTTTAACTAATGGTTGAAATCTTTTTGTCAGACAATCGTCAATAAACGAATTTTAATACTAGGTTGGAATTTTTTTCTTCAAACTATCGCCTATATACGATACTTAACTCTCGGTAGGAATGTTTTGGTCAACCTATCGTCAATGTACGAATTTTAACTCTCCGTGGGCTCTTTTTTCTTCAAACTACTGTCAATATTCAAATTTTAAATAATGGTTGAAATCTTTTTGTCAAACAATCGTCAATAAACCAATTTTAATACTAGGTTGGAATTTTTTTCTTCAAATTATCGTCAATATACGAAATTTAACTCTCGGTGGGAATTTTTTGGTCAAACTATCGCCAATGTACGAATTTTAACTCTCGATGGGCACTTTTTCTTCAAACTACTATGAATACTCAAATTTTAACTATTGTTTGGAATCTTTTTGTCAGACAATCGTCAATACACGAATTTTAATAATAGGTTGGAATTTTTTTCTTCAAACTATCGCCTATATACGAAATTTAACTCTCGGTGGGAATTTTTTGGTCAACCTATCGTCAATGTACGAATTTTAACTCTCCGTGGGCTCTTTTTTCTTCAAACTACTGTCAATATTCAAATTTTAACTAATGGTTGAAATCTTTTTGTCAGACAATCGTCAATAAACGAATTTTAATACTAGGTTGGAATTTTTTTCTTCAAACTATCGCCTATATACGATACTTAACTCTCGGTAGGAATGTTTTGGTCAACCTATCGTCAATGTACGAATTTTAACTCTCCGTGGGCTCTTTTTTCTTCAAACTACTGTCAATATTCAAATTTTAACTAATGGTTGAAATCTTTTTGTCAGACAATCGTCAATAAACGAATTCTAATACTAGGTTGGAATTTTTTTCTTCAAACTATCGCCTATATACGAAACTTAACTCTCGGTAGGAATTTTTTGGTCAACCTATCGTCAATGTACGAAATTTAACTCTCGGTGTGCACTTTTTTCTTCAAACTACTGCCAATATTCAAATTTTAACTATTGGTTGGAATCTTTTTGTCAAACAATCGTCAATACACGAATTTTAATACTAGGTTGGAATTTTTTTCTTCAAACTATCGCCAATATACGAAATTTATCTCTCGGTGGGAATTTTTTGGTCAAACTATCGCCAATGTACGAATTTTAACTCTCGGTGTGCACTTTTTCCTTCAAACTACTGTCAATATTCAAATTTTAACTATTGGTTGGAATCTTTTTGTCAAACAATCGTCAATACACGAATTTTAATACTAGGTTGGAATTTTTTTCTTCAAACTATCGCCAATATACGAAATTTATCTCTCGGTGGGAATTTTTTGGTCAAACTATCGCCAATGTACGAATTTTAACTCTCGGTGTGCACTTTTTCCTTCAAACTACTGTCAATATTCAAATTTTAACTAATGGTTGAAATCTTTTTGTCAGACAATCGTCAATAAACGAATTTTAATACTAGGTTGGAATTTTTTTCTTCAAACTATCGCCTATATACGATACTTAACTCTCGGTAGGAATTTTTTGGTCAACCTATCGTCAATGTACGAATTTTAACTCTCCGTGGGCTCTTTTTTCTTCAAACTACTGTCAATATTCAAATTTTAACTAATGGTTGAAATCTTTTTGTCAGACAATCGTCAATAAACGAATTTTAATACTAGGTTGGAATTTTTTTCTTCAAACTATCGCCTATATACGAAACTTAACTCTCGGTAGGAATTTTTTGGTCAACCTATCGTCAATGTACGAAATTTAACTCTCGGTGTGCACTTTTTCCTTCAAACTACTGCCAATATTCAAATTTTAACTATTGGTTGGAATCTTTTTGTCAAACAATCGTCAATACACGAATTTTAATACTAGGTTGGAATTTTTTTCTTCAAACTATCGCCAATATACGAAATTTATCTCTCGGTAGGAATTTTTTGGTCAAACTATCGCCAATGTACGAATTTTAACTCTCGGTGTGCACTTTTTCCTTCAAACTACTGTCAATATTCAAATTTTAACTATTGGTTGGAATCTTTTTGTCAAACAATCGTCAATACACGAATTTTAATACTAGGTTGGAATTTTTTTCTTCAAACTATCGCCAATATACGAAATTTATCTCTCGGTGGGAATTTTTTGGTCAAACTATCGCCAATGTACGAATTTTAACTCTCGGTGTGCACTTTTTCCTTCAAACTACTGTCAATATTCAAATTTTAACTAATGGTTGAAATCTTTTTGTCAGACAATCGTCAATAAACGAATTTTAATACTAGGTTGGAATTTTTTTCTTCAAACTATCGCCTATATACGATACTTAACTCTCGGTAGGAATGTTTTGGTCAACCTATCGTCAATGTACGAATTTTAACTCTCCGTGGGCTCTTTTTTCTTCAAACTACTGTCAATATTCAAATTTTAACTAATGGTTGAAATCTTTTTGTCAGACAATCGTCAATAAACGAATTTTAATACTAGGTTGGAATTTTTTTCTTCAAACTATCGCCTATATACGAAACTTAACTCTCGGTAGGAATTTTTTGGTCAACCTATCGTCAATGTACGAAATTTAACTCTCGGTGTGCACTTTTTCCTTCAAACTACTGCCAATATTCAAATTTTAACTATTGGTTGGAATCTTTTTGTCAAACAATCGTCAATACACGAATTTTAATACTAGGTTGGAATTTTTTTCTTCAAACTATCGCCAATATACGAAATTTATCTCTCGGTGGGAATTTTTTGGTCAAACTATCGCCAATGTACGAATTTTAACTCTCGGTGTGCACTTTTTCCTTCAAACTACTGTCAATATTCAAATTTTAACTATTGGTTGGAATCTTTTTGTCAAACAATCGTCAATACACGAATTTTAATACTAGGTTGGAATTTTTTTCTTCAAACTATCGCCAATATACGAAATTTATCTCTCGGTGGGAATTTTTTGGTCAAACTATCGCCAATGTACGAATTTTAACTCTCGGTGTGCACTTTTTCCTTCAAACTACTGTCAATATTCAAATTTTAACTAATGGTTGAAATCTTTTTGTCAGACAATCGTCAATAAACGAATTTTAATACTAGGTTGGAATTTTTTTCTTCAAACTATCGCCTATATACGATACTTAACTCTCGGTAGGAATGTTTTGGTCAACCTATCGTCAATGTACGAATTTTAACTCTCCGTGGGCTCTTTTTTCTTCAAACTACTGTCAATATTCAAATTTTAACTAATGGTTGAAATCTTTTTGTCAGACAATCGTCAATAAACGAATTTTAATACTAGGTTGGAATTTTTTTCTTCAAACTATCGCCTATATACGATACTTAACTCTCGGTAGGAATGTTTTGGTCAACCTATCGTCAATGTACGAATTTTAACTCTCCGTGGGCTCTTTTTTCTTCAAACTACTGTCAATATTCAAATTTTAAATAATGGTTGAAATCTTTTTGTCAAACAATCGTCAATAAACCAATTTTAATACTAGGTTGGAATTTTTTTCTTCAAATTATCGTCAATATACGAAATTTAACTCTCGGTGGGAATTTTTTGGTCAAACTATCGCCAATGTACGAATTTTAACTCTCGATGGGCACTTTTTCTTCAAACTACTATGAATACTCAAATTTTAACTATTGTTTGGAATCTTTTTGTCAGACAATCGTCAATACACGAATTTTAATAATAGGTTGGAATTTTTTTCTTCAAACTATCGCCTATATACGAAATTTAACTCTCGGTGGGAATTTTTTGGTCAACCTATCGTCAATGTACGAATTTTAACTCTCGGTGGGCACTTTTTTCTTCAAACTACTGTCATTATTCAAATTTTAACTATTGGTTGGAATCTTTTTGTCAAACAATCGTCAATACACGAATTTTAATACTAGGTTGGAATTTTTTTCTTCAAACTATCGCCAATATACGAAATTTATCTCTCGGTGGGAATTTTTTGGTCAAACTATCGCCAATGTACGAATTTTAACTCTCGGTGTGCACTTTTTCCTTCAAACTACTGTCAATATTCAAATTTTAACTAATGGTTGAAATCTTTTTGTCAGACAATCGTCAATAAACGAATTTTAATACTAGGTTGGAATTTTTTTCTTCAAACTATCGCCTATATACGATACTTAACTCTCGGTAGGAATGTTTTGGTCAACCTATCGTCAATGTACGAATTTTAACTCTCCGTGGGCTCTTTTTTCTTCAAACTACTGTCAATATTCAAATTTTAACTAATGGTTGAAATCTTTTTGTCAGACAATCGTCAATAAACGAATTCTAATACTAGGTTGGAATTTTTTTCTTCAAACTATCGCCTATATACGAAACTTAACTCTCGGTAGGAATTTTTTGGTCAACCTATCGTCAATGTACGAAATTTAACTCTCGGTGTGCACTTTTTTCTTCAAACTACTGCCAATATTCAAATTTTAACTATTGGTTGGAATCTTTTTGCCAAACAATCGTCAATACACGAATTTTAATACTAGGTTGGAATTTTTTTCTTCAAACTATCGCCAATATACGAAATTTATCTCTCGGTGGGAATTTTTTGGTCAAACTATCGCCAATGTACGAATTTTAACTCTCGGTGTGCACTTTTTCCTTCAAACTACTGTCAATATTCAAATTTTAACTATTGGTTGGAATCTTTTTGTCAAACAATCGTCAATACACGAATTTTAATACTAGGTTGGAATTTTTTTCTTCAAACTATCGCCAATATACGAAATTTATCTCTCGGTGGGAATTTTTTGGTCAAACTATCGCCAATGTACGAATTTTAACTCTCGGTGTGCACTTTTTCCTTCAAACTACTGTCAATATTCAAATTTTAACTAATGGTTGAAATCTTTTTGTCAGACAATCGTCAATAAACGAATTTTAATACTAGGTTGGAATTTTTTTCTTCAAACTATCGCCTATATACGATACTTAACTCTCGGTAGGAATGTTTTGGTCAACCTATCGTCAATGTACGAATTTTAACTCTCCGTGGGCTCTTTTTTCTTCAAACTACTGTCAATATTCAAATTTTAACTAATGGTTGAAATCTTTTTGTCAGACAATCGTCAATAAACGAATTTTAATACTAGGTTGGAATTTTTTTCTTCAAACTATCGCCTATATACGATACTTAACTCTCGGTAGGAATGTTTTGGTCAACCTATCGTCAATGTACGAATTTTAACTCTCCGTGGGCTCTTTTTTCTTCAAACTACTGTCAATATTCAAATTTTAAATAATGGTTGAAATCTTTTTGTCAAACAATCGTCAATAAACCAATTTTAATACTAGGTTGGAATTTTTTTCTTCAAATTATCGTCAATATACGAAATTTAACTCTCGGTGGGAATTTTTTGGTCAAACTATCGCCAATGTACGAATTTTAACTCTCGATGGGCACTTTTTCTTCAAACTACTATGAATACTCAAATTTTAACTATTGTTTGGAATCTTTTTGTCAGACAATCGTCAATACACGAATTTTAATAATAGGTTGGAATTTTTTTCTTCAAACTATCGCCTATATACGAAATTTAACTCTCGGTGGGAATTTTTTGGTCAACCTATCGTCAATGTACGAATTTTAACTCTCGGTGGGCACTTTTTTCTTCAAACTACTGTCATTATTCAAATTTTAACTATTGGTTGGAATCTTTTTGTCAAACAATCGTCAATACACGAATTTTAATACTAGGTTGGAATTTTTTTCTTCAAACTATCGCCAATATACGAAATTTATCTCTCGGTGGGAATTTTTTGGTCAAACTATCGCCAATGTACGAATTTTAACTCTCGGTGTGCACTTTTTCCTTCAAACTACTGTCAATATTCAAATTTTAACTAATGGTTGAAATCTTTTTGTCAGACAATCGTCAATAAACGAATTTTAATACTAGGTTGGAATTTTTTTCTTCAAACTATCGCCTATATACGATACTTAACTCTCGGTAGGAATGTTTTGGTCAACCTATCGTCAATGTACGAATTTTAACTCTCCGTGGGCTCTTTTTTCTTCAAACTACTGTCAATATTCAAATTTTAACTAATGGTTGAAATCTTTTTGTCAGACAATCGTCAATAAACGAATTTTAATACTAGGTTGGAATTTTTTTCTTCAAACTATCGCCTATATACGATACTTAACTCTCGGTAGGAATGTTTTGGTCAACCTATCGTCAATGTACGAATTTTAACTCTCCGTGGGCTCTTTTTTCTTCAAACTACTGTCAATATTCAAATTTTAAATAATGGTTGAAATCTTTTTGTCAAACAATCGTCAATAAACCAATTTTAATACTAGGTTGGAATTTTTTTCTTCAAATTATCGTCAATATACGAAATTTAACTCTCGGTGGGAATTTTTTGGTCAAACTATCGCCAATGTACGAATTTTAACTCTCGATGGGCACTTTTTCTTCAAACTACTATGAATACTCAAATTTTAACTATTGTTTGGAATCTTTTTGTCAGACAATCGTCAATACACGAATTTTAATAATAGGTTGGAATTTTTTTCTTCAAACTATCGCCTATATACGAAATTTAACTCTCGGTGGGAATTTTTTGGTCAACCTATCGTCAATGTACGAATTTTAACTCTCGGTGGGCACTTTTTTCTTCAAACTACTGTCATTATTCAAATTTTAACTATTGGTTGGAATCTTTTTGTCAAACAATCGTCAATACACGAATTTTAATACTAGGTTGGAATTTTTTTCTTCAAACTATCGCCAATATACGAAATTTATCTCTCGGTGGGAATTTTTTGGTCAAACTATCGCCAATGTACGAATTTTAACTCTCGGTGTGCACTTTTTCCTTCAAACTACTGTCAATATTCAAATTTTAACTAATGGTTGAAATCTTTTTGTCAGACAATCGTCAATAAACGAATTTTAATACTAGGTTGGAATTTTTTTCTTCAAACTATCGCCTATATACGATACTTAACTCTCGGTAGGAATGTTTTGGTCAACCTATCGTCAATGTACGAATTTTAACTCTCCGTGGGCTCTTTTTTCTTCAAACTACTGTCAATATTCAAATTTTAACTAATGGTTGAAATCTTTTTGTCAGACAATCGTCAATAAACGAATTTTAATACTAGGTTGGAATTTTTTTCTTCAAACTATCGCCTATATACGATACTTAACTCTCGGTAGGAATGTTTTGGTCAACCTATCGTCAATGTACGAATTTTAACTCTCCGTGGGCTCTTTTTTCTTCAAACTACTGTCAATATTCAAATTTTAACTAATGGTTGAAATCTTTTTGTCAGACAATCGTCAATAAACGAATTCTAATACTAGGTTGGAATTTTTTTCTTCAAACTATCGCCTATATACGAAACTTAACTCTCGGTAGGAATTTTTTGGTCAACCTATCGTCAATGTACGAAATTTAACTCTCGGTGTGCACTTTTTCCTTCAAACTACTGCCAATATTCAAATTTTAACTATTGGTTGGAATCTTTTTGTCAAACAATCGTCAATACACGAATTTTAATACTAGGTTGGAATTTTTTTCTTCAAACTATCGCCAATATACGAAATTTATCTCTCGGTGGGAATTTTTTGGTCAAACTATCGCCAATGTACGAATTTTAACTCTCGGTGTGCACTTTTTCCTTCAAACTACTGTCAATATTCAAATTTTAACTATTGGTTGGAATCTTTTTGTCAAACAATCGTCAATACACGAATTTTAATACTAGGTTGGAATTTTTTTCTTCAAACTATCGCCAATATACGAAATTTATCTCTCGGTGGGAATTTTTTGGTCAAACTATCGCCAATGTACGAATTTTAACTCTCGGTGTGCACTTTTTCCTTCAAACTACTGTCAATATTCAAATTTTAACTAATGGTTGAAATCTTTTTGTCAGACAATCGTCAATAAACGAATTTTAATACTAGGTTGGAATTTTTTTCTTCAAACTATCGCCTATATACGATACTTAACTCTCGGTAGGAATGTTTTGGTCAACCTATCGTCAATGTACGAATTTTAACTCTCCGTGGGCTCTTTTTTCTTCAAACTACTGTCAATATTCAAATTTTAACTAATGGTTGAAATCTTTTTGTCAAACAATCGTCAATAAACCAATTTTAATACTAGGTTGGAATTTTTTTCTTCAAACTACCGTCAATGTACGAATTTTAACTCTCGTTGGGAACTTTTTTCTTCAAACTACTGTCATTATTCAAATTTTAACTATTGGTTGGAATCTTTTTGTCAAACAATCGTCAATACACGAATTTTAATACTAGGTTGGAATTTTTTCTTCAAACTATCGGCTATATACGAAACTTAACTCTCGGTAGGAATTTTTTGGTCAACCTATCGTCAATGTACGAATTTTAACTCTTGGTGGGCACTTTTTTCATCAAACTACTGTCAATATTTAAACTTTAACTAATGGTTGGAATCTTTTTGTCAAGCAATCGTCAATACACGAATTTTAATACTATGTTGGAATTTTTTTCTTCAAACTATCGCCTATATACGAAATTTAACTCACGGTGGGAATTTTTTGGTCAACCTATCGTCAATGTACGAATTTTAACTCTCGGTGGGAACTTTTTTCTTCAAACTACTGTCAATATTCAAATTTTAACTAATGGTTGAAATCTTTTTGTTAAACAATCGTCAATAAACGAATTTTAATACTAGGTTAGAATTTTTTTCTTCAAACTACCGTCAATGTACGAATTTTAACTCTCGTTGGGAACTTTTTTCTTCAAACTACTGTCAATATTCAAATTTTAACTCCTGGTTGGAATCTTTTTGTCAAACAATCGTCAATACACGAATTTTAATACTAGGTTGGAATTTTTTTCTTCAAACTATTGCCTATATACGAAATTTAACTCTCGGTGTGAATTTTTTGGTCAACCTATCGTCAATGTACGAATTTTAACTGTTGGTGGGCACTTTTTTCTTCAAACTACTGTCAATACTCAAATCTTAACTAATGGTTGAAATCTTTTTGTCAGACAATCGTCAATAAACGAATTTTAATACTAGGTTGGAATTTTTTTCTTCAAACTATCGCCTATATACGAAATTTAACTCTGGGTGGGAATTTTTTGGTCAACCTATCGTCAATGTACGAATTTTAACTCTCGGTGGGAACTTTTTTCTTCAAACTACTGTCAATATTCAAATTTTAACTAATGGTTGAAATCTTTTTGTCAAACTATCGTCAATAAACCAATTTTAATACTAGGTTGGAATTTTTTTCTTCAAACTATCGTCAATATACGAAATTTAACTCTCGGTGGGAATTCTTTGGTCAAACAATCGCCAATGTACGAATTTTAACTCTCGATGGGCACTTTTTCTTCAAACTACTATGAATACTCAAATTTTAACTATTGATTGGAATCTTTTTGTCAGACAATCGTCAATACACGAATTTTAATAATAGGTTGGAATTTTTTTCTTCAAACTATCGCCTATATACGAAATTTAACTCTCGGTGGGAATTTTTTGGTCAACCTATCGTCAATGTACGAATTTTAACTCTCGGTGGGCACTTTTTTCTTCAAACTACTGTCATTATTCAAATTTTAACTATTGGTTGGAATCTTTTTGTCAAACAATCGTCAATACACGAATTTTAATACTAGGTTGGAATTTTTTTCTTGAAACTATCGCCTATATACGAAATTTGACTCTCGGTGGGAATTTTTTGGTCAACCTATCGACAATGTACGAATTTTAACACTTGGTGGGCACTTTTTTCTTCAAACTACTGTCAATACTCAAATCATAACTAATGGTTGAAATCTTTTTGTCAGACAATCGTCAATAAACGAATTTTAATACTAGGTTGGAATTTTTTTCTTCAAACTATCGCCTATATACGAAATTTAACTCTGGGTGGGAATTTTTTGGTCAACCTATCGTCAATGTACGAATTTTAACTCTCGGTGGGAACTTTTTTCTTCAAACTACTGTCAATATTCAAACTTAAACTAATGGTTGGAATCTTTTTGTCAAACAATCGTCAATACACGAATTTTAATACTAGGTTGGAATTTTTTCTTCAAACTATCGCCTATATACGAAATTTAACTCACGGTGGGAATTTTTTGGTCAACCTATCGTCAATGTACGAATTTTAAGTTTTGGTGGGCTCTTTTTTCTTCAAACTACTGTCAATATTCAAACTTTAACTAATGGTTGGAATCTTTTTGTCAAACAATCGTCAATACACGAATTTTAATACTAGGTTGGAATTTTTTCTTCAAACTATCGCCTATATACGAAATTTAACTCACGGTGGGAATTTTTTGGTCAACCTATCGTCAATGTACGAATTTTAACTCTCGGTGGGAACTTTTTTCTTCAAACTACCGTCAATATTCAAATTTTAACTAATGGTTGAAATCTTTTTGTTAAACAATCGTCAATAAACGAATTTTAATACTAGGTTAGAATTTTTTTCTTCAAACTACCGTCAATGTACGAATTTTAACTCTCGTTGGGAACTTTTTTCTTCAAACTACTGTCAATATTCAAATTTTAACTCCTGGTTGGAATCTTTTTGTCAAACAATCGTCAATACACGAATTTTAATACTAGGTTGGAATTTTTTTCTTCAAACTATTGCCTATATACGAAATTTAACTCTCGGTGTGAATTTTTTGGTCAACCTATCGTCAATGTACGAATTTTAACTGTTGGTGGGCACTTTTTTCTTCAAACTACTGTCAATACTCAAATCTTAACTAATGGTTGAAATCTTTTTGTCAGACAATCGTCAATAAACGAATTTTAATACTAGGTTGGAATTTTTTTCTTCAAACTATCGCCTATATACGAAATTTAACTCTGGGTGGGAATTTTTTGGTCAACCTATCGTCAATGTACGAATTTTAACTCTCGGTGGGAACTTTTTTCTTCAAACTACTGTCAATATTCAAATTTTAACTAATGGTTGAAATCTTTTTGTCAAACTATCGTCAATAAACCAATTTTAATACTAGGTTGGAATTTTTTTCTTCAAACTATCGTCAATATACGAAATTTAACTCTCGGTGGGAATTCTTTGGTCAAACAATCGCCAATGTACGAATTTTAACTCTCGATGGGCACTTTTTCTTCAAACTACTATGAATACTCAAATTTTAACTATTGATTGGAATCTTTTTGTCAGACAATCGTCAATACACGAATTTTAATAATAGGTTGGAATTTTTTTCTTCAAACTATCGCCTATATACGAAATTTAACTCTCGGTGGGAATTTTTTGGTCAACCTATCGTCAATGTACGAATTTTAACTCTCGGTGGGCACTTTTTTCTTCAAACTACTGTCATTATTCAAATTTTAACTATTGGTTGGAATCTTTTTGTCAAACAATCGTCAATACACGAATTTTAATACTAGGTTGGAATTTTTTTCTTGAAACTATCGCCTATATACGAAATTTGACTCTCGGTGGGAATTTTTTGGTCAACCTATCGACAATGTACGAATTTTAACACTTGGTGGGCACTTTTTTCTTCAAACTACTGTCAATACTCAAATCATAACTAATGGTTGAAATCTTTTTGTCAGACAATCGTCAATAAACGAATTTTAATACTAGGTTGGAATTTTTTTCTTCAAACTATCGCCTATATACGAAATTTAACTCTGGGTGGGAATTTTTTGGTCAACCTATCGTCAATGTACGAATTTTAACTCTCGGTGGGAACTTTTTTCTTCAAACTACTGTCAATATTCAAACTTAAACTAATGGTTGGAATCTTTTTGTCAAACAATCGTCAATACACGAATTTTAATACTAGGTTGGAATTTTTTCTTCAAACTATCGCCTATATACGAAATTTAACTCACGGTGGGAATTTTTTGGTCAACCTATCGTCAATGTACGAATTTTAAGTTTTGGTGGGCTCTTTTTTCTTCAAACTACTGTCAATATTCAAACTTTAACTAATGGTTGGAATCTTTTTGTCAAACAATCGTCAATACACGAATTTTAATACTAGGTTGGAATTTTTTCTTCAAACTATCGCCTATATACGAAATTTAACTCACGGTGGGAATTTTTTGGTCAACCTATCGTCAATGTACGAATTTTAACTCTCGGTGGGAACTTTTTTCTTCAAACTACCGTCAATATTCAAATTTTAACTAATGGTTGAAATCTTTTTGTTAAACAATCGTCAATAAACGAATTTTAATACTAGGTTAGAATTTTTTTCTTCAAACTACCGTCAATGTACGAATTTTAACTCTCGTTGGGAACTTTTTTCTTCAAACTACTGTCAATATTCAAATTTTAACCCCTGGTTGGAATCTTTTTGTCAAACAATCGTCAATACACGAATTTTAATACTAGGTTGGAATTTTTTTCTTCAAACTATAGCCTATATACGAAATTTAACTCTAGGTAGGAATTTTTTGGTCAACGTATCGTCAATGTACGAATTTTAACTCTCGGTGTGCACTTTTTCCTTCAAACTACTGTCAATATTCAAATTTTAACTAATGGTTGAAATCTTTTTGTCAGACAATCGTCAATAAACGAATTTTAATACTAGGTTGGAATTTTTTTCTTCAAACTATCGCCTATATACGATACTTAACTCTCGGTAGGAATGTTTTGGTCAACCTATCGTCAATGTACGAATTTTAACTCTCCGTGGGCTCTTTTTTCTTCAAAATACTGTCAATACTCAAATCTTAACTAATGGTTGAAATCTTTTTGTCAGACAATCGTCAATAAACGAATTTTAATACTAGGTTGGAATTTTTTTCTTCAAACTATCGCCTATATACGAAATTTAACTCTGGGTGGGAATTTTTTGGTCAACCTATCGTCAATGTACGAATTTTAAATTTTGGTGGGCACTTTTTTCTTCAAACTACTGTCAATATTCAAACTTTAACTAATGGTTGGAATCTTTTTGTCAAACAATCGTCAATACACGAATTTTAATACTAGGTTGGAATTTTTTCTTCAAACTATCGCCTATATACGAAATTTAACTCACGGTGGGAATTTTTTGGTCAACCTATCGTCAATGTACGAATTTTAACTCTCGGTGGGAACTTTTTTCTTCAAACTACTGTCAATATTCAAATTTTAACTAATGGTTGAAATCTTTTTGTTAAACAATCGTCAATAAACGAATTTTAATACTAGGTTAGAATTTTTTTCTTCAAACTACCGTCAATGTACGAATTTTAACTCTCGTTGGGAACTTTTTGGTCAAACTATCGCCAATGTACGAATTTTAACTCTCGATGGGCACTTTTTCTTCAAACTACTATGAATACTCAAATTTTAACTATTGTTTGGAATCTTTTTGTCAGACAATCGTCAATACACGAATTTTAATAATAGGTTGGAATTTTTTTCTTCAAACTATCGCCTATATACGAAATTTAACTCTCGGTGGGAATTTTTTGGTCAACCTATCGTCAATGTACGAATTTTAACTCTCGGTGGGCACTTTTTTCTTCAAACTACTGTCATTATTCAAATTTTAACTATTGGTTGGAATCTTTTTGTCAAACAATCGTCAATACACGAATTTTAATACTAGGTTGGAATTTTTTTCTTCAAACTATCGCCAATATACGAAATTTATCTCTCGGTGGGAATTTTTTGGTCAAACTATCGCCAATGTACGAATTTTAACTCTCGGTGTGCACTTTTTCCTTCAAACTACTGTCAATATTCAAATTTTAACTAATGGTTGAAATCTTTTTGTCAGACAATCGTCAATAAACGAATTTTAATACTAGGTTGGAATTTTTTTCTTCAAACTATCGCCTATATACGATACTTAACTCTCGGTAGGAATGTTTTGGTCAACCTATCGTCAATGTACGAATTTTAACTCTCCGTGGGCTCTTTTTTCTTCAAACTACTGTCAATATTCAAATTTTAACTAATGGTTGAAATCTTTTTGTCAGACAATCGTCAATAAACGAATTTTAATACTAGGTTGGAATTTTTTTCTTCAAACTATCGCCTATATACGATACTTAACTCTCGGTAGGAATGTTTTGGTCAACCTATCGTCAATGTACGAATTTTAACTCTCCGTGGGCTCTTTTTTCTTCAAACTACTGTCAATATTCAAATTTTAACTAATGGTTGAAATCTTTTTGTCAGACAATCGTCAATAAACGAATTCTAATACTAGGTTGGAATTTTTTTCTTCAAACTATCGCCTATATACGAAACTTAACTCTCGGTAGGAATTTTTTGGTCAACCTATCGTCAATGTACGAAATTTAACTCTCGGTGTGCACTTTTTCCTTCAAACTACTGCCAATATTCAAATTTTAACTATTGGTTGGAATCTTTTTGTCAAACAATCGTCAATACACGAATTTTAATACTAGGTTGGAATTTTTTTCTTCAAACTATCGCCAATATACGAAATTTATCTCTCGGTGGGAATTTTTTGGTCAAACTATCGCCAATGTACGAATTTTAACTCTCGGTGTGCACTTTTTCCTTCAAACTACTGTCAATATTCAAATTTTAACTATTGGTTGGAATCTTTTTGTCAAACAATCGTCAATACACGAATTTTAATACTAGGTTGGAATTTTTTTCTTCAAACTATCGCCAATATACGAAATTTATCTCTCGGTGGGAATTTTTTGGTCAAACTATCGCCAATGTACGAATTTTAACTCTCGGTGTGCACTTTTTCCTTCAAACTACTGTCAATATTCAAATTTTAACTAATGGTTGAAATCTTTTTGTCAGACAATCGTCAATAAACGAATTTTAATACTAGGTTGGAATTTTTTTCTTCAAACTATCGCCTATATACGATACTTAACTCTCGGTAGGAATGTTTTGGTCAACCTATCGTCAATGTACGAATTTTAACTCTCCGTGGGCTCTTTTTTCTTCAAACTACTGTCAATATTCAAATTTTAACTAATGGTTGAAATCTTTTTGTCAAACAATCGTCAATAAACCAATTTTAATACTAGGTTGGAATTTTTTTCTTCAAACTACCGTCAATGTACGAATTTTAACTCTCGTTGGGAACTTTTTTCTTCAAACTACTGTCATTATTCAAATTTTAACTATTGGTTGGAATCTTTTTGTCAAACAATCGTCAATACACGAATTTTAATACTAGGTTGGAATTTTTTCTTCAAACTATCGGCTATATACGAAACTTAACTCTCGGTAGGAATTTTTTGGTCAACCTATCGTCAATGTACGAATTTTAACTCTTGGTGGGCACTTTTTTCATCAAACTACTGTCAATATTTAAACTTTAACTAATGGTTGGAATCTTTTTGTCAAGCAATCGTCAATACACGAATTTTAATACTATGTTGGAATTTTTTTCTTCAAACTATCGCCTATATACGAAATTTAACTCACGGTGGGAATTTTTTGGTCAACCTATCGTCAATGTACGAATTTTAACTCTCGGTGGGAACTTTTTTCTTCAAACTACTGTCAGTATTCAAATTTTAACTAATGGTTGAAATCTTTTTGTTAAACAATCGTCAATAAACGAATTTTAATACTAGGTTAGAATTTTTTTCTTCAAACTACCGTCAATGTACGAATTTTAACTCTCGTTGGGAACTTTTTTCTTCAAACTACTGTCAATATTCAAATTTTAACTCCTGGTTGGAATCTTTTTGTCAAACAATCGTCAATACACGAATTTTAATACTAGGTTGGAATTTTTTTCTTCAAACTATTGCCTATATACGAAATTTAACTCTCGGTGTGAATTTTTTGGTCAACCTATCGTCAATGTACGAATTTTAACTGTTGGTGGGCACTTTTTTCTTCAAACTACTGTCAATACTCAAATCTTAACTAATGGTTGAAATCTTTTTGTCAGACAATCGTCAATAAACGAATTTTAATACTAGGTTGGAATTTTTTTCTTCAAACTATCGCCTATATACGAAATTTAACTCTGGGTGGGAATTTTTTGGTCAACCTATCGTCAATGTACGAATTTTAACTCTCGGTGGGAACTTTTTTCTTCAAACTACTGTCAATATTCAAATTTTAACTAATGGTTGAAATCTTTTTGTCAAACTATCGTCAATAAACCAATTTTAATACTAGGTTGGAATTTTTTTCTTCAAACTATCGTCAATATACGAAATTTAACTCTCGGTGGGAATTCTTTGGTCAAACAATCGCCAATGTACGAATTTTAACTCTCGATGGGCACTTTTTCTTCAAACTACTATGAATACTCAAATTTTAACTATTGATTGGAATCTTTTTGTCAGACAATCGTCAATACACGAATTTTAATAATAGGTTGGAATTTTTTTCTTCAAACTATCGCCTATATACGAAATTTAACTCTCGGTGGGAATTTTTTGGTCAACCTATCGTCAATGTACGAATTTTAACTCTCGGTGGGCACTTTTTTCTTCAAACTACTGTCATTATTCAAATTTTAACTATTGGTTGGAATCTTTTTGTCAAACAATCGTCAATACACGAATTTTAATACTAGGTTGGAATTTTTTTCTTGAAACTATCGCCTATATACGAAATTTGACTCTCGGTGGGAATTTTTTGGTCAACCTATCGACAATGTACGAATTTTAACACTTGGTGGGCACTTTTTTCTTCAAACTACTGTCAATACTCAAATCATAACTAATGGTTGAAATCTTTTTGTCAGACAATCGTCAATAAACGAATTTTAATACTAGGTTGGAATTTTTTTCTTCAAACTATCGCCTATATACGAAATTTAACTCTGGGTGGGAATTTTTTGGTCAACCTATCGTCAATGTACGAATTTTAACTCTCGGTGGGAACTTTTTTCTTCAAACTACTGTCAATATTCAAACTTAAACTAATGGTTGGAATCTTTTTGTCAAACAATCGTCAATACACGAATTTTAATACTAGGTTGGAATTTTTTCTTCAAACTATCGCCTATATACGAAATTTAACTCACGGTGGGAATTTTTTGGTCAACCTATCGTCAATGTACGAATTTTAAGTTTTGGTGGGCTCTTTTTTCTTCAAACTACTGTCAATATTCAAACTTTAACTAATGGTTGGAATCTTTTTGTCAAACAATCGTCAATACACGAATTTTAATACTAGGTTGGAATTTTTTCTTCAAACTATCGCCTATATACGAAATTTAACTCACGGTGGGAATTTTTTGGTCAACCTATCGTCAATGTACGAATTTTAACTCTCGGTGGGAACTTTTTTCTTCAAACTACCGTCAATATTCAAATTTTAACTAATGGTTGAAATCTTTTTGTTAAACAATCGTCAATAAACGAATTTTAATACTAGGTTAGAATTTTTTTCTTCAAACTACCGTCAATGTACGAATTTTAACTCTCGTTGGGAACTTTTTTCTTCAAACTACTGTCAATATTCAAATTTTAACCCCTGGTTGGAATCTTTTTGTCAAACAATCGTCAATACACGAATTTTAATACTAGGTTGGAATTTTTTTCTTCAAACTATAGCCTATATACGAAATTTAACTCTAGGTAGGAATTTTTTGGTCAACGTATCGTCAATGTACGAATTTTAACTCTCGGTGTGCACTTTTTCCTTCAAACTACTGTCAATATTCAAATTTTAACTAATGGTTGAAATCTTTTTGTCAGACAATCGTCAATAAACGAATTTTAATACTAGGTTGGAATTTTTTTCTTCAAACTATCGCCTATATACGATACTTAACTCTCGGTAGGAATGTTTTGGTCAACCTATCGTCAATGTACGAATTTTAACTCTCCGTGGGCTCTTTTTTCTTCAAAATACTGTCAATACTCAAATCTTAACTAATGGTTGAAATCTTTTTGTCAGACAATCGTCAATAAACGAATTTTAATACTAGGTTGGAATTTTTTTCTTCAAACTATCGCCTATATACGAAATTTAACTCTGGGTGGGAATTTTTTGGTCAACCTATCGTCAATGTACGAATTTTAAATTTTGGTGGGCACTTTTTTCTTCAAACTACTGTCAATATTCAAACTTTAACTAATGGTTGGAATCTTTTTGTCAAACAATCGTCAATACACGAATTTTAATACTAGGTTGGAATTTTTTCTTCAAACTATCGCCTATATACGAAATTTAACTCACGGTGGGAATTTTTTGGTCAACCTATCGTCAATGTACGAATTTTAACTCTCGCTGGGAACTTTTTTCTTCAAACTACTGTCAATATTCAAATTTTAACTAATGGTTGAAATCTTTTTGTTAAACAATCGTCAATAAACGAATTTTAATACTAGGTTAGAATTTTTTTCTTCAAACTACCGTCAATGTACGAATTTTAACTCTCGTTGGGAACTTTTTGGTCAAACTATCGCCAATGTACGAATTTTAACTCTCGATGGGCACTTTTTCTTCAAACTACTATGAATACTCAAATTTTAACTATTGTTTGGAATCTTTTTGTCAGACAATCGTCAATACACGAATTTTAATAATAGGTTGGAATTATTTTCTTCAAACTATCGCCTATATACGAAATTTGACTCGCGGTGGGAATTTTTTGGTCAACCTATCGTCAATGTACGAATTTTAACTCTCGGTGGGCACTTTTTTCTTCAAACTACTGTCATTATTCAAATTTTAACTATTGGTTGGAATCTTTTTGTCAAACAATCGTCAATACACGAATTTTAATACTAGGTTGGAATTTTTTTCTTCAAACTATCGCCAATATACGAAATTTATCTCTCGGTGGGAATTTTTTGGTCAAACTATCGCCAATGTACGAATTTTAACTCTCGGTGTGCACTTTTTCCTTCAAACTACTGTCAATATTCAAATTTTAACTAATGGTTGAAATCTTTTTGTCAGACAATCGTCAATAAACGAATTTTAATACTAGGTTGGAATTTTTTTCTTCAAACTATCGCCTATATACGATACTTAACTCTCGGTAGGAATGTTTTGGTCAACCTATCGTCAATGTACGAATTTTAACTCTCCGTGGGCTCTTTTTTCTTGAAACTACTGTCAATATTCAAATTTTAAATAATGGTTGAAATCTTTTTGTCAAACAATCGTCAATAAACCAATTTTAATACTAGGTTGGAATTTTTTTCTTCAAATTATCGTCAATATACGAAATTTAACTCTCGGTGGGAATTTTTTGGTCAAACTATCGCCAATGTACGAATTTTAACTCTCGATGGGCACTTTTTCTTCAAACTACTATGAATACTCAAATTTTAACTATTGTTTGGAATCTTTTTGTCAGACAATCGTCAATACACGAATTTTAATAATAGGTTGGAATTTTTTTCTTCAAACTATCGCCTATATACGAAATTTAACTCTCGGTGGGAATTTTTTGGTCAACCTATCGTCAATGTACGAATTTTAACTCTCGGTGGGCACTTTTTTCTTCAAACTACTGTCATTATTCAAATTTTAACTATTGGTTGGAATCTTTTTGTCAAACAATCGTCAATACACGAATTTTAATACTAGGTTGGAATTTTTTTCTTCAAACTATCGCCAATATACGAAATTTATCTCTCGGTGGGAATTTTTTGGTCAAACTATCGCCAATGTACGAATTTTAACTCTCGGTGTGCACTTTTTCCTTCAAACTACTGTCAATATTCAAATTTTAACTAATGGTTGAAATCTTTTTGTCAGACAATCGTCAATAAACGAATTTTAATACTAGGTTGGAATTTTTTTCTTCAAACTATCGCCTATATACGATACTTAACTCTCGGTAGGAATGTTTTGGTCAACCTATCGTCAATGTACGAATTTTAACTCTCCGTGGGCTCTTTTTTCTTCAAACTACTGTCAATATTCAAATTTTAACTAATGGTTGAAATCTTTTTGTCAAACAATCGTCAATAAACCAATTTTAATACTAGGTTGGAATTTTTTTCTTCAAACTACCGTCAATGTACGAATTTTAACTCTCGTTGGGAACTTTTTTCTTCAAACTACTGTCATTATTCAAATTTTAACTATTGGTTGGAATCTTTTTGTCAAACAATCGTCAATACACGAATTTTAATACTAGGTTGGAATTTTTTCTTCAAACTATCGGCTATATACGAAACTTAACTCTCGGTAGGAATTTTTTGGTCAACCTATCGTCAATGTACGAATTTTAACTCTTGGTGGGCACTTTTTTCATCAAACTACTGTCAATATTTAAACTTTAACTAATGGTTGGAATCTTTTTGTCAAGCAATCGTCAATACACGAATTTTAATACTATGTTGGAATTTTTTTCTTCAAACTATCGCCTATATACGAAATTTAACTCACGGTGGGAATTTTTTGGTCAACCTATCGTCAATGTACGAATTTTAACTCTCCGTGGGCTCTTTTTTCTTCAAACTACTGTCAATATTCAAATTTTAACTAATGGTTGAAATCTTTTTGTCAAACAATCGTCAATAAACCAATTTTAATACTAGGTTGGAATTTTTTTCTTCAAACTACCGTCAATGTACGAATTTTAACTCTCGTTGGGAACTTTTTTCTTCAAACTACTGTCATTATTCAAATTTTAACTATTGGTTGGAATCTTTTTGTCAAACAATCGTCAATACACGAATTTTAATACTAGGTTGGAATTTTTTCTTCAAACTATCGGCTATATACGAAACTTAACTCTCGGTAGGAATTTTTTGGTCAACCTATCGTCAATGTACGAATTTTAACTCTTGGTGGGCACTTTTTTCATCAAACTACTGTCAATATTTAAACTTTAACTAATGGTTGGAATCTTTTTGTCAAGCAATCGTCAATACACGAATTTTAATACTATGTTGGAATTTTTTTCTTCAAACTATCGCCTATATACGAAATTTAACTCACGGTGGGAATTTTTTGGTCAACCTATCGTCAATGTACGAATTTTAACTCTCGGTGGGAACTTTTTCTTCAAACTACTGTCAATATTCAAATTTTAACTAATGGTTGAAATCTTTTTGTTAAACAATCGTCAATAAACGAATTTTAATACTAGGTTAGAATTTTTTTCTTCAAACTACCGTCAATGTACGAATTTTAACTCTCGTTGGGAACTTTTTTCTTCAAACTACTGTCAATATTCAAATTTTAACTCCTGGTTGGAATCTTTTTGTCAAACAATCGTCAATACACGAATTTTAATACTAGGTTGGAATTTTTTTCTTCAAACTATTGCCTATATACGAAATTTAACTCTCGGTGTGAATTTTTTGGTCAACCTATCGTCAATGTACGAATTTTAACTGTTGGTGGGCACTTTTTTCTTCAAACTACTGTCAATACTCAAATCTTAACTAATGGTTGAAATCTTTTTGTCAGACAATCGTCAATAAACGAATTTTAATACTAGGTTGGAATTTTTTTCTTCAAACTATCGCCTATATACGAAATTTAACTCTGGGTGGGAATTTTTTGGTCAACCTATCGTCAATGTACGAATTTTAACTCTCGGTGGGAACTTTTTTCTTCAAACTACTGTCAATATTCAAATTTTAACTAATGGTTGAAATCTTTTTGTCAAACTATCGTCAATAAACCAATTTTAATACTAGGTTGGAATTTTTTTCTTCAAACTATCGCCTATATACGAAATTTAACTCTGGGTGGGAATTTTTTGGTCAACCTATCGTCAATGTACGAATTTTAACTCTCGGTGTGCACTTTTTCCTTCAAACTACTGTCAATATTCAAATTTTAACTAATGGTTGAAATCTTTTTGTCAGACAATCGTCAATAAACGAATTTTAATACTAGGTTGGAATTTTTTTCTTCAAACTATCGCCTATATACGATACTTAACTCTCGGTAGGAATGTTTTGGTCAACCTATCGTCAATGTACGAATTTTAACTCTCCGTGGGCTCTTTTTTCTTCAAACTACTGTCAATATTCAAATTTTAACTAATGGTTGAAATCTTTTTGTCAAACAATCGTCAATAAACCAATTTTAATACTAGGTTGGAATTTTTTTCTTCAAACTACCGTCAATGTACGAATTTTAACTCTCGTTGGGAACTTTTTTCTTCAAACTACTGTCATTATTCAAATTTTAACTATTGGTTGGAATCTTTTTGTCAAACAATCGTCAATACACGAATTTTAATACTAGGTTGGAATTTTTTCTTCAAACTATCGGCTATATACGAAACTTAACTCTCGGTAGGAATTTTTTGGTCAACCTATCGTCAATGTACGAATTTTAACTCTTGGTGGGCACTTTTTTCATCAAACTACTGTCAATATTTAAACTTTAACTAATGGTTGGAATCTTTTTGTCAAGCAATCGTCAATACACGAATTTTAATACTATGTTGGAATTTTTTTCTTCAAACTATCGCCTATATACGAAATTTAACTCACGGTGGGAATTTTTTGGTCAACCTATCGTCAATGTACGAATTTTAACTCTCGGTGGGAACTTTTTTCTTCAAACTACTGTCAATATTCAAATTTTAACTAATGGTTGAAATCTTTTTGTTAAACAATCGTCAATAAACGAATTTTAATACTAGGTTAGAATTTTTTTCTTCAAACTACCGTCAATGTACGAATTTTAACTCTCGTTGGGAACTTTTTTCTTCAAACTACTGTCAATATTCAAATTTTAACTCCTGGTTGGAATCTTTTTGTCAAACAATCGTCAATACACGAATTTTAATACTAGGTTGGAATTTTTTTCTTCAAACTATTGCCTATATACGAAATTTAACTCTCGGTGTGAATTTTTTGGTCAACCTATCGTCAATGTACGAATTTTAACTGTTGGTGGGCACTTTTTTCTTCAAACTACTGTCAATATTCAAATTTTAACTAATGGTTGAAATCTTTTTGTCAGACAATCGTCAATAAACGAATTTTAATACTAGGTTGGAATTTTTCTCTTCAAACTATCGCCTATATACGAAATTTAACTCTGGGTGGGAATTTTTTGGTCAACCTATCGTCAATGTACGAATTTTAAGTTTTGGTGGGAACTTTTTTCTTCAAACTACTGTCAATATTCAAATTTTAACTAATGGTTGAAATCTTTTTGTCAAACAATCGTCAATAAACCAATTTTAATACTAGGTTGGAATTTTTTCTTCAAACTATCGTCAATATACGAAATTTAACTCTCGGTGGGAATTTTTTGGTCAAACTATCGCCAATGTACGAATTTTAACTCTGGATGGGCACTTTTTCTTCAAACTACTATGAATACTCAAATTTTAACTATTGTTTGGAATCTTTTTGTCAGACAATTGTCAATACACGAATTTTAATAATAGGTTGGAATTTTTTTCTTCAAACTATCGCCTATATACGAAATTTAACTCTCGGTGGGAATTTTTTGGTCAACCTATCGTCAATGTACGAATTTTAACTCTCGGTGGGCACTTTTTTCTTCAAACTACTGTCATTATTCAAATTTTAACTATTGGTTGGAATCTTTTTGTCAAACAATCGTCAATACACGAATTTTAATACTAGGTTGGAATTTTTTTCTTGAAACTATCGCCTATATACGAAATTTGACTCTCGGTGGGAATTTTTTGGTCAACCTATCGACAATGTACGAATTTTAACTCTTGGTGGGCACTTTTTTCTTCAAACTACTGTCAATACTCAAATCTTAACTAATGGTTGAAATCTTTTTGTCAGACAATCGTCAATAAACGAATTTTAATACTAGGTTGGAATTTTTTTCTTCAAACTATCGCCTATATACGAAATTTAACTCTGGGTGGGAATTTTTTGGTCAACCTATCGTCAATGTCCGAATTTTAAGTTTTGGTGGGCTCTTTTTTCTTCAAACTACTGTCAATATTCAAACTTTAACTAATGGTTGGAATCTTTTTGTCAAACAATCGTCAATACACGAATTTTAATACTAGGTTGGAATTTTTTCTTCAAACTATCGCCTATATACGAAATTTAACTCACGGTGGGAATTTTTTGGTCAACCTATCGTCAATGTACGAATTTTAACTCTCGGTGGGAACTTTTTTCTTCAAACTACTGTCAATATTCAAATTTTAACCCCTGGTTAGAATCTTTTTGTCAAACAATCGTCAATACACGAATTTTAATACTAGGTTGGAATTTTTTTCTTCAAACTATAGCCTATATACGAAATTTAACTCTAGGTAGGAATTTTTTGGTCAACGTATCGTCAATGTACGAATTTTAACTCTCGGTGTGCACTTTTTCCTTCAAACTACTGTCAATATTCAAATTTTAACTATTGGTTGGAATCTTTTTGTCAAACAATCGTCAATGTACGAATTTTAACTCTCGGTGGGCGCTTTTTTCTTCAAACTACTGTCAATATTCAAACTTTAACTAATGGTTGGAATCTTTTTGTCAAGCAATCGTCAATACACGAATTTTAATACTAGGTTGGAATTTTTTTCTTCAAACTATCGCTTATATACGAAATTTAACTCTCGGTGAGAATTTTCTGGTCAACCTATCGTCAATGTACGAATTTTAACTCTTGGTGGGCACTTTTTTCATCAAACTACTGTCAATATTCAAACTTTAACTAATGGTTGGAATCTTTTTGTCAAGCAATCGTCAATACACGAATTTTAATACTATGTTGGAATTTTTTTCTTCAAACTATCGCCTATATACGAAATTTAACTCACGGTGGGAATTTTTTGGTCAACCTATCGTCAATGTACGAATTTTAACTCTCGGTGGGAACTTTTTTCTTCAAACTACTGTCAATATTCAAATTTTAACTAATGGTTGAAATCTTTTTGTTAAACAATCGTCAATAAACGAATTTTAATACTAGGTTAGAATTTTTTTCTTCAAACTACCGTCAATGTACGAATTTTAACTCTCGTTGGGAACTTTTTTCTTCAAACTACTGTCAATATTCAAATTTTAACTCCTGGTTGGAATCTTTTTGTCAAACAATCGTCAATACACGAATTTTAATACTAGGTTGGAATTTTTTTCTTCAAACTATTGCCTATATACGAAATTTAACTCTCGGTGTGAATTTTTTGGTCAACCTATCGTCAATGTACGAATTTTAACTGTTGGTGGGCACTTTTTTCTTCAAACTACTGTCAATATTCAAATTTTAACTAATGGTTGAAATCTTTTTGTCAGACAATCGTCAATAAACGAATTTTAATACTAGGTTGGAATTTTTTCTTCAAACTATCGTCAATATACGAAATTTAACTCTCGGTGGGAATTTTTTGGTCAAACTATCGCCAATGTACGAATTTTAACTCTGGATGGGCACTTTTTCTTCAAACTACTATGAATACTCAAATTTTAACTATTGTTTGGAATCTTTTTGTCAGACAATTGTCAATACACGAATTTTAATAATAGGTTGGAATTTTTTTCTTCAAACTATCGCCTATATACGAAATTTAACTCTCGGTGGGAATTTTTTGGTCAACGTATCGTCAATGTACGAATTTTAACTCTCGGTGTGCACTTTTTCCTTCAAACTACTGTCAATATTCAAATTTTAACTATTGGTTGGAATCTTTTTGTCAAACAATCGTCAATGTACGAATTTTAACTCTCGGTGGGCGCTTTTTTCTTCAAACTACTGTCAATATTCAAACTTTAACTAATGGTTGGAATCTTTTTGTCAAGCAATCGTCAATACACGAATTTTAATACTAGGTTGGAATTTTTTTCTTCAAACTATCGCTTATATACGAAATTTAACTCTCGGTGGGAATTTTTTGGTCAACCTATCGTCAATGTACGAATTTTAACTCTTGGTGGGCACTTTTTTCATCAAACTACTGTCAATATTCAAACTTTAACTAATGGTTGGAATCTTTTTGTCAAGCAATCGTCAATACACGAATTTTAATACTATGTTGGAATTTTTTTCTTCAAACTATCGCCTATATACGAAATTTAACTCACGGTGGGAATTTTTTGGTCAACCTATCGTCAATGTACGAATTTTAACTCTCGGTGGGAACTTTTTTCTTCAAACTACTGTCAATATTCAAATTTTAACTAATGGTTGAAATCTTTTTGTCAAACAATCGTCAATAAACGAATTTTAATACTAGGTTAGAATTTTTTTCTTCAAACTACCGTCAATGTACGAATTTTAACTCTCGTTGGGAACTTTTTTCTTCAAACTACTGTCAATATTCAAATTTTAACTCCTGGTTGGAATCTTTTTGTCAAACAATCGTCAATACACGAATTTTAATACTAGGTTGGAATTTTTTTCTTCAAACTATTGCCTATATACGAAATTTAACTCTCGGTGTGAATTTTTTGGTCAACCTATCGTCAATGTACGAATTTTAACTGTTGGTGGGCACTTTTTTCTTCAAACTACTGTCAATATTCATATTTTAACTAATGGTTGAAATCTTTTTGTCAGACAATCGTCAATAAACGAATTTTAATACTAGGTTGGAATTTTTTTCTTCAAACTATCGCCTATATACGAAATTTAACTCTGGGTGGGAATTTTTTGGTCAACCTATCGTCAATGTACGAATTTTAAGTTTTGGTGGGAACTTTTTTCTTCAAACTACTGTCAATATTCAAATTTTAACTAATGGTTGAAATCTTTTTGTCAAACAATCGTCAATAAACCAATTTTAATACTAGGTTGTAATTTTTTCTTCAAACTATCGTCAATATACGAAATTTAACTCTCGGTGGGAATTTTTTGGTCAAACTATCGCCAATGTACGAATTTTAACTCTGGATGGGCACTTTTTCTTCAAACTACTATGAATACTCAAATTTTAACTATTGTTTGGAATCTTTTTGTCAGACAATTGTCAATACACGAATTTTAATAATAGGTTGGAATTTTTTTCTTCAAACTATCGCCTATATACGAAATTTAACTCTCGGTGGGAATTTTTTGGTCAACCTATCGTCAATGTACGAATTTTAACTCTCGGTGGGAACTTTTTTCTTGAAACTACTGTCAATATTCAAATTTTAACAATTGGTTGGAATCTTTTTGTCAAACAATCGTCAATACACGAATTTTAATACTAGGTTGGAATTTTTTTCTTCAAACTATCGCCTATATACGAAATTTAACTCTCGGTAGGAATTTTTTGGTCAACCTATCGTCAATGTACGAATTTTAACTCTCGGTGGGAACTTTTTTCTTCAAACTACTGTCAATATTCAAATTTTAACTATTGGTTGGAATCTTTTTGTCAAACAATCGTCAATACACGAATTTTAATACTAGGTTGGAATTTTTCTCTTGAAACTATCGCCTATATACGAAATTTGACTCTCGGTGGGAATTTTTTGGTCAACCTATCGACAATGTACGAATTTTAACTCTTGGTGGGCACTTTTTTCTTCAAAATACTGTCAATACTCAAATCTTAACTAATGGTTGAAATCTTTTTGTCAGACAATCGTCAATAAACGAATTTTAATACTAGGTTGGAATTTTTTTCTTGAAACTATCGCCTATATACGAAATTTGACTCTCGGTGGGAATTTTTTGGTCAACCTATCGACAATGTACGAATTTTAACTCTTGGTGGGCACTTTTTTCTTCAAAATACTGTCAATACTCAAATCTTAACTAATGGTTGAAATCTTTTTGTCAGACAATCGTCAATAAACGAATTTTAATACTAGGTTGGAATTTTTTTCTTCAAACTATCGCCTATATACGAAATTTAACTCTGGGTGGGAATTTTTTGGTCAACCTATCGTCAATGTACGAATTTTAAATTTTGGTGGGCACTTTTTTCTTCAAACTACTGTCAATATTCAAACTTTAACTAATGGTTGGAATCTTTTTGTCAAACAATCGTCAATACACGAATTTTAATACTAGGTTGGAATTTTTTCTTCAAACTATCGCCTATATACGAAATTTAACTCACGGTGGGAATTTTTTGGTCAACCTATCGTCAATGTACGAATTTTAACTCTCGGTGGGAACTTTTTTCTTCAAACTACTGTCAATATTCAAATTTTAACTAATGGTTGAAATCTTTTTGTTAAACAATCGTCAATAAACGAATTTTAATACTAGGTTAGAATTTTTTTCTTCAAACTACCGTCAATGTACGAATTTTAACTCTCGTTGGGAACTTTTTGGTCAAACTATCGCCAATGTACGAATTTTAACTCTCGATGGGCACTTTTTCTTCAAACTACTATGAATACTCAAATTTTAACTATTGTTTGGAATCTTTTTGTCAGACAATCGTCAATACACGAATTTTAATAATAGGTTGGAATTTTTTTCTTCAAACTATCGCCTATATACGAAATTTGACTCGCGGTGGGAATTTTTTGGTCAACCTATCGCCAATGTACGAATTTTAACTCTCGGTGTGCACTTTTTCCTTCAAACTACTGTCAATATTCAAATTTTAACTAATGGTTGAAATCTTTTTGTCAGACAATCGTCAATAAACGAATTTTAATACTAGGTTGGAATTTTTTTCTTCAAACTATCGCCTATATACGATACTTAACTCTCGGTAGGAATGTTTTGGTCAACCTATCGTCAATGTACGAATTTTAACTCTCCGTGGGCTCTTTTTTCCTCAAACTACTGTCAATATTCAAATTTTAACTAATGGTTGAAATCTTTTTGTCAGACAATCGTCAATAAACGAATTTTAATACTAGGTTGGAATTTTTTTCTTCAAACTATCGCCTATATACGAAACTTAACTCTCGGTGGGAATTTTTTGGTCAACCTATCGTCAATGTACGAATTTTAACTCTCGGTGGGCACTTTTTTCTTCAAACTACTGTCATTATTCAAATTTTAACTATTGGTTGGAATCTTTTTGTCAAACAATCGTCAATACACGAATTTTAATACTAGGTTGGAATTTTTTTCTTCAAACTATCGCCAATATACGAAATTTATCTCTCGGTGGGAATTTTTTGGTCAAACTATCGCCAATGTACGAATTTTAACTCTCGGTGTGCACTTTTTCCTTCAAACTACTGTCAATATTCAAATTTTAACTAATGGTTGAAATCTTTTTGTCAGACAATCGTCAATAAACGAATTTTAATACTAGGTTGGAATTTTTTTCTTCAAACTATCGCCTATATACGATACTTAACTCTCGGTAGGAATGTTTTGGTCAACCTATCGTCAATGTACGAATTTTAACTCTCCGTGGGCTCTTTTTTCTTCAAACTACTGTCAATATTCAAATTTTAAATAATGGTTGAAATCTTTTTGTCAAACAATCGTCAATAAACCAATTTTAATACTAGGTTGGAATTTTTTTCTTCAAATTATCGTCAATATACGAAATTTAACTCTCGGTGGGAATTTTTTGGTCAAACTATCGCCAATGTACGAATATTAACTCTCGATGGGCACTTTTTCTTCAAACTACTATGAATACTCAAATTTTAACTATTGTTTGGAATCTTTTTGTCAGACAATCGTCAATACACGAATTTTAATAATAGGTTGGAATTTTTTTCTTCAAACTATCGCCTATATACGAAATTTAACTCTCGGTGGGAATTTTTTGGTCAACCTATCGTCAATGTACGAATTTTAACTCTCGGTGGGCACTTTTTTCTTCAAACTACTGTCATTATTCAAATTTTAACTAATGGTTGAAATCTTTTTGTTAAACAATCGTCAATAAACGAATTTTAATACTAGGTTAGAATTTTTTTCTTCAAACTACCGTCAATGTACGAATTTTAACTCTCGTTGGGAACTTTTTGGTCAAACTATCGCCAATGTACGAATTTTAACTCTCGATGGGCACTTTTTCTTCAAACTACTATGAATACTCAAATTTTAACTATTGTTTGGAATCTTTTTGTCAGACAATCGTCAATACACGAATTTTAATAATAGGTTGGAATTTTTTTCTTCAAACTATCGCCTATATACGAAATTTATCTCTCGGTGGGAATTTTTTGGTCAAACTATCGCCAATGTACGAATTTTAACTCTCGGTGTGCACTTTTTCCTTCAAACTACTGTCAATATTCAAATTTTAACTAATGGTTGAAATCTTTTTGTCAGACAATCGTCAATAAACGAATTTTAA
This sequence comes from Xylocopa sonorina, assembly GCF_050948175.1. NCBI lineage: Eukaryota > Metazoa > Arthropoda > Insecta > Hymenoptera > Apidae > Xylocopa > Xylocopa sonorina. Next base: position 1,087,073 of record NW_027490114.1, on the reverse strand, counting down.
TACTAGGTTGGAATTTTTTTCTTCAAACTATCGCCTATATACGATACTTAACTCTCGGTAGGAATGTTTTGGTCAACCTATCGTCAATGTACGAATTTTAACTCTCCGTGGGCTCTTTTTTCCTCAAACTACTGTCAATATTCAAATTTTAACTAATGGTTGAAATCTTTTTGTCAGACAATCGTCAATAAACGAATTTTAATACTAGGTTGGAATTTTTTTCTTCAAACTATCGCCTATATACGAAACTTAACTCTCGGTGGGAATTTTTTGGTCAACCTATCGTCAATGTACGAATTTTAACTCTCGGTGGGCACTTTTTTCTTCAAACTACTGTCATTATTCAAATTTTAACTATTGGTTGGAATCTTTTTGTCAAACAATCGTCAATACACGAATTTTAATACTAGGTTGGAATTTTTTTCTTCAAACTATCGCCAATATACGAAATTTATCTCTCGGTGGGAATTTTTTGGTCAAACTATCGCCAATGTACGAATTTTAACTCTCGGTGTGCACTTTTTCCTTCAAACTACTGTCAATATTCAAATTTTAACTAATGGTTGAAATCTTTTTGTCAGACAATCGTCAATAAACGAATTTTAATACTAGGTTGGAATTTTTTTCTTCAAACTATCGCCTATATACGATACTTAACTCTCGGTAGGAATGTTTTGGTCAACCTATCGTCAATGTACGAATTTTAACTCTCCGTGGGCTCTTTTTTCTTCAAACTACTGTCAATATTCAAATTTTAAATAATGGTTGAAATCTTTTTGTCAAACAATCGTCAATAAACCAATTTTAATACTAGGTTGGAATTTTTTTCTTCAAATTATCGTCAATATACGAAATTTAACTCTCGGTGGGAATTTTTTGGTCAAACTATCGCCAATGTACGAATATTAACTCTCGATGGGCACTTTTTCTTCAAACTACTATGAATACTCAAATTTTAACTATTGTTTGGAATCTTTTTGTCAGACAATCGTCAATACACGAATTTTAATAATAGGTTGGAATTTTTTTCTTCAAACTATCGCCTATATACGAAATTTAACTCTCGGTGGGAATTTTTTGGTCAACCTATCGTCAATGTACGAATTTTAACTCTCGGTGGGCACTTTTTTCTTCAAACTACTGTCATTATTCAAATTTTAACTAATGGTTGAAATCTTTTTGTTAAACAATCGTCAATAAACGAATTTTAATACTAGGTTAGAATTTTTTTCTTCAAACTACCGTCAATGTACGAATTTTAACTCTCGTTGGGAACTTTTTGGTCAAACTATCGCCAATGTACGAATTTTAACTCTCGATGGGCACTTTTTCTTCAAACTACTATGAATACTCAAATTTTAACTATTGTTTGGAATCTTTTTGTCAGACAATCGTCAATACACGAATTTTAATAATAGGTTGGAATTTTTTTCTTCAAACTATCGCCTATATACGAAATTTATCTCTCGGTGGGAATTTTTTGGTCAAACTATCGCCAATGTACGAATTTTAACTCTCGGTGTGCACTTTTTCCTTCAAACTACTGTCAATATTCAAATTTTAACTAATGGTTGAAATCTTTTTGTCAGACAATCGTCAATAAACGAATTTTAATACTAGGTTGGAATTTTTTTCTTCAAACTATCGCCTATATACGATACTTAACTCTCGGTAGGAATGTTTTGGTCAACCTATCGTCAATGTACGAATTTTAACTCTCCGTGGGCTCTTTTTTCTTCAAACTACTGTCAATATTCAAATTTTAACTAATGGTTGAAATCTTTTTGTCAGACAATCGTCAATAAACGAATTTTAATACTAGGTTGGAATTTTTTTCTTCAAACTATCGCCTATATACGAAACTTAACTCTCGGTGGGAATTTTTTGGTCAACCTATCGTCAATGTACGAATTTTAACTCTCGGTGGGCACTTTTTTCTTCAAACTACTGTCATTATTCAAATTTTAACTATTGGTTGGAATCTTTTTGTCAAACAATCGTCAATACACGAATTTTAATACTAGGTTGGAATTTTTTTCTTCAAACTATCGTCAGTATACGAAATTTAACTCTCGGTGGGAATTTTTTGGTCAAACTATCGCCAATGTACGAATTTTAACTCTCGATGGGCACTTTTTCTTCAAACTACTATGAATACTCAAATTTTAACTATTGTTTGGAATCTTTTTGTCAGACAATCGTCAATACACGAATTTTAATAATAGGTTGGAATTTTTTTCTTCAAACTATCGCCTATATACGAAATTTAACTCTCGGTGGGAATTTTTTGGTCAACCTATCGTCAATGTACGAATTTTAACTCTCGGTGGGCACTTTTTTCTTCAAACTACTGTCATTATTCAAATTTTAACTATTGGTTGGAATCTTTTTGTCAAACAATCGTCAATACACGAATTTTAATACTAGGTTGGAATTTTTTTCTTCAAACTATCGCCAATATACGAAATTTATCTCTCGGTGGGAATTTTTTGGTCAAACTATCGCCAATGTACGAATTTTAACTCTCGGTGTGCACTTTTTCCTTCAAACTACTGTCAATATTCAAATTTTAACTAATGGTTGAAATCTTTTTGTCAGACAATCGTCAATAAACGAATTTTAATACTAGGTTGGAATTTTTTTCTTCAAACTATCGCCTATATACGATACTTAACTCTCGGTAGGAATGTTTTGGTCAACCTATCGTCAATGTACGAATTTTAACTCTCCGTGGGCTCTTTTTTCTTCAAACTACTGTCAATATTCAAATTTTAACTAATGGTTGAAATCTTTTTGTCAGACAATCGTCAATAAACGAATTTTAATACTAGGTTGGAATTTTTTTCTTCAAACCATCGCCTATATACGAAACTTAACTCTCGGTGGGAATTTTTTGGTCAACCTATCGTCAATGTACGAATTTTAACTCTCGGTGGGCACTTTTTTCTTCAAACTACTGTCATTATTCAAATTTTAACTATTGGTTGGAATCTTTTTGTCAAACAATCGTCAATACACGAATTTTAATACTAGGTTGGAATTTTTTTCTTCAAACTATCGCCAATATACGAAATTTATCTCTCGGTGGGAATTTTTTGGTCAAACTATCGCCAATGTACGAATTTTAACTCTCGGTGTGCACTTTTTCCTTCAAACTACTGTCAATATTCAAATTTTAACTAATGGTTGAAATCTTTTTGTCAGACAATCGTCAATAAACGAATTTTAATACTAGGTTGGAATTTTTTTCTTCAAACTATCGCCTATATACGATACTTAACTCTCGGTAGGAATGTTTTGGTCAACCTATCGTCAATGTACGAATTTTAACTCTCCGTGGGCTCTTTTTTCTTCAAACTACTGTCAATATTCAAATTTTAAATAATGGTTGAAATCTTTTTGTCAAACAATCGTCAATAAACCAATTTTAATACTAGGTTGGAATTTTTTTCTTCAAATTATCGTCAATATACGAAATTTAACTCTCGGTGGGAATTTTTTGGTCAAACTATCGCCAATGTACGAATATTAACTCTCGATGGGCACTTTTTCTTCAAACTACTATGAATACTCAAATTTTAACTATTGTTTGGAATCTTTTTGTCAGACAATCGTCAATACACGAATTTTAATAATAGGTTGGAATTTTTTTCTTCAAACTATCGCCTATATACGAAATTTAACTCTCGGTGGGAATTTTTTGGTCAACCTATCGTCAATGTACGAATTTTAACTCTCGGTGGGCACTTTTTTCTTCAAACTACTGTCATTATTCAAATTTTAACTAATGGTTGAAATCTTTTTGTTAAACAATCGTCAATAAACGAATTTTAATACTAGGTTAGAATTTTTTTCTTCAAACTACCGTCAATGTACGAATTTTAACTCTCGTTGGGAACTTTTTGGTCAAACTATCGCCAATGTACGAATTTTAACTCTCGATGGGCACTTTTTCTTCAAACTACTATGAATACTCAAATTTTAACTATTGTTTGGAATCTTTTTGTCAGACAATCGTCAATACACGAATTTTAATAATAGGTTGGAATTTTTTTCTTCAAACTATCGCCTATATACGAAATTTATCTCTCGGTGGGAATTTTTTGGTCAAACTATCGCCAATGTACGAATTTTAACTCTCGGTGTGCACTTTTTCCTTCAAACTACTGTCAATATTCAAATTTTAACTAATGGTTGAAATCTTTTTGTCAGACAATCGTCAATAAACGAATTTTAATACTAGGTTGGAATTTTTTTCTTCAAACTATCGCCTATATACGATACTTAACTCTCGGTAGGAATGTTTTGGTCAACCTATCGTCAATGTACGAATTTTAACTCTCCGTGGGCTCTTTTTTCTTCAAACTACTGTCAATATTCAAATTTTAACTAATGGTTGAAATCTTTTTGTCAGACAATCGTCAATAAACGAATTTTAATACTAGGTTGGAATTTTTTTCTTCAAACTATCGCCTATATACGAAACTTAACTCTCGGTGGGAATTTTTTGGTCAACCTATCGTCAATGTACGAATTTTAACTCTCGGTGGGCACTTTTTTCTTCAAACTACTGTCATTATTCAAATTTTAACTATTGGTTGGAATCTTTTTGTCAAACAATCGTCAATACACGAATTTTAATACTAGGTTGGAATTTTTTTCTTCAAACTATCGTCAGTATACGAAATTTAACTCTCGGTGGGAATTTTTTGGTCAAACTATCGCCAATGTACGAATTTTAACTCTCGATGGGCACTTTTTCTTCAAACTACTATGAATACTCAAATTTTAACTATTGTTTGGAATCTTTTTGTCAGACAATCGTCAATACACGAATTTTAATAATAGGTTGGAATTTTTTTCTTCAAACTATCGCCTATATACGAAATTTAACTCTCGGTGGGAATTTTTTGGTCAACCTATCGTCAATGTACGAATTTTAACTCTCGGTGGGCACTTTTTTCTTCAAACTACTGTCATTATTCAAATTTTAACTATTGGTTGGAATCTTTTTGTCAAACAATCGTCAATACACGAATTTTAATACTAGGTTGGAATTTTTTTCTTCAAACTATCGCCAATATACGAAATTTATCTCTCGGTGGGAATTTTTTGGTCAAACTATCGCCAATGTACGAATTTTAACTCTCGGTGTGCACTTTTTCCTTTAAACTACTGTCAATATTCAAATTTTAACTAATGGTTGAAATCTTTTTGTCAGACAATCGTCAATAAACGAATTTTAATACTAGGTTGGAATTTTTTTCTTCAAACTATCGCCTATATACGATACTTAACTCTCGGTAGGAATGTTTTGGTCAACCTATCGTCAATGTACGAATTTTAACTCTCGGTGTGCACTTTTTCCTTCAAACTACTGTCAATATTCAAATTTTAACTATTGGTTGGAATCTTTTTGTCAAACAATCGTCAATGTACGAATTTTAACTCTCGGTGGGCGCTTTTTTCTTCAAACTACTGTCAATATTCAAACTTTAACTAATGGTTGGAATCTTTTTGTCAAGCAATCGTCAATACACGAATTTTAATACTAGGTTGGAATTTTTTTCTTCAAACTATCGCTTATATACGAAATTTAACTCTCGGTGGGAATTTTTTGGTCAACCTATCGTCAATGTACGAATTTTAACTCTTGGTGGGCACTTTTTTCATCAAACTACTGTCAATATTCAAACTTTAACTAATGGTTGGAATCTTTTTGTCAAGCAATCGTCAATACACGAATTTTAATACTATGTTGGAATTTTTTTCTTCAAACTATCGCCTATATACGAAATTTAACTCACGGTGGGAATTTTTTGGTCAACCTATCGTCAATGTACGAATTTTAACTCTCGGTGGGAACTTTTTTCTTCAAACTACTGTCAATATTCAAATTTTAACTAATGGTTGAAATCTTTTTGTTAAACAATCGTCAATAAACGAATTTTAATACTAGGTTAGAATTTTTTTCTTCAAACTACCGTCAATGTACGAATTTTAACTCTCGTTGGGAACTTTTTTCTTCAAACTACTGTCAATATTCAAATTTTAACTCCTGGTTGGAATCTTTTTGTCAAACAATCGTCAATACACGAATTTTAATACTAGGTTGGAATTTTTTTCTTCAAACTATCGCCAATATACGAAATTTATCTCTCGGTGGGAATTTTTTGGTCAAACTATCGCCAATGTACGAATTTTAACTCTCGGTGTGCACTTTTTCCTTCAAACTACTGTCAATATTCAAATTTTAACTAATGGTTGAAATCTTTTTGTCAGACAATCGTCAATAAACGAATTTTAATACTAGGTTGGAATTTTTTTCTTCAAACTATCGCCTATATACGATACTTAACTCTCGGTAGGAATGTTTTGGTCAACCTATCGTCAATGTACGAATTTTAACTCTCCGTGGGCTCTTTTTTCTTCAAACTACTGTCAATATTCAAATTTTAAATAATGGTTGAAATCTTTTTGTCAAACAATCGTCAATAAACCAATTTTAATACTAGGTTGGAATTTTTTTCTTCAAATTATCGTCAATATACGAAATTTAACTCTCGGTGGGAATTTTTTGGTCAAACTATCGCCAATGTACGAATATTAACTCTCGATGGGCACTTTTTCTTCAAACTACTATGAATACTCAAATTTTAACTATTGTTTGGAATCTTTTTGTCAGACAATCGTCAATACACGAATTTTAATAATAGGTTGGAATTTTTTTCTTCAAACTATCGCCTATATACGAAATTTAACTCTCGGTGGGAATTTTTTGGTCAACCTATCGTCAATGTACGAATTTTAACTCTCGGTGGGCACTTTTTTCTTCAAACTACTGTCATTATTCAAATTTTAACTAATGGTTGAAATCTTTTTGTTAAACAATCGTCAATAAACGAATTTTAATACTAGGTTAGAATTTTTTTCTTCAAACTACCGTCAATGTACGAATTTTAACTCTCGTTGGGAACTTTTTGGTCAAACTATCGCCAATGTACGAATTTTAACTCTCGATGGGCACTTTTTCTTCAAACTACTATGAATACTCAAATTTTAACTATTGTTTGGAATCTTTTTGTCAGACAATCGTCAATACACGAATTTTAATAATAGGTTGGAATTTTTTTCTTCAAACTATCGCCTATATACGAAATTTATCTCTCGGTGGGAATTTTTTGGTCAAACTATCGCCAATGTACGAATTTTAACTCTCGGTGTGCACTTTTTCCTTCAAACTACTGTCAATATTCAAATTTTAACTAATGGTTGAAATCTTTTTGTCAGACAATCGTCAATAAACGAATTTTAATACTAGGTTGGAATTTTTTTCTTCAAACTATCGCCTATATACGATACTTAACTCTCGGTAGGAATGTTTTGGTCAACCTATCGTCAATGTACGAATTTTAACTCTCCGTGGGCTCTTTTTTCTTCAAACTACTGTCAATATTCAAATTTTAACTAATGGTTGAAATCTTTTTGTCAGACAATCGTCAATAAACGAATTTTAATACTAGGTTGGAATTTTTTTCTTCAAACTATCGCCTATATACGAAACTTAACTCTCGGTGGGAATTTTTTGGTCAACCTATCGTCAATGTACGAATTTTAACTCTCGGTGGGCACTTTTTTCTTCAAACTACTGTCATTATTCAAATTTTAACTATTGGTTGGAATCTTTTTGTCAAACAATCGTCAATACACGAATTTTAATACTAGGTTGGAATTTTTTTCTTCAAACTATCGTCAGTATACGAAATTTAACTCTCGGTGGGAATTTTTTGGTCAAACTATCGCCAATGTACGAATTTTAACTCTCGATGGGCACTTTTTCTTCAAACTACTATGAATACTCAAATTTTAACTATTGTTTGGAATCTTTTTGTCAGACAATCGTCAATACACGAATTTTAATAATAGGTTGGAATTTTTTTCTTCAAACTATCGCCTATATACGAAATTTAACTCTCGGTGGGAATTTTTTGGTCAACCTATCGTCAATGTACGAATTTTAACTCTCGGTGGGCACTTTTTTCTTCAAACTACTGTCATTATTCAAATTTTAACTATTGGTTGGAATCTTTTTGTCAAACAATCGTCAATACACGAATTTTAATACTAGGTTGGAATTTTTTTCTTCAAACTATCGCCAATATACGAAATTTATCTCTCGGTGGGAATTTTTTGGTCAAACTATCGCCAATGTACGAATTTTAACTCTCGGTGTGCACTTTTTCCTTCAAACTACTGTCAATATTCAAATTTTAACTAATGGTTGAAATCTTTTTGTCAGACAATCGTCAATAAACGAATTTTAATACTAGGTTGGAATTTTTTTCTTCAAACTATCGCCTATATACGATACTTAACTCTCGGTAGGAATGTTTTGGTCAACCTATCGTCAATGTACGAATTTTAACTCTCCGTGGGCTCTTTTTTCTTCAAACTACTGTCAATATTCAAATTTTAACTAATGGTTGAAATCTTTTTGTCAGACAATCGTCAATAAACGAATTTTAATACTAGGTTGGAATTTTTTTCTTCAAACCATCGCCTATATACGAAACTTAACTCTCGGTGGGAATTTTTTGGTCAACCTATCGTCAATGTACGAATTTTAACTCTCGGTGGGCACTTTTTTCTTCAAACTACTGTCATTATTCAAATTTTAACTATTGGTTGGAATCTTTTTGTCAAACAATCGTCAATACACGAATTTTAATACTAGGTTGGAATTTTTTTCTTCAAACTATCGCCAATATACGAAATTTATCTCTCGGTGGGAATTTTTTGGTCAAACTATCGCCAATGTACGAATTTTAACTCTCGGTGTGCACTTTTTCCTTCAAACTACTGTCAATATTCAAATTTTAACTAATGGTTGAAATCTTTTTGTCAGACAATCGTCAATAAACGAATTTTAATACTAGGTTGGAATTTTTTTCTTCAAACTATCGCCTATATACGATACTTAACTCTCGGTAGGAATGTTTTGGTCAACCTATCGTCAATGTACGAATTTTAACTCTCCGTGGGCTCTTTTTTCTTCAAACTACTGTCAATATTCAAATTTTAAATAATGGTTGAAATCTTTTTGTCAAACAATCGTCAATAAACCAATTTTAATACTAGGTTGGAATTTTTTTCTTCAAATTATCGTCAATATACGAAATTTAACTCTCGGTGGGAATTTTTTGGTCAAACTATCGCCAATGTACGAATATTAACTCTCGATGGGCACTTTTTCTTCAAACTACTATGAATACTCAAATTTTAACTATTGTTTGGAATCTTTTTGTCAGACAATCGTCAATACACGAATTTTAATAATAGGTTGGAATTTTTTTCTTCAAACTATCGCCTATATACGAAATTTAACTCTCGGTGGGAATTTTTTGGTCAACCTATCGTCAATGTACGAATTTTAACTCTCGGTGGGCACTTTTTTCTTCAAACTACTGTCATTATTCAAATTTTAACTAATGGTTGAAATCTTTTTGTTAAACAATCGTCAATAAACGAATTTTAATACTAGGTTAGAATTTTTTTCTTCAAACTACCGTCAATGTACGAATTTTAACTCTCGTTGGGAACTTTTTGGTCAAACTATCGCCAATGTACGAATTTTAACTCTCGATGGGCACTTTTTCTTCAAACTACTATGAATACTCAAATTTTAACTATTGTTTGGAATCTTTTTGTCAGACAATCGTCAATACACGAATTTTAATAATAGGTTGGAATTTTTTTCTTCAAACTATCGCCTATATACGAAATTTATCTCTCGGTGGGAATTTTTTGGTCAAACTATCGCCAATGTACGAATTTTAACTCTCGGTGTGCACTTTTTCCTTCAAACTACTGTCAATATTCAAATTTTAACTAATGGTTGAAATCTTTTTGTCAGACAATCGTCAATAAACGAATTTTAATACTAGGTTGGAATTTTTTTCTTCAAACTATCGCCTATATACGATACTTAACTCTCGGTAGGAATGTTTTGGTCAACCTATCGTCAATGTACGAATTTTAACTCTCCGTGGGCTCTTTTTTCTTCAAACTACTGTCAATATTCAAATTTTAACTAATGGTTGAAATCTTTTTGTCAGACAATCGTCAATAAACGAATTTTAATACTAGGTTGGAATTTTTTTCTTCAAACTATCGCCTATATACGAAACTTAACTCTCGGTGGGAATTTTTTGGTCAACCTATCGTCAATGTACGAATTTTAACTCTCGGTGGGCACTTTTTTCTTCAAACTACTGTCATTATTCAAATTTTAACTATTGGTTGGAATCTTTTTGTCAAACAATCGTCAATACACGAATTTTAATACTAGGTTGGAATTTTTTTCTTCAAACTATCGTCAGTATACGAAATTTAACTCTCGGTGGGAATTTTTTGGTCAAACTATCGCCAATGTACGAATTTTAACTCTCGATGGGCACTTTTTCTTCAAACTACTATGAATACTCAAATTTTAACTATTGTTTGGAATCTTTTTGTCAGACAATCGTCAATACACGAATTTTAATAATAGGTTGGAATTTTTTTCTTCAAACTATCGCCTATATACGAAATTTAACTCTCGGTGGGAATTTTTTGGTCAACCTATCGTCAATGTACGAATTTTAACTCTCGGTGGGCACTTTTTTCTTCAAACTACTGTCATTATTCAAATTTTAACTATTGGTTGGAATCTTTTTGTCAAACAATCGTCAATACACGAATTTTAATACTAGGTTGGAATTTTTTTCTTCAAACTATCGCCAATATACGAAATTTATCTCTCGGTGGGAATTTTTTGGTCAAACTATCGCCAATGTACGAATTTTAACTCTCGGTGTGCACTTTTTCCTTTAAACTACTGTCAATATTCAAATTTTAACTAATGGTTGAAATCTTTTTGTCAGACAATCGTCAATAAACGAATTTTAATACTAGGTTGGAATTTTTTTCTTCAAACTATCGCCTATATACGATACTTAACTCTCGGTAGGAATGTTTTGGTCAACCTATCGTCAATGTACGAATTTTAACTCTCGGTGTGCACTTTTTCCTTCAAACTACTGTCAATATTCAAATTTTAACTATTGGTTGGAATCTTTTTGTCAAACAATCGTCAATGTACGAATTTTAACTCTCGGTGGGCGCTTTTTTCTTCAAACTACTGTCAATATTCAAACTTTAACTAATGGTTGGAATCTTTTTGTCAAGCAATCGTCAATACACGAATTTTAATACTAGGTTGGAATTTTTTTCTTCAAACTATCGCTTATATACGAAATTTAACTCTCGGTGGGAATTTTTTGGTCAACCTATCGTCAATGTACGAATTTTAACTCTTGGTGGGCACTTTTTTCATCAAACTACTGTCAATATTCAAACTTTAACTAATGGTTGGAATCTTTTTGTCAAGCAATCGTCAATACACGAATTTTAATACTATGTTGGAATTTTTTTCTTCAAACTATCGCCTATATACGAAATTTAACTCACGGTGGGAATTTTTTGGTCAACCTATCGTCAATGTACGAATTTTAACTCTCGGTGGGAACTTTTTTCTTCAAACTACTGTCAATATTCAAATTTTAACTAATGGTTGAAATCTTTTTGTTAAACAATCGTCAATAAACGAATTTTAATACTAGGTTAGAATTTTTTTCTTCAAACTACCGTCAATGTACGAATTTTAACTCTCGTTGGGAACTTTTTTCTTCAAACTACTGTCAATATTCAAATTTTAACTCCTGGTTGGAATCTTTTTGTCAAACAATCGTCAATACACGAATTTTAATACTAGGTTGGAATTTTTTTCTTCAAACTATTGCCTATATACGAAATTTAACTCTCGGTGTGAATTTTTTGGTCAACCTATCGTCAATGTACGAATTTTAAGTTTTGGTGGGAACTTTTTTCTTCAAACTACTGTCAATATTCAAATTTTAACCAATGGTTGAAATCTTTTTGTCAGACAATCGTCAATAAACGAATTTTAATACTAGGTTGGAATTTTTTTCTTCAAACTATCGCCTATATACGAAATTTAACTCTGGGTGGGAATTTTTTGGTCAACCTATCGTCAATGTACGAATTTTAAGTTTTGGTGGGAACTTTTTTCTTCAAACTACTGTCAATATTCAAATTTTAACTAATGGTTGAAATCTTTTTGTCAAACAATCGTCAATAAACCAATTTTAATACTAGGTTGGAATTTTTTCTTCAAACTATCGTCAATATACGAAATTTAACTCTCGGTGGGAATTTTTTGGTCAAACTATCGCCAATGTACGAATTTTAACTCTGGATGGGCACTTTTTCTTCAAACTACTATGAATACTCAAATTTTAACTATTGTTTGGAATCTTTTTGTCAGACAATTGTCAATACACGAATTTTAATAATAGGTTGGAATTTTTTTCTTCAAACTATCGCCTATATACGAAATTTAACTCTCGGTGGGAATTTTTTGGTCAACCTATCGTCAATGTACGAATTTTAACTCTCGGTGGGCACTTTTTTCTTCAAACTACTGTCATTATTCAAATTTTAACTATTGGTTGGAATCTTTTTGTCAAACAATCGTCAATACACGAATTTTAATACTAGGTTGGAATTTTTTTCTTGAAACTATCGCCTATATACGAAATTTGACTCTCGGTGGGAATTTTTTGGTCAACCTATCGACAATGTACGAATTTTAACTCTTGGTGGGCACTTTTTTCTTCAAACTACTGTCAATACTCAAATCTTAACTAATGGTTGAAATCCTTTTGTCAGACAATCGTCAATAAACGAATTTTAATACTAGGTTGGAATTTTTTTCTTCAAACTATCGCCTATATACGAAATTTAACTCTGGGTGGGAATTTTTTGGTCAACCTATCGTCAATGTCCGAATTTTAAGTTTTGGTGGGCTCTTTTTTCTTCAAACTACTGTCAATATTCAAACTTTAACTAATGGTTGGAATCTTTTTGTCAAACAATCGTCAATACACGAATTTTAATACTAGGTTGGAATTTTTTCTTCAAACTATCGCCTATATACGAAATTTAACTCACGGTGGGAATTTTTTGGTCAACCTATAGTCAATGTACGAATTTTAACTCTCGGTGGGAACTTTTTTCTTCAAACTACTGTCAATATTCAAATTTTAACCCCTGGTTGGAATCTTTTTGTCAAACAATCGTCAATACACGAATTTTAATACTAGGTTGGAATTTTTTTCTTCAAACTATAGCCTATATACGAAATTTAACTCTAGGTAGGAATTTTTTGGTCAACGTATCGTCAATGTACGAATTTTAACTCTCGGTGTGCACTTTTTCCTTCAAACTACTGTCAATATTCAAATTTTAACTATTGGTTGGAATCTTTTTGTCAAACAATCGTCAATGTACGAATTTTAACTCTCGGTGGGCGCTTTTTTCTTCAAACTACTGTCAATATTCAAACTTTAACTAATGGTTGGAATCTTTTTGTCAAGCAATCGTCAATACACGAATTTTAATACTAGGTTGGAATTTTTTTCTTCAAACTATCGCTTATATACGAAATTTAACTCTCGGTGGGAATTTTTTGGTCAACCTATCGTCAATGTACGAATTTTAACTCTTGGTGGGCACTTTTTTCATCAAACTACTGTCAATATTCAAACTTTAACTAATGGTTGGAATCTTTTTGTCAAGCAATCGTCAATACACGAATTTTAATACTATGTTGGAATTTTTTTCTTCAAACTATCGCCTATATACGAAATTTAACTCACGGTGGGAATTTTTTGGTCAACCTATCGTCAATGTACGAATTTTAACTCTCGGTGGGAACTTTTTTCTTCAAACTACTGTCAATATTCAAATTTTAACTAATGGTTGAAATCTTTTTGTCAAACAATCGTCAATAAACGAATTTTAATACTAGGTTAGAATTTTTTTCTTCAAACTACCGTCAATGTACGAATTTTAACTCTCGTTGGGAACTTTTTTCTTCAAACTACTGTCAATATTCAAATTTTAACTCCTGGTTGGAATCTTTTTGTCAAACAATCGTCAATACACGAATTTTAATACTAGGTTGGAATTTTTTTCTTCAAACTATTGCCTATATACGAAATTTAACTCTCGGTGTGAATTTTTTGGTCAACCTATCGTCAATGTACGAATTTTAACTGTTGGTGGGCACTTTTTTCTTCAAACTACTGTCAATATTCATATTTTAACTAATGGTTGAAATCTTTTTGTCAGACAATCGTCAATAAACGAATTTTAATACTAGGTTGGAATTTTTTTCTTCAAACTATCGCCTATATACGAAATTTAACTCTGGGTGGGAATTTTTTGGTCAACCTATCGTCAATGTACGAATTTTAAGTTTTGGTGGGAACTTTTTTCTTCAAACTACTGTCAATATTCAAATTTTAACTAATGGTTGAAATCTTTTTGTCAAACAATCGTCAATAAACCAATTTTAATACTAGGTTGTAATTTTTTCTTCAAACTATCGTCAATATACGAAATTTAACTCTCGGTGGGAATTTTTTGGTCAAACTATCGCCAATGTACGAATTTTAACTCTGGATGGGCACTTTTTCTTCAAACTACTATGAATACTCAAATTTTAACTATTGTTTGGAATCTTTTTGTCAGACAATTGTCAATACACGAATTTTAATAATAGGTTGGAATTTTTTTCTTCAAACTATCGCCTATATACGAAATTTAACTCTCGGTGGGAATTTTTTGGTCAACCTATCGTCAATGTACGAATTTTAACTCTCGGTGGGAACTTTTTTCTTGAAACTACTGTCAATATTCAAATTTTAACAATTGGTTGGAATCTTTTTGTCAAACAATCGTCAATACACGAATTTTAATACTAGGTTGGAATTTTTTTCTTCAAACTATCGCCTATATACGAAATTTAACTCTCGGTAGGAATTTTTTGGTCAACCTATCGTCAATGTACGAATTTTAACACTCGGTGGGAACTTTTTTCTTCAAACTACTGTCAATATTCAAATTTTAACTAATGGTTGAAATCTTTTTGTCAAACAATCGTCAATAAACCAATTTTAATACTAGGTTGGAATTTTTTCTTCAAACTATCGTCAATATACGAAATTTAACTCTCGGTGGGAATTTTTTGGTCAAACTATCGCCAATGTACGAATTTTAACTCTGGATGGGCACTTTTTCTTCAAACTACTATGAATACTCAAATTTTAACTATTGTTTGGAATCTTTTTGTCAGACAATTGTCAATACACGAATTTTAATAATAGGTTGGAATTTTTTTCTTCAAACTATCGCCTATATACGAAATTTAACTCTCGGTGGGAATTTTTTGGTCAACCTATCGTCAATGTACGAATTTTAACTCTCGGTGGGCACTTTTTTCTTCAAACTACTGTCATTATTCAAATTTTAACTATTGGTTGGAATCTTTTTGTCAAACAATCGTCAATACACGAATTTTAATACTAGGTTGGAATTTTTTTCTTCAAACTATCGCCTATATACGAAACTTAACTCTCGCTAGGAATTTTTTGGTCAACCTATCGTCAATGTACGAATTTTAACTCTCGGTGGGAACTTTTTTCTTCAAACTACTGTCAATATTCAAATTTTAACTATTGGTTGGAATCTTTTTGTCAAACAATCGTCAATACACGAATTTTAATACTAGGTTGGAATTTTTCTCTTGAAACTATCGCCTATATACGAAATTTGACTCTCGGTGGGAATTTTTTGGTCAACCTATCGACAATGTACGAATTTTAACTCTTGGTGGGCACTTTTTTCTTCAAAATACTGTCAATACTCAAATCTTAACTAATGGTTGAAATCTTTTTGTCAGACAATCGTCAATAAACGAATTTTAATACTAGGTTGGAATTTTTTTCTTGAAACTATCGCCTATATACGAAATTTGACTCTCGGTGGGAATTTTTTGGTCAACCTATCGACAATGTACGAATTTTAACTCTTGGTGGGCACTTTTTTCTTCAAAATACTGTCAATACTCAAATCTTAACTAATGGTTGAAATCTTTTTGTCAGACAATCGTCAATAAACGAATTTTAATACTAGGTTGGAATTTTTTTCTTCAAACTATCGCCTATATACGAAATTTAACTCTCGGTAGGAATTTTTTGGTCAACCTATCGTCAATGTACGAATTTTAACTCTCCGTGGGCTCTTTTTTCTTCAAACTACTGTCAATATTCAAATTTTAACTAATGGTTGAAATCTTTTTGTCAGACAATCGTCAATAAACGAATTTTAATACTAGGTTGGAATTTTTTTCTTCAAACTATCGCCTATATACGAAATTTAACTCTGGGTGGGAATTTTTTGGTCAAACTATCGTCAATGTACGAATTTTAAGTTTTGGTGGGAACTTTTTTCTTCAAACTACTGTCAATATTCAAATTTTAACTAATGGTTGAAATCTTTTTGTCAAACAATCGTCAATAAACCAATTTTAATACTAGGTTGGAATTTTTTCTTCAAACTATCGTCAATATACGAAATTTAACTCTCGGTGGGAATTTTTTGGTCAAACTATCGCCAATGTACGAATTTTAACTCTGGATGGGCACTTTTTCTTCAAACTACTATGAATACTCAAATTTTAACTATTGTTTGGAATCTTTTTGTCAGACAATTGTCAATACACGAATTTTAATAATAGGTTGGAATTTTTTTCTTCAAACTATCGCCTATATACGAAATTTAACTCTCGGTGGGAATTTTTTGGTCAACCTATCGTCAATGTACGAATTTTAACTCTCGGTGGGCACTTTTTTCTTCAAACTACTGTCATTATTCAAATTTTAACTATTGGTTGGAATCTTTTTGTCAAACAATCGTCAATACACGAATTTTAATACTAGGTTGGAATTTTTTTCTTGAAACTATCGCCTATATACGAAATTTGACTCTCGGTGGGAATTTTTTGGTCAACCTATCGACAATGTACGAATTTTAACTCTTGGTGGGCACTTTTTTCTTCAAACTACTGTCAATACTCAAATCTTAACTAATGGTTGAAATCCTTTTGTCAGACAATCGTCAATAAACGAATTTTAATACTAGGTTGGAATTTTTTTCTTCAAACTATCGCCTATATACGAAATTTAACTCTGGGTGGGAATTTTTTGGTCAACCTATCGTCAATGTCCGAATTTTAAGTTTTGGTGGGCTCTTTTTTCTTCAAACTACTGTCAATATTCAAACTTTAACTAATGGTTGGAATCTTTTTGTCAAACAATCGTCAATACACGAATTTTAATACTAGGTTGGAATTTTTTCTTCAAACTATCGCCTATATACGAAATTTAACTCACGGTGGGAATTTTTTGGTCAACCTATAGTCAATGTACGAATTTTAACTCTCGGTGGGAACTTTTTTCTTCAAACTACTGTCAATATTCAAATTTTAACCCCTGGTTGGAATCTTTTTGTCAAACAATCGTCAATACACGAATTTTAATACTAGGTTGGAATTTTTTTCTTCAAACTATAGCCTATATACGAAATTTAACTCTAGGTAGGAATTTTTTGGTCAACGTATCGTCAATGTACGAATTTTAACTCTCGGTGTGCACTTTTTCCTTCAAACTACTGTCAATATTCAAATTTTAACTATTGGTTGGAATCTTTTTGTCAAACAATCGTCAATGTACGAATTTTAACTCTCGGTGGGCGCTTTTTTCTTCAAACTACTGTCAATATTCAAACTTTAACTAATGGTTGGAATCTTTTTGTCAAGCAATCGTCAATACACGAATTTTAATACTAGGTTGGAATTTTTTTCTTCAAACTATCGCTTATATACGAAATTTAACTCTCGGTGGGAATTTTTTGGTCAACCTATCGTCAATGTACGAATTTTAACTCTTGGTGGGCACTTTTTTCATCAAACTACTGTCAATATTCAAACTTTAACTAATGGTTGGAATCTTTTTGTCAAGCAATCGTCAATACACGAATTTTAATACTATGTTGGAATTTTTTTCTTCAAACTATCGCCTATATACGAAATTTAACTCACGGTGGGAATTTTTTGGTCAACCTATCGTCAATGTACGAATTTTAACTCTCGGTGGGAACTTTTTTCTTCAAACTACTGTCAATATTCAAATTTTAACTAATGGTTGAAATCTTTTTGTCAAACAATCGTCAATAAACGAATTTTAATACTAGGTTAGAATTTTTTTCTTCAAACTACCGTCAATGTACGAATTTTAACTCTCGTTGGGAACTTTTTTCTTCAAACTACTGTCAATATTCAAATTTTAACTCCTGGTTGGAATCTTTTTGTCAAACAATCGTCAATACACGAATTTTAATACTAGGTTGGAATTTTTTTCTTCAAACTATTGCCTATATACGAAATTTAACTCTCGGTGTGAATTTTTTGGTCAACCTATCGTCAATGTACGAATTTTAACTGTTGGTGGGCACTTTTTTCTTCAAACTACTGTCAATATTCATATTTTAACTAATGGTTGAAATCTTTTTGTCAGACAATCGTCAATAAACGAATTTTAATACTAGGTTGGAATTTTTTTCTTCAAACTATCGCCTATATACGAAATTTAACTCTGGGTGGGAATTTTTTGGTCAACCTATCGTCAATGTACGAATTTTAAGTTTTGGTGGGAACTTTTTTCTTCAAACTACTGTCAATATTCAAATTTTAACTAATGGTTGAAATCTTTTTGTCAAACAATCGTCAATAAACCAATTTTAATACTAGGTTGTAATTTTTTCTTCAAACTATCGTCAATATACGAAATTTAACTCTCGGTGGGAATTTTTTGGTCAAACTATCGCCAATGTACGAATTTTAACTCTGGATGGGCACTTTTTCTTCAAACTACTATGAATACTCAAATTTTAACTATTGTTTGGAATCTTTTTGTCAGACAATTGTCAATACACGAATTTTAATAATAGGTTGGAATTTTTTTCTTCAAACTATCGCCTATATACGAAATTTAACTCTCGGTGGGAATTTTTTGGTCAACCTATCGTCAATGTACGAATTTTAACTCTCGGTGGGAACTTTTTTCTTGAAACTACTGTCAATATTCAAATTTTAACAATTGGTTGGAATCTTTTTGTCAAACAATCGTCAATACACGAATTTTAATACTAGGTTGGAATTTTTTTCTTCAAACTATCGCCTATATACGAAATTTAACTCTCGGTAGGAATTTTTTGGTCAACCTATCGTCAATGTACGAATTTTAACACTCGGTGGGAACTTTTTTCTTCAAACTACTGTCAATATTCAAATTTTAACTAATGGTTGAAATCTTTTTGTCAAACAATCGTCAATAAACCAATTTTAATACTAGGTTGTAATTTTTTCTTCAAACTATCGTCAATATACGAAATTTAACTCTCGGTGGGAATTTTTTGGTCAAACTATCGCCAATGTACGAATTTTAACTCTGGATGGGCACTTTTTCTTCAAACTACTATGAATACTCAAATTTTAACTATTGTTTGGAATCTTTTTGTCAGACAATTGTCAATACACGAATTTTAATAATAGGTTGGAATTTTTTTCTTCAAACTATCGCCTATATACGAAATTTAACTCTCGGTGGGAATTTTTTGGTCAACCTATCGTCAATGTACGAATTTTAACTCTCGGTGGGCACTTTTTTCTTCAAACTACTGTCATTATTCAAATTTTAACTATTGGTTGGAATCTTTTTGTCAAACAATCGTCAATACACGAATTTTAATACTAGGTTGGAATTTTTTTCTTCAAACTATCGCCTATATACGAAACTTAACTCTCGCTAGGAATTTTTTGGTCAACCTATCGTCAATGTACGAATTTTAACTCTCGGTGGGAACTTTTTTCTTCAAACTACTGTCAATATTCAAATTTTAACTATTGGTTGGAATCTTTTTGTCAAACAATCGTCAATACACGAATTTTAATACTAGGTTGGAATTTTTCTCTTGAAACTATCGCCTATATACGAAATTTGACTCTCGGTGGGAATTTTTTGGTCAACCTATCGACAATGTACGAATTTTAACTCTTGGTGGGCACTTTTTTCTTCAAAATACTGTCAATACTCAAATCTTAACTAATGGTTGAAATCTTTTTGTCAGACAATCGTCAATAAACGAATTTTAATACTAGGTTGGAATTTTTTTCTTGAAACTATCGCCTATATACGAAATTTGACTCTCGGTGGGAATTTTTTGGTCAACCTATCGACAATGTACGAATTTTAACTCTTGGTGGGCACTTTTTTCTTCAAAATACTGTCAATACTCAAATCTTAACTAATGGTTGAAATCTTTTTGTCAGACAATCGTCAATAAACGAATTTTAATACTAGGTTGGAATTTTTTTCTTCAAACTATCGCCTATATACGAAATTTAACTCTGGGTGGGAATTTTTTGGTCAACCTATCGTCAATGTACGAATTTTAAATTTTGGTGGGCACTTTTTTCTTCAAACTACTGTCAATATTCAAACTTTAACTAATGGTTGGAATCTTTTTGTCAAACAATCGTCAATACACGAATTTTAATACTAGGTTGGAATTTTTTCTTCAAACTATCGCCTATATACGAAATTTAACTCACGGTGGGAATTTTTTGGTCAACCTATCGTCAATGTACGAATTTTAACTCTCGGTGGGAACTTTTTTCTTCAAACTACTGTCAATATTCAAATTTTAACTAATGGTTGAAATCTTTTTGTTAAACAATCGTCAATAAACGAATTTTAATACTAGGTTAGAATTTCTTTCTTCAAACTACCGTCAATGTACGAATTTTAACTCTCGTTGGGAACTTTTTGGTCAAACTATCGCCAATGTACGAATTTTAACTCTCGATGGGCACTTTTTCTTCAAACTACTATGAATACTCAAATTTTAACTATTGTTTGGAATCTTTTTGTCAGACAATCGTCAATACACGAATTTTAATAATAGGTTGGAATTATTTTCTTCAAACTATCGCCTATATACGAAATTTGACTCGCGGTGGGAATTTTTTGGTCAACCTATCGTCAATGTACGAATTTTAACTCTCGGTGGGCACTTTTTTCTTCAAACTACTGTCATTATTCAAATTTTAACTATTGGTTGGAATCTTTTTGTCAAACAATCGTCAATACACGAATTTTAATACTAGGTTGGAATTTTTTTCTTCAAACTATCGCCAATATACGAAATTTATCTCTCGGTGGGAATTTTTTGGTCAAACTATCGCCAATGTACGAATTTTAACTCTCGGTGTGCACTTTTTCCTTCAAACTACTGTCAATATTCAAATTTTAACTAATGGTTGAAATCTTTTTGTCAGACAATCGTCAATAAACGAATTTTAATACTAGGTTGGAATTTTTTTCTTCAAACTATCGCCTATATACGATACTTAACTCTCGGTAGGAATGTTTTGGTCAACCTATCGTCAATGTACGAATTTTAACTCTCCGTGGGCTCTTTTTTCTTGAAACTACTGTCAATATTCAAATTTTAAATAATGGTTGAAATCTTTTTGTCAAACAATCGTCAATAAACCAATTTTAATACTAGGTTGGAATTTTTTTCTTCAAATTATCGTCAATATACGAAATTTAACTCTCGGTGGGAATTTTTTGGTCAAACTATCGCCAATGTACGAATTTTAACTCTCGATGGGCACTTTTTCTTCAAACTACTATGAATACTCAAATTTTAACTATTGTTTGGAATCTTTTTGTCAGACAATCGTCAATACACGAATTTTAATAATAGGTTGGAATTTTTTTCTTCAAACTATCGCCTATATACGAAATTTAACTCTCGGTGGGAATTTTTTGGTCAACCTATCGTCAATGTACGAATTTTAACTCTCGGTGGGCACTTTTTTCTTCAAACTACTGTCATTATTCAAATTTTAACTATTGGTTGGAATCTTTTTGTCAAACAATCGTCAATACACGAAATTTAATACTAGGTTGGAATTTTTTTCTTCAAACTATCGCCAATATACGAAATTTATCTCTCGGTGGGAATTTTTTGGTCAAACTATCGCCAATGTACGAATTTTAACTCTCGGTGTGCACTTTTTCCTTCAAACTACTGTCAATATTCAAATTTTAACTAATGGTTGAAATCTTTTTGTCAGACAATCGTCAATAAACGAATTTTAATACTAGGTTGGAATTTTTTTCTTCAAACTATCGCCTATATACGATACTTAACTCTCGGTAGGAATGTTTTGGTCAACCTATCGTCAATGTACGAATTTTAACTCTCCGTGGGCTCTTTTTTCTTCAAACTACTGTCAATATTCAAATTTTAACTATTGGTTGGAATCTTTTTGTCAAACAATCGTCAATACACGAATTTTAATACTAGGTTGGAATTTTTCTCTTGAAACTATCGCCTATATACGAAATTTGACTCTCGGTGGGAATTTTTTGGTCAACCTATCGACAATGTACGAATTTTAACTCTTGGTGGGCACTTTTTTCTTCAAAATACTGTCAATACTCAAATCTTAACTAATGGTTGAAATCTTTTTGTCAGACAATCGTCAATAAACGAATTTTAATACTAGGTTGGAATTTTTTTCTTCAAACTATCGCCTATATACGAAATTTAACTCTGGGTGGGAATTTTTTGGTCAACCTATCGTCAATGTACGAATTTTAAATTTTGGTGGGCACTTTTTTCTTCAAACTACTGTCAATATTCAAACTTTAACTAATGGTTGGAATCTTTTTGTCAAACAATCGTCAATACACGAATTTTAATACTAGGTTGGAATTTTTTCTTCAAACTATCGCCTATATACGAAATTTAACTCACGGTGGGAATTTTTTGGTCAACCTATCGTCAATGTACGAATTTTAACTCTCGGTGGGAACTTTTTTCTTCAAACTACTGTCAATATTCAAATTTTAACTAATGGTTGAAATCTTTTTGTTAAACAATCGTCAATAAACGAATTTTAATACTAGGTTAGAATTTTTTTCTTCAAACTACCGTCAATGTACGAATTTTAACTCTCGTTGGGAACTTTTTGGTCAAACTATCGCCAATGTACGAATTTTAACTCTCGATGGGCACTTTTTCTTCAAACTACTATGAATACTCAAATTTTAACTATTGTTTGGAATCTTTTTGTCAGACAATCGTCAATACACGAATTTTAATAATAGGTTGGAATTATTTTCTTCAAACTATCGCCTATATACGAAATTTGACTCGCGGTGGGAATTTTTTGGTCAACCTATCGTCAATGTACGAATTTTAACTCTCGGTGGGCACTTTTTTCTTCAAACTACTGTCATTATTCAAATTTTAACTATTGGTTGGAATCTTTTTGTCAAACAATCGTCAATACACGAATTTTAATACTAGGTTGGAATTTTTTTCTTCAAACTATCGCCAATATACGAAATTTATCTCTCGGTGGGAATTTTTTGGTCAAACTATCGCCAATGTACGAATTTTAACTCTCGGTGTGCACTTTTTCCTTCAAACTACTGTCAATATTCAAATTTTAACTAATGGTTGAAATCTTTTTGTCAGACAATCGTCAATAAACGAATTTTAATACTAGGTTGGAATTTTTTTCTTCAAACTATCGCCTATATACGATACTTAACTCTCGGTAGGAATGTTTTGGTCAACCTATCGTCAATGTACGAATTTTAACTCTCCGTGGGCTCTTTTTTCTTGAAACTACTGTCAATATTCAAATTTTAAATAATGGTTGAAATCTTTTTGTCAAACAATCGTCAATAAACCAATTTTAATACTAGGTTGGAATTTTTTTCTTCAAATTATCGTCAATATACGAAATTTAACTCTCGGTGGGAATTTTTTGGTCAAACTATCGCCAATGTACGAATTTTAACTCTCGATGGGCACTTTTTCTTCAAACTACTATGAATACTCAAATTTTAACTATTGTTTGGAATCTTTTTGTCAGACAATCGTCAATACACGAATTTTAATAATAGGTTGGAATTTTTTTCTTCAAACTATCGCCTATATACGAAATTTAACTCTCGGTGGGAATTTTTTGGTCAACCTATCGTCAATGTACGAATTTTAACTCTCGGTGGGCACTTTTTTCTTCAAACTACTGTCATTATTCAAATTTTAACTATTGGTTGGAATCTTTTTGTCAAACAATCGTCAATACACGAAATTTAATACTAGGTTGGAATTTTTTTCTTCAAACTATCGCCAATATACGAAATTTATCTCTCGGTGGGAATTTTTTGGTCAAACTATCGCCAATGTACGAATTTTAACTCTCGGTGTGCACTTTTTCCTTCAAACTACTGTCAATATTCAAATTTTAACTAATGGTTGAAATCTTTTTGTCAGACAATCGTCAATAAACGAATTTTAATACTAGGTTGGAATTTTTTTCTTCAAACTATCGCCTATATACGATACTTAACTCTCGGTAGGAATGTTTTGGTCAACCTATCGTCAATGTACGAATTTTAACTCTCCGTGGGCTCTTTTTTCTTCAAACTACTGTCAATATTCCAATTTTAACTAATGGTTGAAATCTTTTTGTCAGACAATCGTCAATAAACGAATTTTAATACTAGGTTGGAATTTTTTTCTTCAAACTATCGCCTATATACGAAACTTAACTCTCGGTGGGAATTTTTTGGTCAACCTATCGTCAATGTACGAATTTTAACTCTCGGTGGGCACTTTTTTCTTCAAACTACTGTCATTATTCAAATTTTAACTATTGGTTGGAATCTTTTTGTCAAACAATCGTCAATACACGAATTTTAATACTAGGTTGGAATTTTTTTCTTCAAACTATCGCCAATATACGAAATTTATCTCTCGGTGGGAATTTTTTGGTCAAACTATCGCCAATGTACGAATTTTAACTCTCGGTGTGCACTTTTTCCTTCAAACTACTGTCAATATTCAAATTTTAACTAATGGTTGAAATCTTTTTGTCAGACAATCGTCAATAAACGAATTTTAATACTAGGTTGGAATTTTTTTCTTCAAACTATCGCCTATATACGATACTTAACTCTCGGTAGGAATGTTTTGGTCAACCTATCGTCAATGTACGAATTTTAACTCTCCGTGGGCTCTTTTTTCTTCAAACTACTGTCAATATTCAAATTTTAAATAATGGTTGAAATCTTTTTGTCAAACAATCGTCAATAAACCAATTTTAATACTAGGTTGGAATTTTTTTCTTCAAATTATCGTCAATATACGAAATTTAACTCTCGGTGGGAATTTTTTGGTCAAACTATCGCCAATGTACGAATATTAACTCTCGATGGGCACTTTTTCTTCAAACTACTATGAATACTCAAATTTTAACTATTGTTTGGAATCTTTTTGTCAGACAATCGTCAATACACGAATTTTAATAATAGGTTGGAATTTTTTTCTTCAAACTATCGCCTATATACGAAATTTAACTCTCGGTGGGAATTTTTTGGTCAACCTATCGTCAATGTACGAATTTTAACTCTCGGTGGGCACTTTTTTCTTCAAACTACTGTCATTATTCAAATTTTAACTAATGGTTGAAATCTTTTTGTTAAACAATCGTCAATAAACGAATTTAAATACTAGGTTAGAATTTTTTTCTTCAAACTACCGTCAATGTACGAATTTTAACTCTCGTTGGGAACTTTTTGGTCAAACTATCGCCAATGTACGAATTTTAACTCTCGATGGGCACTTTTTCTTCAAACTACTATGAATACTCAAATTTTAACTATTGTTTGGAATCTTTTTGTCAGACAATCGTCAATACACGAATTTTAATAATAGGTTGGAATTTTTTTCTTCAAACTATCGCCTATATACGAAATTTATCTCTCGGTGGGAATTTTTTGGTCAAACTATCTCCAATGTACGAATTTTAACTCTCGGTGTGCACTTTTTCCTTCAAACTACTGTCAATATTCAAATTTTAACTAATGGTTGAAATCTTTTTGTCAGACAATCGTCAATAAACGAATTTTAATACTAGGTTGGAATTTTTTTCTTCAAACTATCGCCTATATACGAAATTTGACTCTCGGTGGGAATTTTTTGGTCAACCTATCGACAATGTACGAATTTTAACTCTTGGTGGGCACTTTTTTCTTCAAAATACTGTCAATACTCAAATTTTAACTATTGTTTGGAATCTTTTTGTCAGACAATCGTCAATACACGAATTTTAATAATAGGTTGGAATTATTTTCTTCAAACTATCGCCTATATACGAAATTTGACTCGCGGTGGGAATTTTTTGGTCAACCTATCGTCAATGTACGAATTTTAACTCTCGGTGGGCACTTTTTTCTTCAAACTACTGTCATTATTCAAATTTTAACTATTGGTTGGAATCTTTTTGTCAAACAATCGTCAATACACGAATTTTAATACTAGGTTGGAATTTTTTTCTTCAAACTATCGCCAATATACGAAATTTATCTCTCGGTGGGAATTTTTTGGTCAAACTATCGCCAATGTACGAATTTTAACTCTCGGTGTGCACTTTTTCCTTCAAACTACTGTCAATATTCAAATTTTAACTAATGGTTGAAATCTTTTTGTCAGACAATCGTCAATAAACGAATTTTAATACTAGGTTGGAATTTTTTTCTTCAAACTATCGCCTATATACGATACTTAACTCTCGGTAGGAATGTTTTGGTCAACCTATCGTCAATGTACGAATTTTAACTCTCCGTGGGCTCTTTTTTCTTGAAACTACTGTCAATATTCAAATTTTAAATAATGGTTGAAATCTTTTTGTCAAACAATCGTCAATAAACCAATTTTAATACTAGGTTGGAATTTTTTTCTTCAAATTATCGTCAATATACGAAATTTAACTCTCGGTGGGAATTTTTTGGTCAAACTATCGCCAATGTACGAATTTTAACTCTCGATGGGCACTTTTTCTTCAAACTACTATGAATACTCAAATTTTAACTATTGTTTGGAATCTTTTTGTCAGACAATCGTCAATACACGAATTTTAATAATAGGTTGGAATTTTTTTCTTCAAACTATCGCCTATATACGAAATTTAACTCTCGGTGGGAATTTTTTGGTCAACCTATCGTCAATGTACGAATTTTAACTCTCGGTGGGCACTTTTTTCTTCAAACTACTGTCATTATTCAAATTTTAACTATTGGTTGGAATCTTTTTGTCAAACAATCGTCAATACACGAATTTTAATACTAGGTTGGAATTTTTTTCTTCAAACTATCGCCAATATACGAAATTTATCTCTCGGTGGGAATTTTTTGGTCAAACTATCGCCAATGTACGAATTTTAACTCTCGGTGTGCACTTTTTCCTTCAAACTACTGTCAATATTCAAATTTTAACTAATGGTTGAAATCTTTTTGTCAGACAATCGTCAATAAACGAATTTTAATACTAGGTTGGAATTTTTTTCTTCAAACTATCGCCTATATACGATACTTAACTCTCGGTAGGAATGTTTTGGTCAACCTATCGTCAATGTACGAATTTTAACTCTCCGTGGGCTCTTTTTTCTTCAAACTACTGTCAATATTCAAATTTTAACTAATGGTTGAAATCTTTTTGTCAGACAATCGTCAATAAACGAATTTTAATACTAGGTTGGAATTTTTTTCTTCAAACTATCGCCTATATACGAAACTTAACTCTCGGTGGGAATTTTTTGGTCAACCTATCGTCAATGTACGAATTTTAACTCTCGGTGGGCACTTTTTTCTTCAAACTACTGTCATTATTCAAATTTTAACTATTGGTTGGAATCTTTTTGTCAAACAATCGTCAATACACGAATTTTAATACTAGGTTGGAATTTTTTTCTTCAAACTATCGCCAATATACGAAATTTATCTCTCGGTGGGAATTTTTTGGTCAAACTATCGCCAATGTACGAATTTTAACTCTCGGTGTGCACTTTTTCCTTCAAACTACTGTCAATATTCAAATTTTAACTAATGGTTGAAATCTTTTTGTCAGACAATCGTCAATAAACGAATTTTAATACTAGGTTGGAATTTTTTTCTTCAAACTATCGCCTATATACGATACTTAACTCTCGGTAGGAATGTTTTGGTCAACCTATCGTCAATGTACGAATTTTAACTCTCCGTGGGCTCTTTTTTCTTCAAACTACTGTCAATATTCAAATTTTAAATAATGGTTGAAATCTTTTTGTCAAACAATCGTCAATAAACCAATTTTAATACTAGGTTGGAATTTTTTTCTTCAAATTATCGTCAATATACGAAATTTAACTCTCGGTGGGAATTTTTTGGTCAAACTATCGCCAATGTACGAATATTAACTCTCGATGGGCACTTTTTCTTCAAACTACTATGAATACTCAAATTTTAACTATTGTTTGGAATCTTTTTGTCAGACAATCGTCAATACACGAATTTTAATAATAGGTTGGAATTTTTTTCTTCAAACTATCGCCTATATACGAAATTTAACTCTCGGTGGGAATTTTTTGGTCAACCTATCGTCAATGTACGAATTTTAACTCTCGGTGGGCACTTTTTTCTTCAAACTACTGTCATTATTCAAATTTTAACTAATGGTTGAAATCTTTTTGTTAAACAATCGTCAATAAACGAATTTTAATACTAGGTTAGAATTTTTTTCTTCAAACTACCGTCAATGTACGAATTTTAACTCTCGTTGGGAACTTTTTGGTCAAACTATCGCCAATGTACGAATTTTAACTCTCGATGGGCACTTTTTCTTCAAACTACTATGAATACTCAAATTTTAACTATTGTTTGGAATCTTTTTGTCAGACAATCGTCAATACACGAATTTTAATAATAGGTTGGAATTTTTTTCTTCAAACTATCGCCTATATACGAAATTTATCTCTCGGTGGGAATTTTTTGGTCAAACTATCGCCAATGTACGAATTTTAACTCTCGGTGTGCACTTTTTCCTTCAAACTACTGTCAATATTCAAATTTTAACTAATGGTTGAAATCTTTTTGTCAGACAATCGTCAATAAACGAATTTTAATACTAGGTTGGAATTTTTTTCTTCAAACTATCGCCTATATACGAAATTTGACTCTCGGTGGGAATTTTTTGGTCAACCTATCGACAATGTACGAATTTTAACTCTTGGTGGGCACTTTTTTCTTCAAAATACTGTCAATACTCAAATCTTAACTAATGGTTGAAATCTTTTTGTCAGACAATCGTCAATAAACGAATTTTAATACTAGGTTGGAATTTTTTTCTTGAAACTATCGCCTATATACGAAATTTGACTCTCGGTGGGAATTTTTTGGTCAACCTATCGACAATGTACGAATTTTAACTCTTGGTGGGCACTTTTTTCTTCAAAATACTGTCAATACTCAAATCTTAACTAATGGTTGAAATCTCTTTGTCAGACAATCGTCAATAAACGAATTTTAATACTAGGTTGGAATTTTTTTCTTCAAACTATCGCCTATATACGAAATTTAACTCTGGGTGGGAATTTTTTGGTCAACCTATCGTCAATGTACGAATTTTAAATTTTGGTGGGCACTTTTTTCTTCAAACTACTGTCAATATTCAAACTTTAACTAATGGTTGGAATCTTTTTGTCAAACAATCGTCAATACACGAATTTTAATACTAGGTTGGAATTTTTTCTTCAAACTATCGCCTATATACGAAATTTAACTCACGGTGGGAATTTTTTGGTCAACCTATCGTCAATGTACGAATTTTAACTCTCGGTGGGAACTTTTTTCTTCAAACTACTGTCAATATTCAAATTTTAACTAATGGTTGAAATCTTTTTGTTAAACAATCGTCAATAAACGAATTTTAATACTAGGTTAGAATTTTTTTCTTCAAACTACCGTCAATGTACGAATTTTAACTCTCGTTGGGAACTTTTTGGTCAAACTATCGCCAATGTACGAATTTTAACTCTCGATGGGCACTTTTTCTTCAAACTACTATGAATACTCAAATTTTAACTATTGTTTGGAATCTTTTTGTCAGACAATCGTCAATACACGAATTTTAATAATAGGTTGGAATTTTTTTCTTCAAACTATCGCCTATATACGAAATTTGACTCGCGGTGGGAATTTTTTGGTCAACCTATCGTCAATGTACGAATTTTAACTCTCGGTGGGCACTTTTTTCTTCAAACTACTGTCATTATTCAAATTTTAACTATTGGTTGGAATCTTTTTGTCAAACAATCGTCAATACACGAATTTTAATACTAGGTTGGAATTTTTTTCTTCAAACTATCGCCAATATACGAAATTTATCTCTCGGTGGGAATTTTTTGGTCAAACTATCGCCAATGTACGAATTTTAACTCTCGGTGTGCACTTTTTCCTTCAAACTACTGTCAATATTCAAATTTTAACTAATGGTTGAAATCTTTTTGTCAGACAATCGTCAATAAACGAATTTTAATACTAGGTTGGAATTTTTTTCTTCAAACTATCGCCTATATACGATACTTAACTCTCGGTAGGAATGTTTTGGTCAACCTATCGTCAATGTACGAATTTTAACTCTCCGTGGGCTCTTTTTTCTTCAAACTACTGTCAATATTCAAATTTTAAATAATGGTTGAAATCTTTTTGTCAAACAATCGTCAATAAACCAATTTTAATACTAGGTTGGAATTTTTTTCTTCAAATTATCGTCAATATACGAAATTTAACTCTCGGTGGGAATTTTTTGGTCAAACTATCGCCAATGTACGAATTTTAACTCTCGATGGGCACTTTTTCTTCAAACTACTATGAATACTCAAATTTTAACTATTGTTTGGAATCTTTTTGTCAGACAATCGTCAATACACGAATTTTAATAATAGGTTGGAATTTTTTTCTTCAAACTATCGCCTATATACGAAATTTAACTCTCGGTGGGAATTTTTTGGTCAACCTATCGTCAATGTACGAATTTTAACTCTCGGTGGGCACTTTTTTCTTCAAACTACTGTCATTATTCAAATTTTAACTATTGGTTGGAATCTTTTTGTCAAACAATCGTCAATACACGAATTTTAATACTAGGTTGGAATTTTTTTCTTCAAACTATCGCCAATATACGAAATTTATCTCTCGGTGGGAATTTTTTGGTCAAACTATCGCCAATGTACGAATTTTAACTCTCGGTGTGCACTTTTTCCTTCAAACTACTGTCAATATTCAAATTTTAACTAATGGTTGAAATCTTTTTGTCAGACAATCGTCAATAAACGAATTTTAATACTAGGTTGGAATTTTTTTCTTCAAACTATCGCCTATATACGATACTTAACTCTCGGTAGGAATGTTTTGGTCAACCTATCGTCAATGTACGAATTTTAACTCTCCGTGGGCACTTTTTTCTTCAAACTACTGTCAATATTCAAATTTTAACTAATGGTTGAAATCTTTTTGTCAGACAATCGTCAATAAACGAATTTTAATACTAGGTTGGAATTTTTTTCTTCAAACTATCGCCTATATACGAAACTTAACTCTCGGTGGGAATTTTTTGGTCAACCTATCGTCAATGTACGAATTTTAACTCTCGGTGGGCACTTTTTTCTTCAAACTACTGTCGTTATTCAAATTTTAACTATTGGTTGGAATCTTTTTGTCAAACAATCGTCAATACACGAATTTTAATACTAGGTTGGAATTTTTTTCTTCAAACTATCGCCAATATACGAAATTTATCTCTCGGTGGGAATTTTTTGGTCAAACTATCGCCAATGTACGAATTTTAACTCTCGGTGTGCACTTTTTCCTTCAAACTACTGTCAATATTCAAATTTTAACTAATGGTTGAAATCTTTTTGTCAGACAATCGTCAATAAACGAATTTTAATACTAGGTTGGAATTTTTTTCTTCAAACTATCGCCTATATACGATACTTAACTCTCGGTAGGAATGTTTTGGTCAACCTATCGTCAATGTACGAATTTTAACTCTCCGTGGGCTCTTTTTTCTTCAAACTACTGTCAATATTCAAATTTTAAATAATGGTTGAAATCTTTTTGTCAAACAATCGTCAATAAACCAATTTTAATACTAGGTTGGAATTTTTTTCTTCAAATTATCGTCAATATACGAAATTTAACTCTCGGTGGGAATTTTTTGGTCAAACTATCGCCAATGTACGAATATTAACTCTCGATGGGCACTTTTTCTTCAAACTACTATGAATACTCAAATTTTAACTATTGTTTGGAATCTTTTTGTCAGACAATCGTCAATACACGAATTTTAATAATAGGTTGGAATTTTTTTCTTCAAACTATCGCCTATATACGAAATTTAACTCTCGGTGGGAATTTTTTGGTCAACCTATCGTCAATGTACGAATTTTAACTCTCGGTGGGCACTTTTTTCTTCAAACTACTGTCATTATTCAAATTTTAACTAATGGTTGAAATCTTTTTGTTAAACAATCGTCAATAAACGAATTTTAATACTAGGTTAGAATTTTTTTCTTCAAACTACCGTCAATGTACGAATTTTAACTCTCGTTGGGAACTTTTTGGTCAAACTATCGCCAATGTACGAATTTTAACTCTCGATGGGCACTTTTTCTTCAAACTACTATGAATACTCAAATTTTAACTATTGTTTGGAATCTTTTTGTCAGACAATCGTCAATACACGAATTTTAATAATAGGTTGGAATTTTTTTCTTCAAACTATCGCCTATATACGAAATTTATCTCTCGGTGGGAATTTTTTGGTCAAACTATCGCCAATGTACGAATTTTAACTCTCGGTGTGCACTTTTTCCTTCAAACTACTGTCAATATTCAAATTTTAACTAATGGTTGAAATCTTTTTGTCAGACAATCGTCAATAAACGAATTTTAATACTAGGTTGGAATTTTTTTCTTCAAACTATCGCCTATATACGAAATTTGACTCTCGGTGGGAATTTTTTGGTCAACCTATCGACAATGTACGAATTTTAACTCTTGGTGGGCACTTTTTTCTTCAAAATACTGTCAATACTCAAATCTTAACTAATGGTTGAAATCTTTTTGTCAGACAATCGTCAATAAACGAATTTTAATACTAGGTTGGAATTTTTTTCTTGAAACTATCGCCTATATACGAAATTTGACTCTCGGTGGGAATTTTTTGGTCAACCTATCGACAATGTACGAATTTTAACTCTTGGTGGGCACTTTTTTCTTCAAAATACTGTCAATACTCAAATCTTAACTAATGGTTGAAATCTCTTTGTCAGACAATCGTCAATAAACGAATTTTAATACTAGGTTGGAATTTTTTTCTTCAAACTATCGCCTATATACGAAATTTAACTCTGGGTGGGAATTTTTTGGTCAACCTATCGTCAATGTACGAATTTTAAATTTTGGTGGGCACTTTTTTCTTCAAACTACTGTCAATATTCAAACTTTAACTAATGGTTGGAATCTTTTTGTCAAACAATCGTCAATACACGAATTTTAATACTAGGTTGGAATTTTTTCTTCAAACTATCGCCTATATACGAAATTTAACTCACGGTGGGAATTTTTTGGTCAACCTATCGTCAATGTACGAATTTTAACTCTCGGTGGGAACTTTTTTCTTCAAACTACTGTCAATATTCAAATTTTAACTAATGGTTGAAATCTTTTTGTTAAACAATCGTCAATAAACGAATTTTAATACTAGGTTAGAATTTTTTTCTTCAAACTACCGTCAATGTACGAATTTTAACTCTCGTTGGGAACTTTTTGGTCAAACTATCGCCAATGTACGAATTTTAACTCTCGATGGGCACTTTTTCTTCAAACTACTATGAATACTCAAATTTTAACTATTGTTTGGAATCTTTTTGTCAGACAATCGTCAATACACGAATTTTAATAATAGGTTGGAATTTTTTTCTTCAAACTATCGCCTATATACGAAATTTGACTCGCGGTGGGAATTTTTTGGTCAACCTATCGTCAATGTACGAATTTTAACTCTCGGTGGGCACTTTTTTCTTCAAACTACTGTCATTATTCAAATTTTAACTATTGGTTGGAATCTTTTTGTCAAACAATCGTCAATACACGAATTTTAATACTAGGTTGGAATTTTTTTCTTCAAACTATCGCCAATATACGAAATTTATCTCTCGGTGGGAATTTTTTGGTCAAACTATCGCCAATGTACGAATTTTAACTCTCGGTGTGCACTTTTTCCTTCAAACTACTGTCAATATTCAAATTTTAACTAATGGTTGAAATCTTTTTGTCAGACAATCGTCAATAAACGAATTTTAATACTAGGTTGGAATTTTTTTCTTCAAACTATCGCCTATATACGATACTTAACTCTCGGTAGGAATGTTTTGGTCAACCTATCGTCAATGTACGAATTTTAACTCTCCGTGGGCTCTTTTTTCTTCAAACTACTGTCAATATTCAAATTTTAAATAATGGTTGAAATCTTTTTGTCAAACAATCGTCAATAAACCAATTTTAATACTAGGTTGGAATTTTTTTCTTCAAATTATCGTCAATATACGAAATTTAACTCTCGGTGGGAATTTTTTGGTCAAACTATCGCCAATGTACGAATTTTAACTCTCGATGGGCACTTTTTCTTCAAACTACTATGAATACTCAAATTTTAACTATTGTTTGGAATCTTTTTGTCAGACAATCGTCAATACACGAATTTTAATAATAGGTTGGAATTTTTTTCTTCAAACTATCGCCTATATACGAAATTTAACTCTCGGTGGGAATTTTTTGGTCAACCTATCGTCAATGTACGAATTTTAACTCTCGGTGGGCACTTTTTTCTTCAAACTACTGTCATTATTCAAATTTTAACTATTGGTTGGAATCTTTTTGTCAAACAATCGTCAATACACGAATTTTAATACTAGGTTGGAATTTTTTTCTTCAAACTATCGCCAATATACGAAATTTATCTCTCGGTGGGAATTTTTTGGTCAAACTATCGCCAATGTACGAATTTTAACTCTCGGTGTGCACTTTTTCCTTCAAACTACTGTCAATATTCAAATTTTAACTAATGGTTGAAATCTTTTTGTCAGACAATCGTCAATAAACGAATTTTAATACTAGGTTGGAATTTTTTTCTTCAAACTATCGCCTATATACGATACTTAACTCTCGGTAGGAATGTTTTGGTCAACCTATCGTCAATGTACGAATTTTAACTCTCCGTGGGCACTTTTTTCTTCAAACTACTGTCAATATTCAAATTTTAACTAATGGTTGAAATCTTTTTGTCAGACAATCGTCAATAAACGAATTTTAATACTAGGTTGGAATTTTTTTCTTCAAACTATCGCCTATATACGAAACTTAACTCTCGGTGGGAATTTTTTGGTCAACCTATCGTCAATGTACGAATTTTAACTCTCGGTGGGCACTTTTTTCTTCAAACTACTGTCGTTATTCAAATTTTAACTATTGGTTGGAATCTTTTTGTCAAACAATCGTCAATACACGAATTTTAATACTAGGTTGGAATTTTTTTCTTCAAACTATCGCCAATATACGAAATTTATCTCTCGGTGGGAATTTTTTGGTCAAACTATCGCCAATGTACGAATTTTAACTCTCGGTGTGCACTTTTTCCTTCAAACTACTGTCAATATTCAAATTTTAACTAATGGTTGAAATCTTTTTGTCAGACAATCGTCAATAAACGAATTTTAATACTAGGTTGGAATTTTTTTCTTCAAACTATCGCCTATATACGATACTTAACTCTCGGTAGGAATGTTTTGGTCAACCTATCGTCAATGTACGAATTTTAACTCTCCGTGGGCTCTTTTTTCTTCAAACTACTGTCAATATTCAAATTTTAAATAATGGTTGAAATCTTTTTGTCAAACAATCGTCAATAAACCAATTTTAATACTAGGTTGGAATTTTTTTCTTCAAATTATCGTCAATATACGAAATTTAACTCTCGGTGGGAATTTTTTGGTCAAACTATCGCCAATGTACGAATATTAACTCTCGATGGGCACTTTTTCTTCAAACTACTATGAATACTCAAATTTTAACTATTGTTTGGAATCTTTTTGTCAGACAATCGTCAATACACGAATTTTAATAATAGGTTGGAATTTTTTTCTTCAAACTATCGCCTATATACGAAATTTAACTCTCGGTGGGAATTTTTTGGTCAACCTATCGTCAATGTACGAATTTTAACTCTCGGTGGGCACTTTTTTCTTCAAACTACTGTCATTATTCAAATTTTAACTAATGGTTGAAATCTTTTTGTTAAACAATCGTCAATAAACGAATTTTAATACTAGGTTAGAATTTTTTTCTTCAAACTACCGTCAATGTACGAATTTTAACTCTCGTTGGGAACTTTTTGGTCAAACTATCGCCAATGTAAGAATTTTAACTCTCGATGGGCACTTTTTCTTCAAACTACTATGAATACTCAAATTTTAACTATTGTTTGGAATCTTTTTGTCAGACAATCGTCAATACACGAATTTTAATAATAGGTTGGAATTTTTTTCTTCAAACTATCGCCTATATACGAAATTTATCTCTCGGTGGGAATTTTTTGGTCAAACTATCGCCAATGTACGAATTTTAACTCTCGGTGTGCACTTTTTCCTTCAAACTACTGTCAATATTCAAATTTTAACTAATGGTTGAAATCTTTTTGTCAGACAATCGTCAATAAACGAATTTTAATACTAGGTTGGAATTTTTTTCTTCAAACTATCGCCTATATACGATACTTAACTCTCGGTAGGAATGTTTTGGTCAACCTATCGTCAATGTACGAATTTTAACTCTCCGTGGGCTCTTTTTTCTTCAAACTACTGTCAATATTCAAATTTTAACTAATGGTTGAAATCTTTTTGTCAGACAATCGTCAATAAACGAATTTTAATACTAGGTTGGAATTTTTTTCTTCAAACTATCGCCTATATACGAAACTTAACTCTCGGTGGGAATTTTTTGGTCAACCTATCGTCAATGTACGAATTTTAACTCTCGGTGGGCACTTTTTTCTTCAAACTACTGTCATTATTCAAATTTTAACTATTGGTTGGAATCTTTTTGTCAAACAATCGTCAATACACGAATTTTAATACTAGGTTGGAATTTTTTTCTTCAAACTATCGCCAATATACGAAATTTATCTCTCGGTGGGAATTTTTTGGTCAAACTATCGCCAATGTACGAATTTTAACTCTCGGTGTGCACTTTTTCCTTCAAACTACTGTCAATATTCAAATTTTAACTAATGGTTGAAATCTTTTTGTCAGACAATCGTCAATAAACGAATTTTAATACTAGGTTGGAATTTTTTTCTTCAAACTATCGCCTATATACGATACTTAACTCTCGGTAGGAATGTTTTGGTCAACCTATCGTCAATGTACGAATTTTAACTCTCCGTGGGCACTTTTTTCTTCAAACTACTGTCAATATTCAAATTTTAACTAATGGTTGAAATCTTTTTGTCAGACAATCGTCAATAAACGAATTTTAATACTAGGTTGGAATTTTTTTCTTCAAACTATCGCCTATATACGAAACTTAACTCTCGGTGGGAATTTTTTGGTCAACCTATCGTCAATGTACGAATTTTAACTCTCGGTGGGCACTTTTTTCTTCAAACTACTGTCGTTATTCAAATTTTAACTATTGGTTGGAATCTTTTTGTCAAACAATCGTCAATACACGAATTTTAATACTAGGTTGGAATTTTTTTCTTCAAACTATCGCCAATATACGAAATTTATCTCTCGGTGGGAATTTTTTGGTCAAACTATCGCCAATGTACGAATTTTAACTCTCGGTGTGCACTTTTTCCTTCAAACTACTGTCAATATTCAAATTTTAACTAATGGTTGAAATCTTTTTGTCAGACAATCGTCAATAAACGAATTTTAATACTAGGTTGGAATTTTTTTCTTCAAACTATCGCCTATATACGATACTTAACTCTCGGTAGGAATGTTTTGGTCAACCTATCGTCAATGTACGAATTTTAACTCTCCGTGGGCTCTTTTTTCTTCAAACTACTGTCAATATTCAAATTTTAAATAATGGTTGAAATCTTTTTGTCAAACAATCGTCAATAAACCAATTTTAATACTAGGTTGGAATTTTTTTCTTCAAATTATCGTCAATATACGAAATTTAACTCTCGGTGGGAATTTTTTGGTCAAACTATCGCCAATGTACGAATATTAACTCTCGATGGGCACTTTTTCTTCAAACTACTATGAATACTCAAATTTTAACTATTGTTTGGAATCTTTTTGTCAGACAATCGTCAATACACGAATTTTAATAATAGGTTGGAATTTTTTTCTTCAAACTATCGCCTATATACGAAATTTAACTCTCGGTGGGAATTTTTTGGTCAACCTATCGTCAATGTACGAATTTTAACTCTCGGTGGGCACTTTTTTCTTCAAACTACTGTCATTATTCAAATTTTAACTAATGGTTGAAATCTTTTTGTTAAACAATCGTCAATAAACGAATTTTAATACTAGGTTAGAATTTTTTTCTTCAAACTACCGTCAATGTACGAATTTTAACTCTCGTTGGGAACTTTTTGGTCAAACTATCGCCAATGTACGAATTTTAACTCTCGATGGGCACTTTTTCTTCAAACTACTATGAATACTCAAATTTTAACTATTGTTTGGAATCTTTTTGTCAGACAATCGTCAATACACGAATTTTAATAATAGGTTGGAATTTTTTTCTTCAAACTATCGCCTATATACGAAATTTATCTCTCGGTGGGAATTTTTTGGTCAAACTATCGCCAATGTACGAATTTTAACTCTCGGTGTGCACTTTTTCCTTCAAACTACTGTCAATATTCAAATTTTAACTAATGGTTGAAATCTTTTTGTCAGACAATCGTCAATAAACGAATTTTAATACTAGGTTGGAATTTTTTTCTTCAAACTATCGCCTATATACGATACTTAACTCTCGGTAGGAATGTTTTGGTCAACCTATCGTCAATGTACGAATTTTAACTCTCCGTGGGCTCTTTTTTCTTCAAACTACTGTCAATATTCAAATTTTAACTAATGGTTGAAATCTTTTTGTCAGACAATCGTCAATAAACGAATTTTAATACTAGGTTGGAATTTTTTTCTTCAAACTATCGCCTATATACGAAACTTAACTCTCGGTGGGAATTTTTTGGTCAACCTATCGTCAATGTACGAATTTTAACTCTCGGTGGGCACTTTTTTCTTCAAACTACTGTCATTATTCAAATTTTAACTATTGGTTGGAATCTTTTTGTCAAACAATCGTCAATACACGAATTTTAATACTAGGTTGGAATTTTTTTCTTCAAACTATCGTCAGTATACGAAATTTAACTCTCGGTGGGAATTTTTTGGTCAAACTATCGCCAATGTACGAATTTTAACTCTCGATGGGCACTTTTTCTTCAAACTACTATGAATACTCAAATTTTAACTATTGTTTGGAATCTTTTTGTCAGACAATCGTCAATACACGAATTTTAATAATAGGTTGGAATTTTTTTCTTCAAACTATCGCCTATATACGAAATTTAACTCTCGGTGGGAATTTTTTGGTCAACCTATCGTCAATGTACGAATTTTAACTCTCGGTGGGCACTTTTTTCTTCAAACTACTGTCATTATTCAAATTTTAACTATTGGTTGGAATCTTTTTGTCAAACAATCGTCAATACACGAATTTTAATACTAGGTTGGAATTTTTTTCTTCAAACTATCGCCAATATACGAAATTTATCTCTCGGTGGGAATTTTTTGGTCAAACTATCGCCAATGTACGAATTTTAACTCTCGGTGTGCACTTTTTCCTTCAAACTACTGTCAATATTCAAATTTTAACTAATGGTTGAAATCTTTTTGTCAGACAATCGTCAATAAACGAATTTTAATACTAGGTTGGAATTTTTTTCTTCAAACTATCGCCTATATACGATACTTAACTCTCGGTAGGAATGTTTTGGTCAACCTATCGTCAATGTACGAATTTTAACTCTCCGTGGGCTCTTTTTTCTTCAAACTACTGTCAATATTCAAATTTTAACTAATGGTTGAAATCTTTTTGTCAGACAATCGTCAATAAACGAATTTTAATACTAGGTTGGAATTTTTTTCTTCAAACCATCGCCTATATACGAAACTTAACTCTCGGTGGGAATTTTTTGGTCAACCTATCGTCAATGTACGAATTTTAACTCTCGGTGGGCAC
The DNA here is from genome assembly GCF_050948175.1 of Xylocopa sonorina. Taxonomy (NCBI): domain Eukaryota; kingdom Metazoa; phylum Arthropoda; class Insecta; order Hymenoptera; family Apidae; genus Xylocopa; species Xylocopa sonorina. The sequence continues at coordinate 1,046,808 of NW_027490114.1, read as the reverse complement.
TTTTTTCTTCAAACTACTGTCATTATTCAAATTTTAACTATTGGTTGGAATCTTTTTGTCAAACAATCGTCAATACACGAATTTTAATACTAGGTTGGAATTTTTTTCTTCAAACTATCGCCAATATACGAAATTTATCTCTCGGTGGGAATTTTTTGGTCAAACTATCGCCAATGTACGAATTTTAACTCTCGGTGTGCACTTTTTCCTTTAAACTACTGTCAATATTCAAATTTTAACTAATGGTTGAAATCTTTTTGTCAGACAATCGTCAATAAACGAATTTTAATACTAGGTTGGAATTTTTTTCTTCAAACTATCGCCTATATACGATACTTAACTCTCGGTAGGAATGTTTTGGTCAACCTATCGTCAATGTACGAATTTTAACTCTCCGTGGGCTCTTTTTTCTTCAAACTACTGTCAATATTCAAATTTTAAATAATGGTTGAAATCTTTTTGTCAAACAATCGTCAATAAACCAATTTTAATACTAGGTTGGAATTTTTTTCTTCAAATTATCGTCAATATACGAAATTTAACTCTCGGTGGGAATTTTTTGGTCAAACTATCGCCAATGTACGAATATTAACTCTCGATGGGCACTTTTTCTTCAAACTACTATGAATACTCAAATTTTAACTATTGTTTGGAATCTTTTTGTCAGACAATCGTCAATACACGAATTTTAATAATAGGTTGGAATTTTTTTCTTCAAACTATCGCCTATATACGAAATTTAACTCTCGGTGGGAATTTTTTGGTCAACCTATCGTCAATGTACGAATTTTAACTCTCGGTGGGCACTTTTTTCTTCAAACTACTGTCATTATTCAAATTTTAACTAATGGTTGAAATCTTTTTGTTAAACAATCGTCAATAAACGAATTTTAATACTAGGTTAGAATTTTTTTCTTCAAACTACCGTCAATGTACGAATTTTAACTCTCGTTGGGAACTTTTTGGTCAAACTATCGCCAATGTACGAATTTTAACTCTCGATGGGCACTTTTTCTTCAAACTACTATGAATACTCAAATTTTAACTATTGTTTGGAATCTTTTTGTCAGACAATCGTCAATACACGAATTTTAATAATAGGTTGGAATTTTTTTCTTCAAACTATCGCCTATATACGAAATTTATCTCTCGGTGGGAATTTTTTGGTCAAACTATCGCCAATGTACGAATTTTAACTCTCGGTGTGCACTTTTTCCTTCAAACTACTGTCAATATTCAAATTTTAACTAATGGTTGAAATCTTTTTGTCAGACAATCGTCAATAAACGAATTTTAATACTAGGTTGGAATTTTTTTCTTCAAACTATCGCCTATATACGATACTTAACTCTCGGTAGGAATGTTTTGGTCAACCTATCGTCAATGTACGAATTTTAACTCTCCGTGGGCTCTTTTTTCTTCAAACTACTGTCAATATTCAAATTTTAACTAATGGTTGAAATCTTTTTGTCAGACAATCGTCAATAAACGAATTTTAATACTAGGTTGGAATTTTTTTCTTCAAACTATCGCCTATATACGAAACTTAACTCTCGGTGGGAATTTTTTGGTCAACCTATCGTCAATGTACGAATTTTAACTCTCGGTGGGCACTTTTTTCTTCAAACTACTGTCATTATTCAAATTTTAACTATTGGTTGGAATCTTTTTGTCAAACAATCGTCAATACACGAATTTTAATACTAGGTTGGAATTTTTTTCTTCAAACTATCGTCAGTATACGAAATTTAACTCTCGGTGGGAATTTTTTGGTCAAACTATCGCCAATGTACGAATTTTAACTCTCGATGGGCACTTTTTCTTCAAACTACTATGAATACTCAAATTTTAACTATTGTTTGGAATCTTTTTGTCAGACAATCGTCAATACACGAATTTTAATAATAGGTTGGAATTTTTTTCTTCAAACTATCGCCTATATACGAAATTTAACTCTCGGTGGGAATTTTTTGGTCAACCTATCGTCAATGTACGAATTTTAACTCTCGGTGGGCACTTTTTTCTTCAAACTACTGTCATTATTCAAATTTTAACTATTGGTTGGAATCTTTTTGTCAAACAATCGTCAATACACGAATTTTAATACTAGGTTGGAATTTTTTTCTTCAAACTATCGCCAATATACGAAATTTATCTCTCGGTGGGAATTTTTTGGTCAAACTATCGCCAATGTACGAATTTTAACTCTCGGTGTGCACTTTTTCCTTCAAACTACTGTCAATATTCAAATTTTAACTAATGGTTGAAATCTTTTTGTCAGACAATCGTCAATAAACGAATTTTAATACTAGGTTGGAATTTTTTTCTTCAAACTATCGCCTATATACGATACTTAACTCTCGGTAGGAATGTTTTGGTCAACCTATCGTCAATGTACGAATTTTAACTCTCCGTGGGCTCTTTTTTCTTCAAACTACTGTCAATATTCAAATTTTAAATAATGGTTGAAATCTTTTTGTCAAACAATCGTCAATAAACCAATTTTAATACTAGGTTGGAATTTTTTTCTTCAAATTATCGTCAATATACGAAATTTAACTCTCGGTGGGAATTTTTTGGTCAAACTATCGCCAATGTACGAATATTAACTCTCGATGGGCACTTTTTCTTCAAACTACTATGAATACTCAAATTTTAACTATTGTTTGGAATCTTTTTGTCAGACAATCGTCAATACACGAATTTTAATAATAGGTTGGAATTTTTTTCTTCAAACTATCGCCTATATACGAAATTTAACTCTCGGTGGGAATTTTTTGGTCAACCTATCGTCAATGTACGAATTTTAACTCTCGGTGGGCACTTTTTTCTTCAAACTACTGTCATTATTCAAATTTTAACTATTGGTTGGAATCTTTTTGTCAAACAATCGTCAATACACGAATTTTAATACTAGGTTGGAATTTTTTTCTTCAAACTATCGCCAATATACGAAATTTATCTCTCGGTGGGAATTTTTTGGTCAAACTATCGCCAATGTACGAATTTTAACTCTCGGTGTGCACTTTTTCCTTTAAACTACTGTCAATATTCAAATTTTAACTAATGGTTGAAATCTTTTTGTCAGACAATCGTCAATAAACGAATTTTAATACTAGGTTGGAATTTTTTTCTTCAAACTATCGCCTATATACGATACTTAACTCTCGGTAGGAATGTTTTGGTCAACCTATCGTCAATGTACGAATTTTAACTCTCCGTGGGCTCTTTTTTCTTCAAACTACTGTCAATATTCAAATTTTAACTAATGGTTGAAATCTTTTTGTCAGACAATCGTCAATAAACGAATTTTAATACTAGGTTGGAATTTTTTTCTTCAAACTATCGCCTATATACGAAACTTAACTCTCGGTAGGAATTTTTTGGTCAACCTATCGTCAATGTACGAAATTTAACTCTCGGTGTGCACTTTTTCCTTCAAACTACTGCCAATATTCAAATTTTAACTAATGGTTGAAATCTTTTTGTCAAACAATCGTCAATAAACGAATTTTAATACTAGGTTGGAATTTTTTTCTTCAAATTACCGTCAATGTACGAATTTTAACTCTCGGTGGGAACTTTTTTCTTCAAACTACTGCCAATATTCAAATTTTAACTATTGGTTGGAATCTTTTTGTCAAACAATCGTCAATACACGAATTTTAATACTAGGTTGGAATTTTTTTCTTCAAACTATCGCCTATATACGAAATTTAACTCACGGTGGGAATTTTTTGGTCAACCTATCGTCAATGTACGAATTTTAACTCTCCGTGGGCTCTTTTTTCTTCAAACTACTGTCAATATTCAAATTTTAACTAATGGTTGAAATCTTTTTGTCAGACAATCGTCAATAAACGAATTTTAATACTAGGTTGGAATTTTTTTCTTCAAACTATCGCCTATATACGAAACTTAACTCTCGGTGGGAATTTTTTGGTCAACCTATCGTCAATGTACGAATTTTAACTCTCGGTGGGCACTTTTTTCTTCAAACTACTGTCATTATTCAAATTTTAACTATTGGTTGGAATCTTTTTGTCAAACAATCGTCAATACACGAATTTTAATACTAGGTTGGAATTTTTTTCTTCAAACTATCGCCAATATACGAAATTTATCTCTCGGTGGGAATTTTTTGGTCAAACTATCGCCAATGTACGAATTTTAACTCTCGGTGTGCACTTTTTCCTTCAAACTACTGTCAATATTCAAATTTTAACTAATGGTTGAAATCTTTTTGTCAGACAATCGTCAATAAACGAATTTTAATACTAGGTTGGAATTTTTTTCTTCAAACTATCGCCTATATACGATACTTAACTCTCGGTAGGAATGTTTTGGTCAACCTATCGTCAATGTACGAATTTTAACTCTCCGTGGGCTCTTTTTTCTTCAAACTACTGTCAATATTCAAATTTTAAATAATGGTTGAAATCTTTTTGTCAAACAATCGTCAATAAACCAATTTTAATACTAGGTTGGAATTTTTTTCTTCAAATTATCGTCAATATACGAAATTTAACTCTCGGTGGGAATTTTTTGGTCAACCTATCGTCAATGTACGAATTTTAACTCTCGGTGGGCACTTTTTCTTCAAACTACTATGAATACTCAAATTTTAACTATTGTTTGGAATCTTTTTGTCAGACAATCGTCAATACACGAATTTTAATAATAGGTTGGAATTTTTTTCTTCAAACTATCGCCTATATACGAAATTTAACTCTCGGTGGGAATTTTTTGGTCAACCTATCGTCAATGTACGAATTTTAACACTCGGTGGGCACTTTTTTCTTCAAACTACTGTCATTATTCAAATTTTAACTATTGGTTGGAATCTTTTTGTCAAACAATCGTCAATACACGAATTTTAATACTAGGTTGGAATTTTTTTCTTCAAACTATCGCCTATATACGAAACTTAACTCTCGCTAGGAATTTTTTGGTCAACCTATCGTCAATGTACGAATTTTAACTCTCGGTGGGAACTTTTTTCTTCAAACTACTGTCAATATTCAAATTTTAACTCTTGGTTGGAATCTTTTTGTCAAACAATCGTCAATACACGAATTTTAATACTAGGTTGGAATTTTTCTCTTGAAACTATCGCCTATATACGAAATTTGACTCTCGGTGGGAATTTTTTGGTCAACCTATCGACAATGTACGAATTTTAACTCTTGGTGGGCACTTTTTTCTTCAAAATACTGTCAATACTCAAATCTTAACTAATGGTTGAAATCTTTTTGTCAGACAATCGTCAATAAACGAATTTTAATACTAGGTTGGAATTTTTTTCTTGAAACTATCGCCTATATACGAAATTTGACTCTCGGTGGGAATTTTTTGGTCAACCTATCGACAATGTACGAATTTTAACTCTTGGTGGGCACTTTTTTCTTCAAAATACTGTCAATACTCAAATCTTAACTAATGGTTGAAATCTTTTTGTCAGACAATCGTCAATAAACGAATTTTAATACTAGGTTGGAATTTTTTTCTTCAAACTATCGCCTATATACGAAATTTAACTCTGGGTGGGAATTTTTTGGTCAACCTATCGTCAATGTACGAATTTTAAATTTTGGTGGGCACTTTTTTCTTCAAACTACTGTCAATATTCAAACTTTAACTAATGGTTGGAATCTTTTTGTCAAACAATCGTCAATACACGAATTTTAATACTAGGTTGGAATTTTTTCTTCAAACTATCGCCTATATACGAAATTTAACTCACGGTGGGAATTTTTTGGTCAACCTATCGTCAATGTACGAATTTTAACTCTCGGTGGGAACTTTTTTCTTCAAACTACTGTCAATATTCAAATTTTAACTAATGGTTGAAATCTTTTTGTTAAACAATCGTCAATAAACGAATTTTAATACTAGGTTAGAATTTTTTTCTTCAAACTACCGTCAATGTACGAATTTTAACTCTCGTTGGGAACTTTTTGGTCAAACTATCGCCAATGTACGAATTTTAACTCTCGATGGGCACTTTTTCTTCAAACTACTATGAATACTCAAATTTTAACTATTGTTTGGAATCTTTTTGTCAGACAATCGTCAATACACGAATTTTAATAATAGGTTGGAATTTTTTTCTTCAAACTATCGCCTATATACGAAATTTAACTCGCGGTGGGAATTTTTTGGTCAACCTATCGTCAATGTACGAATTTTAACTCTCGGTGGGCACTTTTTTCATCAAACTACTGTCATTATTCAAATTTTAACTATTGGTTGGAATCTTTTTGTCAAACAATCGTCAATACACGAATTTTAATACTAGGTTGGAATTTTTTTCTTCAAACTATCGCCAATATACGAAATTTATCTCTCGGTGGGAATTTTTTGGTCAAACTATCGCCAATGTACGAATTTTAACTCTCGGTGTGCACTTTTTCCTTCAAACTACTGTCAATATTCAAATTTTAACTAATGGTTGAAATCTTTTTGTCAGACAATCGTCAATAAACGAATTTTAATACTAGGTTGGAATTTTTTTCTTCAAACTATCGCCTATATACGATACTTAACTCTCGGTAGGAATGTTTTGGTCAACCTATCGTCAATGTACGAATTTTAACTCTCCGTGGGCTCTTTTTTCTTCAAACTACTGTCAATATTCAAATTTTAACTAATGGTTGAAATCTTTTTGTCAGACAATCGTCAATAAACGAATTTTAAAACTAGGTTGGAATTTTTTTCCACAAACTATCGCCTATATACGAAACTTAACTCTCGGTGGGAATTTTTTGGTCAACCTATCGTCAATGTACGAATTTTAACTCTCGGTGGGCACTTTTTTCTTCAAACTACTGTCATTATTCAAATTTTAACTATTGGTTGGAATCTTTTTGTCAAACAATCGTCAATACACGAATTTTAATACTAGGTTGGAATTTTTTTCTTCAAACTATCGCCAATATACGAAATTTATCTCTCGGTGGGAATTTTTTGGTCAAACTATCGCCAATGTACGAATTTTAACTCTCGGTGTGCACTTTTTCCTTCAAACTACTGTCAATATTCAAATTTTAACTAATGGTTGAAATCTTTTCGTCAGACAATCGTCAATAAACGAATTTTAATACTAGGTTGGAATTTTTTTCTTCAAACTATCGCCTATATACGATACTTAACTCTCGGTAGGAATGTTTTGGTCAACCTATCGTCAATGTACGAATTTTAACTCTCCGTGGGCTCTTTTTTCTTCAAACTACTGTCAATATTCAAATTTTAACTAATGGTTGAAATCTTTTTGTCAGACAATCGTCAATAAACGAATTTTAATACTAGGTTGGAATTTTTTTCTTCAAACTATCGCCTATATACGAAACTTAACTCTCGGTGGGAATTTTTTGGTCAACCTATCGTCAATGTACGAATTTTAACTCTCGGTGGGCACTTTTTTCTTCAAACTACTGTCATTATTCAAATTTTAACTATTGGTTGGAATCTTTTTGTCAAACAATCGTCAATACACGAATTTTAATACTAGGTTGGAATTTTTTTCTTCAAACTATCGTCAATATACGAAATTTAACTCTCGGTGGGAATTTTTTGGTCAAACTATCGCCAATGTACGAATTTTAACTCTCGATGGGCACTTTTTCTTCAAACTACTATGAATACTCAAATTTTAACTATTGTTTGGAATCTTTTTGTCAGACAATCGTCAATACACGAATTTTAATAATAGGTTGGAATTTTTTTCTTCAAACTATCGCCTATATACGAAATTTAACTCTCGGTGGGAATTTTTTGGTCAACCTATCGTCAATGTACGAATTTTAACTCTCGGTGGGCACTTTTTTCTTCAAACTACTGTCATTATTCAAATTTTAACTATTGGTTGGAATCTTTTTGTCAAACAATCGTCAATACACGAATTTTAATACTAGGTTGGAATTTTTTTCTTCAAACTATCGCCAATATACGAAATTTATCTCTCGGTGGGAATTTTTTGGTCAAACTATCGCCAATGTACGAATTTTAACTCTCGGTGTGCACTTTTTCCTTCAAACTACTGTCAATATTCAAATTTTAACTATTGGTTGGAATCTTTTTGTCAAACAATCGTCAATACACGAATTTTAATACTAGGTTGGAATTTTTCTCTTGAAACTATCGCCTATATACGAAATTTGACTCTCGGTGGGAATTTTTTGGTCAACCTATCGACAATGTACGAATTTTAACTCTTGGTGGGCACTTTTTTCTTCAAAATACTGTCAATACTCAAATCTTAACTAATGGTTGAAATCTTTTTGTCAGACAATCGTCAATAAACGAATTTTAATACTAGGTTGGAATTTTTTTCTTGAAACTATCGCCTATATACGAAATTTGACTCTCGGTGGGAATTTTTTGGTCAACCTATCGACAATGTACGAATTTTAACTCTTGGTGGGCACTTTTTTCTTCAAAATACTGTCAATACTCAAATCTTAACTAATGGTTGAAATCTTTTTGTCAGACAATCGTCAATAAACGAATTTTAATACTAGGTTGGAATTTTTTTCTTCAAACTATCGCCTATATACGAAATTTAACTCTGGGTGGGAATTTTTTGGTCAACCTATCGTCAATGTAAGAATTTTAAATTTTGGTGGGCACTTTTTTCTTCAAACTACTGTCAATATTCAAACTTTAACTAATGGTTGGAATCTTTTTGTCAAACAATCGTCAATACACGAATTTTAATACTAGGTTGGAATTTTTTCTTCAAACTATCGCCTATATACGAAATTTAACTCACGGTGGGAATTTTTTGGTCAACCTATCGTCAATGTACGAATTTTAACTCTCGGTGGGAACTTTTTTCTTCAAACTACTGTCAATATTCAAATTTTAACTAATGGTTGAAATCTTTTTGTTAAACAATCGTCAATAAACGAATTTTAATACTAGGTTAGAATTTTTTTCTTCAAACTACCGTCAATGTACGAATTTTAACTCTCGTTGGGAACTTTTTGGTCAAACTATCGCCAATGTACGAATTTTAACTCTCGATGGGCACTTTTTCTTCAAACTACTATGAATACTCAAATTTTAACTATTGTTTGGAATCTTTTTGTCAGACAATCGTCAATACACGAATTTTAATAATAGGTTGGAATTTTTTTCTTCAAACTATCGCCTATATACGAAATTTAACTCGCGGTGGGAATTTTTTGGTCAACCTATCGTCAATGTACGAATTTTAACTCTCGGTGGGCACTTTTTTCATCAAACTACTGTCATTATTCAAATTTTAACTATTGGTTGGAATCTTTTTGTCAAACAATCGTCAATACACGAATTTTAATACTAGGTTGGAATTTTTTTCTTCAAACTATCGCCAATATACGAAATTTATCTCTCGGTGGGAATTTTTTGGTCAAACTATCGCCAATGTACGAATTTTAACTCTCGGTGTGCACTTTTTCCTTCAAACTACTGTCAATATTCAAATTTTAACTAATGGTTGAAATCTTTTTGTCAGACAATCGTCAATAAACGAATTTTAATACTAGGTTGGAATTTTTTTCTTCAAACTATCGCCTATATACGATACTTAACTCTCGGTAGGAATGTTTTGGTCAACCTATCGTCAATGTACGAATTTTAACTCTCCGTGGGCTCTTTTTTCTTCAAACTACTGTCAATATTCAAATTTTAACTAATGGTTGAAATCTTTTTGTCAGACAATCGTCAATAAACGAATTTTAAAACTAGGTTGGAATTTTTTTCCACAAACTATCGCCTATATACGAAACTTAACTCTCGGTGGGAATTTTTTGGTCAACCTATCGTCAATGTACGAATTTTAACTCTCGGTGGGCACTTTTTTCTTCAAACTACTGTCATTATTCAAATTTTAACTATTGGTTGGAATCTTTTTGTCAAACAATCGTCAATACACGAATTTTAATACTAGGTTGGAATTTTTTTCTTCAAACTATCGCCAATATACGAAATTTATCTCTCGGTGGGAATTTTTTGGTCAAACTATCGCCAATGTACGAATTTTAACTCTCGGTGTGCACTTTTTCCTTCAAACTACTGTCAATATTCAAATTTTAACTAATGGTTGAAATCTTTTTGTCAGACAATCGTCAATAAACGAATTTTAATACTAGGTTGGAATTTTTTTCTTCAAACTATCGCCTATATACGATACTTAACTCTCGGTAGGAATGTTTTGGTCAACCTATCGTCAATGTACGAATTTTAACTCTCCGTGGGCTCTTTTTTCTTCAAACTACTGTCAATATTCAAATTTTAACTAATGGTTGAAATCTTTTTGTCAGACAATCGTCAATAAACGAATTTTAATACTAGGTTGGAATTTTTTTCTTCAAACTATCGCCTATATACGAAACTTAACTCTCGGTGGGAATTTTTTGGTCAACCTATCGTCAATGTACGAATTTTAACTCTCGGTGGGCACTTTTTTCTTCAAACTACTGTCATTATTCAAATTTTAACTATTGGTTGGAATCTTTTTGTCAAACAATCGTCAATACACGAATTTTAATACTAGGTTGGAATTTTTTTCTTCAAACTATCGTCAATATACGAAATTTAACTCTCGGTGGGAATTTTTTGGTCAAACTATCGCCAATGTACGAATTTTAACTCTCGATGGGCACTTTTTCTTCAAACTACTATGAATACTCAAATTTTAACTATTGTTTGGAATCTTTTTGTCAGACAATCGTCAATACACGAATTTTAATAATAGGTTGGAATTTTTTTCTTCAAACTATCGCCTATATACGAAATTTAACTCTCGGTGGGAATTTTTTGGTCAACCTATCGTCAATGTACGAATTTTAACTCTCGGTGGGCACTTTTTTCTTCAAACTACTGTCATTATTCAAATTTTAACTATTGGTTGGAATCTTTTTGTCAAACAATCGTCAATACACGAATTTTAATACTAGGTTGGAATTTTTTTCTTCAAACTATCGCCAATATACGAAATTTATCTCTCGGTGGGAATTTTTTGGTCAAACTATCGCCAATGTACGAATTTTAACTCTCGGTGTGCACTTTTTCCTTCAAACTACTGTCAATATTCAAATTTTAGCTAATGGTTGAAATCTTTTTGTCAGACAATCGTCAATAAACGAATTTTAATACTAGGTTGGAATTTTTTTCTTCAAACTATCGCCTATATACGATACTTAACTCTCGGTAGGAATGTTTTGGTCAACCTATCGTCAATGTACGAATTTTAACTCTCCGTGGGCTCTTTTTTCTTCAAACTACTGTCAATATTCAAATTTTAACTAATGGTTGAAATCTTTTTGTCAGACAATCGTCAATAAACGAATTTTAATACTAGGTTGGAATTTTTTTCTTCAAACTATCGCCTATATACGAAACTTAACTCTCGGTGGGAATTTTTTGGTCAACCTATCGTCAATGTACGAATTTTAACTCTCGGTGGGCACTTTTTTCTTCAAACTACTGTCATTATTCAAATTTTAACTATTGGTTGGAATCTTTTTGTCAAACAATCGTCAATACACGAATTTTAATACTAGGTTGGAATTTTTTTCTTCAAACTATCGCCAATATACGAAATTTATCTCTCGGTGCGAATTTTTTGGTCAAACTATCGCCAATGTACGAATTTTAACTCTCGGTGTGCACTTTTTCCTTCAAACTACTGTCAATATTCAAATTTTAACTAATGGTTGAAATCTTTTTGTCAGACAATCGTCAATAAACGAATTTTAATACTAGGTTGGAATTTTTTTCTTCAAACTATCGCCTATATACGATACTTAACTCTCGGTAGGAATGTTTTGGTCAACCTATCGTCAATGTACGAATTTTAACTCTCCGTGGGCTCTTTTTTCTTCAAACTACTGTCAATATTCAAATTTTAAATAATGGTTGAAATCTTTTTGTCAAACAATCGTCAATAAACCAATTTTAATACTAGGTTGGAATTTTTTCCTTCAAATTATCGTCAATATACGAAATTTAACTCTCGGTGGGAATTTTTTGGTCAAACTATCGCCAATGTACGAATATTAACTCTCGATGGGCACTTTTTCTTCAAACTACTATGAATACTCAAATTTTAACTATTGTTTGGAATCTTTTTGTCAGACAATCGTCAATACACGAATTTTAATAATAGGTTGGAATTTTTTTCTTCAAACTATCGCCTATATACGAAATTTAGCTCTCGGTGGGAATTTTTTGGTCAACCTATCGTCAATGTACGAATTTTAACTCTCCGTGGGCTCTTTTTTCTTCAAACTACTGTCAATATTCAAATTTTAACTAATGGTTGAAATCTTTTTGTCAGACAATCGTCAATACACGAATTTTAATACTAGGTTGGAATTTTTTTCTTCAAACTATCGCCAATATACGAAATTTATCTCTCGGTGGGAATTTTTTGGTCAAACTATCGCCAATGTACGAATTTTAACTCTCGGTGTGCACTTTTTCCTTCAAACTACTGTCAATATTCAAATTTTAACTAATGGTTGAAATCTTTTTGTCAGACAATCGTCAATAAACGAATTTTAATACTAGGTTGGAATTTTTTTCTTCAAACTATCGCCTATATACGATACTTAACTCTCGGTAGGAATGTTTTGGTCAACCTATCGTCAATGTACGAATTTTAACTCTCCGTGGGCTCTTTTTTCTTCAAACTACTGTCAATATTCAAATTTTAACTAATGGTTGAAATCTTTTTGTCAGACAATCGTCAATAAACGAATTTTAATACTAGGTTGGAATTTTTTTCTTCAAACTATCGCCTATATACGAAACTTAACTCTCGGTGGGAATTTTTTGGTCAACCTATCGTCAATGTACGAATTTTAACTCTCGGTGGGCACTTTTTTCTTCAAACTACTGTCATTATTCAAATTTTAACTATTGGTTGGAATCTTTTTGTCAAACAATCGTCAATACACGAATTTTAATACTAGGTTGGAATTTTTTTCTTCAAACTATCGCCAATATACGAAATTTATCTCTCGGTGCGAATTTTTTGGTCAAACTATCGCCAATGTACGAATTTTAACTCTCGGTGTGCACTTTTTCCTTCAAACTACTGTCAATATTCAAATTTTAACTAATGGTTGAAATCTTTTTGTCAGACAATCGTCAATAAACGAATTTTAATACTAGGTTGGAATTTTTTTCTTCAAACTATCGCCTATATACGATACTTAACTCTCGGTAGGAATGTTTTGGTCAACCTATCGTCAATGTACGAATTTTAACTCTCCGTGGGCTCTTTTTTCTTCAAACTACTGTCAATATTCAAATTTTAAATAATGGTTGAAATCTTTTTGTCAAACAATCGTCAATAAACCAATTTTAATACTAGGTTGGAATTTTTTCCTTCAAATTATCGTCAATATACGAAATTTAACTCTCGGTGGGAATTTTTTGGTCAAACTATCGCCAATGTACGAATATTAACTCTCGATGGGCACTTTTTCTTCAAACTACTATGAATACTCAAATTTTAACTATTGTTTGGAATCTTTTTGTCAGACAATCGTCAATACACGAATTTTAATAATAGGTTGGAATTTTTTTCTTCAAACTATCGCCTATATACGAAATTTAGCTCTCGGTGGGAATTTTTTGGTCAACCTATCGTCAATGTACGAATTTTAACTCTCGGTGGGCACTTTTTTCTTCAAACTACTGTCATTATTCAAATTTTAACTATTGGTTGGAATCTTTTTGTCAAACAATCGTCAATACACGAATTTTAATACTAGGTTGGAATTTTTTTCTTCAAACTATCGCCAATATACGAAATTTATCTCTCGGTGGGAATTTTTTGGTCAAACTATCGCCAATGTACGAATTTTAACTCTCGGTGTGCACTTTTTCCTTTAAACTACTGTCAATATTCAAATTTTAACTAATGGTTGAAATCTTTTTGTCAGACAATCGTCAATAAACGAATTTTAATACTAGGTTGGAATTTTTTTCTTCAAACTATCGCCTATATACGATACTTAACTCTCGGTAGGAATGTTTTGGTCAACCTATCGTCAATGTACGAATTTTAACTCTCCGTGGGCTCTTTTTTCTTCAAACTACTGTCAATATTCAAATTTTAACTAATGGTTGAAATCTTTTTGTCAGACAATCGTCAATAAACGAATTTTAATACTAGGTTGGAATTTTTTTCTTCAAACTATCGCCTATATACGAAACTTAACTCTCGGTGGAAATTTTTTGGTCAACCTATCGTCAATGTACGAATTTTAACTCTCGGTGGGCACTTTTTTCTTCAAACTACTGTCATTATTCAAATTTTAACTATTGGTTGGAATCTTTTTGTCAAACAATCGTCAATACACGAATTTTAATACTAGGTTGGAATTTTTTTCTTCAAACTATCGCCAATATACGAAATTTATCTCTCGGTGGGAATTTTTTGGTCAAACTATCGCCAATGTACGAATTTTAACTCTCGGTGTGCACTTTTTCCTTCAAACTACTGTCAATATTCAAATTTTAACTAATGGTTGAAATCTTTTTGTCAGACAATCGTCAATAAACGAATTTTAATACTAGGTTGGAATTTTTTTCTTCAAACTATCGCCTATATACGATACTTAACTCTCGGTAGGAATGTTTTGGTCAACCTATCGTCAATGTACGAATTTTAACTCTCCGTGGGCTCTTTTTTCTTCAAACTACTGTCAATATTCAAATTTTAAATAATGGTTGAAATCTTTTTGTCAAACAATCGTCAATAAACCAATTTTAATACTAGGTTGGAATTTTTTTCTTCAAATTATCGTCAATATACGAAATTTAACTCTCGGTAGGAATGTTTTGGTCAACCTATCGTGAATGTACGAATTTTAACTCTCCGTGGGCTCTTTTTTCTTCAAACTACTGTCAATATTCAAATTTTAACTAATGGTTGAAATCTTTTTGTCAGACAATCGTCAATAAACGAATTTTAATACTAGGTTGGAATTTTTTTCTTCAAACTATCGCCTATATACGAAACTTAACTCTCGGTAGGAATTTTTTGGTCAACCTATCGTCAATGTACGAATTTTAACTCTCCGTGGGCTCTTTTTTCTTCAAACTACTGTCAATATTCAAATTTTAACTAATGGTTGAAATCTTTTTGTCAGACAATCGTCAATAAACGAATTTTAATACTAGGTTGGAATTTTTTTCTTCAAACTATCGCCTATATACGAAACTTAACTCTCGGTGGGAATTTTTTGGTCAACCTATCGTCAATGTACGAATTTTAACTCTCGGTGGGCACTTTTTTCTTCAAACTACTGTCATTATTCAAATTTTAACTATTGGTTGGAATCTTTTTGTCAAACAATCGTCAATACACGAATTTTAATACTAGGTTGGAATTTTTTTCTTCAAACTATCGTCAATATACGAAATTTAACTCTCGGTGGGAATTTTTTGGTCAAACTATCGCCAATGTACGAATTTTAACTCTCGATGGGCACTTTTTCTTCAAACTACTATGAATACTCAAATTTTAACTATTGTTTGGAATCTTTTTGTCAGACAATCGTCAATACACGAATTTTAATACTAGGTTGGAATTTTTTTCTTCAAACTATCGCCAATATACGAAATTTATCTCTCGGTGGGAATTTTTTGGTCAAACTATCGCCAATGTACGAATTTTAACTCTCGGTGTGCACTTTTTCCTTCAAACTACTGTCAATATTCAAATTTTAACTAATGGTTGAAATCTTTTTGTCAGACAATCGTCAATAAACGAATTTTAATACTAGGTTGGAATTTTTTTCTTCAAACTATCGCCTATATACGATACTTAACTCTCGGTAGGAATGTTTTGGTCAACCTATCGTCAATGTACGAATTTTAACTCTCCGTGGGCTCTTTTTTCTTCAAACTACTGTCAATATTCAAATTTTAACTAATGGTTGAAATCTTTTTGTCAGACAATCGTCAATAAACGAATTTTAATACTAGGTTGGAATTTTTTTCTTCAAACTATCGCCTATATACGAAACTTAACTCTCGGTGGGAATTTTTTGGTCAACCTATCGTCAATGTACGAATTTTAACTCTCGGTGGGCACTTTTTTCTTCAAACTACTGTCATTATTCAAATTTTAACTATTGGTTGGAATCTTTTTGTCAAACAATCGTCAATACACGAATTTTAATACTAGGTTGGAATTTTTTTCTTCAAACTATCGCCAATATACGAAATTTATCTCTCGGTGGGAATTTTTTGGTCAAACTATCGCCAATGTACGAATTTTAACTCTCGGTGTGCACTTTTTCCTTCAAACTACTGTCAATATTCAAATTTTAACTAATGGTTGAAATCTTTTTGTCAGACAATCGTCAATAAACGAATTTTAATACTAGGTTGGAATTTTTTTCTTCAAACTATCGCCTATATACGATACTTAACTCTCGGTAGGAATGTTTTGGTCAACCTATCGTCAATGTACGAATTTTAACTCTCCGTGGGCTCTTTTTTCTTCAAACTACTGTCAATATTCAAATTTTAAATAATGGTTGAAATCTTTTTGTCAAACAATCGTCAATAAACCAATTTTAATACTAGGTTGGAATTTTTTCCTTCAAATTATCGTCAATATACGAAATTTAACTCTCGGTGGGAATTTTTTGGTCAACCTATCGTCAATGTACGAATTTTAACTCTCGGTGGGCACTTTTTTCTTCAAACTACTGTCATTATTCAAATTTTAACTATTGGTTGGAATCTTTTTGTCAAACAATCGTCAATACACGAATTTTAATACTAGGTTGGAATTTTTTTCTTCAAACTATCGCCAATATACGAAATTTATCTCTCGGTGCGAATTTTTTGGTCAAACTATCGCCAATGTACGAATTTTAACTCTCGGTGTGCACTTTTTCCTTCAAACTACTGTCAATATTCAAATTTTAACTAATGGTTGAAATCTTTTTGTCAGACAATCGTCAATAAACGAATTTTAATACTAGGTTGGAATTTTTTTCTTCAAACTATCGCCTATATACGATACTTAACTCTCGGTAGGAATGTTTTGGTCAACCTATCGTCAATGTACGAATTTTAACTCTCCGTGGGCTCTTTTTTCTTCAAACTACTGTCAATATTCAAATTTTAAATAATGGTTGAAATCTTTTTGTCAAACAATCGTCAATAAACCAATTTTAATACTAGGTTGGAATTTTTTCCTTCAAATTATCGTCAATATACGAAATTTAACTCTCGGTGGGAATTTTTTGGTCAAACTATCGCCAATGTACGAATATTAACTCTCGATGGGCACTTTTTCTTCAAACTACTATGAATACTCAAATTTTAACTATTGTTTGGAATCTTTTTGTCAGACAATCGTCAATACACGAATTTTAATAATAGGTTGGAATTTTTTTCTTCAAACTATCGCCTATATACGAAATTTAGCTCTCGGTGGGAATTTTTTGGTCAACCTATCGTCAATGTACGAATTTTAACTCTCGGTGGGCACTTTTTTCTTCAAACTACTGTCATTATTCAAATTTTAACTATTGGTTGGAATCTTTTTGTCAAACAATCGTCAATACACGAATTTTAATACTAGGTTGGAATTTTTTTCTTCAAACTATCGCCAATATACGAAATTTATCTCTCGGTGGGAATTTTTTGGTCAAACTATCGCCAATGTACGAATTTTAACTCTCGGTGTGCACTTTTTCCTTTAAACTACTGTCAATATTCAAATTTTAACTAATGGTTGAAATCTTTTTGTCAGACAATCGTCAATAAACGAATTTTAATACTAGGTTGGAATTTTTTTCTTCAAACTATCGCCTATATACGATACTTAACTCTCGGTAGGAATGTTTTGGTCAACCTATCGTCAATGTACGAATTTTAACTCTCCGTGGGCTCTTTTTTCTTCAAACTACTGTCAATATTCAAATTTTAACTAATGGTTGAAATCTTTTTGTCAGACAATCGTCAATAAACGAATTTTAATACTAGGTTGGAATTTTTTTCTTCAAACTATCGCCTATATACGAAACTTAACTCTCGGTGGAAATTTTTTGGTCAACCTATCGTCAATGTACGAATTTTAACTCTCGGTGGGCACTTTTTTCTTCAAACTACTGTCATTATTCAAATTTTAACTATTGGTTGGAATCTTTTTGTCAAACAATCGTCAATACACGAATTTTAATACTAGGTTGGAATTTTTTTCTTCAAACTATCGCCAATATACGAAATTTATCTCTCGGTGGGAATTTTTTGGTCAAACTATCGCCAATGTACGAATTTTAACTCTCGGTGTGCACTTTTTCCTTCAAACTACTGTCAATATTCAAATTTTAACTAATGGTTGAAATCTTTTTGTCAGACAATCGTCAATAAACGAATTTTAATACTAGGTTGGAATTTTTTTCTTCAAACTATCGCCTATATACGATACTTAACTCTCGGTAGGAATGTTTTGGTCAACCTATCGTCAATGTACGAATTTTAACTCTCCGTGGGCTCTTTTTTCTTCAAACTACTGTCAATATTCAAATTTTAAATAATGGTTGAAATCTTTTTGTCAAACAATCGTCAATAAACCAATTTTAATACTAGGTTGGAATTTTTTTCTTCAAATTATCGTCAATATACGAAATTTAACTCTCGGTAGGAATGTTTTGGTCAACCTATCGTGAATGTACGAATTTTAACTCTCCGTGGGCTCTTTTTTCTTCAAACTACTGTCAATATTCAAATTTTAACTAATGGTTGAAATCTTTTTGTCAGACAATCGTCAATAAACGAATTTTAATACTAGGTTGGAATTTTTTTCTTCAAACTATCGCCTATATACGAAACTTAACTCTCGGTAGGAATTTTTTGGTCAACCTATCGTCAATGTACGAATTTTAACTCTCCGTGGGCTCTTTTTTCTTCAAACTACTGTCAATATTCAAATTTTAACTAATGGTTGAAATCTTTTTGTCAGACAATCGTCAATAAACGAATTTTAATACTAGGTTGGAATTTTTTTCTTCAAACTATCGCCTATATACGAAACTTAACTCTCGGTGGGAATTTTTTGGTCAACCTATCGTCAATGTACGAATTTTAACTCTCGGTGGGCACTTTTTTCTTCAAACTACTGTCATTATTCAAATTTTAACTATTGGTTGGAATCTTTTTGTCAAACAATCGTCAATACACGAATTTTAATACTAGGTTGGAATTTTTTTCTTCAAACTATCGTCAATATACGAAATTTAACTCTCGGTGGGAATTTTTTGGTCAAACTATCGCCAATGTACGAATTTTAACTCTCGATGGGCACTTTTTCTTCAAACTACTATGAATACTCAAATTTTAACTATTGTTTGGAATCTTTTTGTCAGACAATCGTCAATACACGAATTTTAATACTAGGTTGGAATTTTTTTCTTCAAACTATCGCCAATATACGAAATTTATCTCTCGGTGGGAATTTTTTGGTCAAACTATCGCCAATGTACGAATTTTAACTCTCGGTGTGCACTTTTTCCTTCAAACTACTGTCAATATTCAAATTTTAACTAATGGTTGAAATCTTTTTGTCAGACAATCGTCAATAAACGAATTTTAATACTAGGTTGGAATTTTTTTCTTCAAACTATCGCCTATATACGATACTTAACTCTCGGTAGGAATGTTTTGGTCAACCTATCGTCAATGTACGAATTTTAACTCTCCGTGGGCTCTTTTTTCTTCAAACTACTGTCAATATTCAAATTTTAACTAATGGTTGAAATCTTTTTGTCAGACAATCGTCAATAAACGAATTTTAATACTAGGTTGGAATTTTTTTCTTCAAACTATCGCCTATATACGAAACTTAACTCTCGGTGGGAATTTTTTGGTCAACCTATCGTCAATGTACGAATTTTAACTCTCGGTGGGCACTTTTTTCTTCAAACTACTGTCATTATTCAAATTTTAACTATTGGTTGGAATCTTTTTGTCAAACAATCGTCAATACACGAATTTTAATACTAGGTTGGAATTTTTTTCTTCAAACTATCGCCAATATACGAAATTTATCTCTCGGTGGGAATTTTTTGGTCAAACTATCGCCAATGTACGAATTTTAACTCTCGGTGTGCACTTTTTCCTTCAAACTACTGTCAATATTCAAATTTTAACTAATGGTTGAAATCTTTTTGTCAGACAATCGTCAATAAACGAATTTTAATACTAGGTTGGAATTTTTTTCTTCAAACTATCGCCTATATACGATACTTAACTCTCGGTAGGAATGTTTTGGTCAACCTATCGTCAATGTACGAATTTTAACTCTCCGTGGGCTCTTTTTTCTTCAAACTACTGTCAATATTCAAATTTTAAATAATGGTTGAAATCTTTTTGTCAAACAATCGTCAATAAACCAATTTTAATACTAGGTTGGAATTTTTTCCTTCAAATTATCGTCAATATACGAAATTTAACTCTCGGTGGGAATTTTTTGGTCAAACTATCGCCAATGTACGAATATTAACTCTCGATGGGCACTTTTTCTTCAAACTACTATGAATACTCAAATTTTAACTATTGTTTGGAATCTTTTTGTCAGACAATCGTCAATACACGAATTTTAATAATAGGTTGGAATTTTTTTCTTCAAACTATCGCCTATATACGAAATTTAGCTCTCGGTGGGAATTTTTTGGTCAACCTATCGTCAATGTACGAATTTTAACTCTCGGTGGGCACTTTTTTCTTCAAACTACTGTCATTATTCAAATTTTAACTATTGGTTGGAATCTTTTTGTCAAACAATCGTCAATACACGAATTTTAATACTAGGTTGGAATTTTTTTCTTCAAACTATCGCCAATATACGAAATTTATCTCTCGGTGGGAATTTTTTGGTCAAACTATCGCCAATGTACGAATTTTAACTCTCGGTGTGCACTTTTTCCTTTAAACTACTGTCAATATTCAAATTTTAACTAATGGTTGAAATCTTTTTGTCAGACAATCGTCAATAAACGAATTTTAATACTAGGTTGGAATTTTTTTCTTCAAACTATCGCCTATATACGATACTTAACTCTCGGTAGGAATGTTTTGGTCAACCTATCGTCAATGTACGAATTTTAACTCTCCGTGGGCTCTTTTTTCTTCAAACTACTGTCAATATTCAAATTTTAACTAATGGTTGAAATCTTTTTGTCAGACAATCGTCAATAAACGAATTTTAATACTAGGTTGGAATTTTTTTCTTCAAACTATCGCCTATATACGAAACTTAACTCTCGGTGGAAATTTTTTGGTCAACCTATCGTCAATGTACGAATTTTAACTCTCGGTGGGCACTTTTTTCTTCAAACTACTGTCATTATTCAAATTTTAACTATTGGTTGGAATCTTTTTGTCAAACAATCGTCAATACACGAATTTTAATACTAGGTTGGAATTTTTTTCTTCAAACTATCGCCAATATACGAAATTTATCTCTCGGTGGGAATTTTTTGGTCAAACTATCGCCAATGTACGAATTTTAACTCTCGGTGTGCACTTTTTCCTTCAAACTACTGTCAATATTCAAATTTTAACTAATGGTTGAAATCTTTTTGTCAGACAATCGTCAATAAACGAATTTTAATACTAGGTTGGAATTTTTTTCTTCAAACTATCGCCTATATACGAAATTTAACTCTGGGTGGGAATTTTTTGGTCAACCTATCGTCAATGTACGAATTTTAAGTTTTGGTGGGCTCTTTTTTCTTCAAACTACTGTCAATATTCAAACTTTAACTAATGGTTGGAATCTTTTTGTCAAACAATCGTCAATACACGAATTTTAATACTAGGTTGGAATTTTTTCTTCAAACTATCGCCTATATACGAAATTTAACTCACGGTGGGAATTTTTTGGTCAACCTATCGTCAATGTACGAATTTTAACTCTCGGTGGGAACTTTTTTCTTCAAACTACTGTCAATATTCAAATTTTAACTAATGGTTGAAATCTTTTTGTTAAACAATCGTCAATAAACGAATTTTAATACTAGGTTAGAATTTTTTTCTTCAAACTACCGTCAATGTACGAATTTTAACTCTCGTTGGGAACTTTTTTCTTCAAACTACTGTCAATATTCAAATTTTAACCCCTGGTTGGAATCTTTTTGTCAAACAATCGTCAATACACGAATTTTAATACTAGGTTGGAATTTTTTTCTTCAAACTATAGCCTATATACGAAATTTAACTCTAGGTAGGAATTTTTTGGTCAACGTATCGTCAATGTACGAATTTTAACTCTCGGTGTGCACTTTTTCCTTCAAACTACTGTCAATATTCAAATTTTAACTATTGGTTGGAATCTTTTTGTCAAACAATCGTCAATGTACGAATTTTAACTCTCGGTGTGCACTTTTTCCTTCAAACTACTGTCAATATTCAAATTTCAACTAATGGTTGAAATCTTTTTGTCAAACAATCGTCAATAAACGAATTTTAATACTAGGTTAGAATTTTTTTCTTCAAACTACCGTCAATGTACGAATTTTAACTCTCGTTGGGAACTTTTTTCTTCAAACTACTGTCAATATTCAAATTTTAACTCCTGGTTGGAATCTTTTTGTCAAACAATCGTCAATACACGAATTTTAATACTAGGTTGGAATTTTTTTCTTCAAACTATCGCTCATATACGAAATTTAACTCTCGGTGGGAATTTTTTGGTCAACCTATCGTCAATGTACGAATTTTAACTCTTGGTGGGCACTTTTTTCATCAAACTACTGTCAATATTCAAACTTTAACTAATGGTTGGAATCTTTTTGTCAAGCAATCGTCAATACACGAATTTTAATACTATGTTGGAATTTTTTTCTTCAAACTATCGCCTATATACGAAATTTGACTCTCGGTGGGAATTTTTTGGTCAACCTATCGACAATGTACGAATTTTAACTCTTGGTGGGCACTTTTTTCTTCAAACTACTGTCAATACTCAAATCTTAACTAATGGTTGAAATCTTTTTGTCAGACAATCGTCAATAAACGAATTTTAATACTAGGTTGGAATTTTTTTCTTCAAACTATCGCCTATATACGAAATTTAACTCTGGGTGGGAATTTTTTGGTCAACCTATCGTCAATGTACGAATTTTAAGTTTTGGTGGGCTCTTTTTTCTTCAAACTACTGTCAATATTCAAACTTTAACTAATGGTTGGAATCCTTTGTCAAACAATCGTCAATACACGAATTTTAATACTAGGTTGGAATTTTTTCTTCAAACTATCGCCTATATACGAAATTTAACTCACGGTGGGAATTTTTTGGTCAACCTATCGTCAATGTACGAATTTTAACTCTCGGTGGGAACTTTTTTCTTCAAACTACTGTCAATATTCAAATTTTAACTAATGGTTGAAATCTTTTTGTTAAACAATCGTCAATAAACGAATTTTAATACTAGGTTAGAATTTTTTTCTTCAAACTACCGTCAATGTACGAATTTTAACTCTCGTTGGGAACTTTTTTCTTCAAACTACTGTCAATATTCAAATTTTAACCCCTGGTTGGAATCTTTTTGTCAAACAATCGTCAATACACGAATTTTAATACTAGGTTGGAATTTTTTTCTTCACACTATAGCCTATATACGAAATTTAACTCTAGGTAGGAATTTTTTGGTCAACGTATCGTCAATGTACGAATTTTAACTCTCGGTGTGCACTTTTTCCTTCAAACTACTGTCAATATTCAAATTTTAACTATTGGTTGGAATCTTTTTGTCAAACAATCGTCAATGTACGAATTTTAACTCTCGGTGGGCACTTTTTTCTTCAAACTACTGTCATTATTCAAATTTTAACTATTGGTTGGAATCTTTTTGTCAAACAATCGTCAATAAACGAAATTTAATACTAGGTTAGAATTTTTTTCTTCAAACTATCGCCTATATACGAAATTTAACTCACGGTGGGAATTTTTTGGTCAACCTATCGTCAATGTACGAATTTTAACTCTCGGTGGGAACTTTTTTCTTCAAACTACTGTCAATATTCAAATTTTAACTAATGTTTGAAATCTTTTTGTCAGACAATCGTCAATACACGAATTTTAATAATAGGTTGGAATTTTTTTCTTCAAACTATCGCCTATATACGAAATTTAACTCTCGGTGGGAATTTTTTGGTCAACCTATCGTCAATGTACGAATTTTAACTCTCGGTGGGCACTTTTTTCTTCAAACTACTGTCATTATTCAAATTTTAACTATTGGTTGGAATCTTTTTGTCAAACAATCGTCAATGTACGAATTTTAACTCTCGGTGGGCACTTTTTTCTTCAAACTACTGTCATTATTCAAATTTTAACTATTGGTTGGAATCTTTTTGTCAAACAATCGTCAATAAACGAAATTTAATACTAGGTTAGAATTTTTTTCTTCAAACTACCGTCAATGTACGAATTTTAACTCTCGGTGGGCTCTTTTTTCTTCAAACTACTGTCAATATTCAAATTTCAACTAATGGTTGAAATCTTTTTGTCAAACAATCGTCAATAAACGAATTTTAATACTAGGTTAGAATTTTTTTCTTCAAACTACCGTCAATGTACGAATTTTAACTCTCGTTGGGAACTTTTTTCTTCAAACTACTGTCAATATTCAAATTTTAACTCCTGGTTGGAATCTTTTTGTCAAACAATCGTCAATACACGAATTTTAATACTAGGTTGGAATTTTTTTCTTCAAACTATCGCTTATATACGAAATTTAACTCTCGGTGGGAATTTTTTGGTCAACCTATCGTCAATGTACGAATTTTAACTCTTGGTGGGCACTTTTTTCATCAAACTACTGTCAATATTCAAACTTTAACTAATGGTTGGAATCTTTTTGTCAAGCAATCGTCAATACACGAATTTTAATACTATGTTGGAATTTTTTTCTTCAAACTATCGCCTATATACGAAATTTAACTCACGGTGGGAATTTTTTGGTCAACCTATCGTCAATGTACGAATTTTAACTCTCGGTGGGAACTTTTTTCTTCAAACTACTGTCAATATTCAAATTTTAACTAATGGTTGAAATCTTTTTGTTAAACAATCGTCAATAAACGAATTTTAATACTAGGTTAGAATTTTTTTCTTCAAACTACCGTCAATGTACGAATTTTAACTCTCGTTCGGAACTTTTTTCTTCAAACTACTGTCAATATTCAAATTTTAACTCCTGGTTGGAATCTTTTTGTCAAACAATCGTCAATACACGAATTTTAATACTAGGTTGGAATTTTTTTCTTCAAACTATTGCCTATATACGAAATTTAACTCTCGGTGTGAATTTTTTGGTCAACCTATCGTCAATGTACGAATTTTAACTGTTGGTGGGCACTTTTTTCTTCAAACTACTGTCAATATTCAAATTTTAACTAATGGTTGAAATCTTTTTGTCAGACAATCGTCAATAAACGAATTTTAATACTAGGTTGGAATTTTTTTCTTCAAACTATCGCCTATATACGAAATTTAACTCTGGGTGGGAATTTTTTGGTCAACCTATCGTCAATGTACGAATTTTAAGTTTTGGTGGGAACTTTTTTCTTCAAACTACTGTCAATATTCAAACTTTAACTAATGGTTGGAATCTTTTTGTCAAACAATCGTCAATACACGAATTTTAATACTAGGTTGGAATTTTTTCTTCAAACTATCGCCTATATACGAAATTTAACTCACGGTGGGAATTTTTTGGTCAACCTATCGTCAATGTACGAATTTTAACTCTCGGTGGGAACTTTTTTCTTCAAACTACTGTCAATATTCAAATTTTAACTAATGTTTGAAATCTTTTTGTCAGACAATCGTCAATACACGAATTTTAATAATAGGTTGGAATTTTTTTCTTCAAACTATCGCCTATATACGAAATTTAACTCTCGGTGGGAATTTTTTGGTCAACCTATCGTCAATGTACGAATTTTAACTCTCGGTGTGCACTTTTACCTTCAAACTACTGTCAATATTCAAATTTTAACTATTGGTTGGAATCTTTTTGTCAAACAATCGTCAATGTACGAATTTTAACTCTCGGTGGGCACTTTTTTCTTCAAACTACTGTCATTATTCAAATTTTAACTATTGGTTGGAATCTTTTTGTCAAACAATCGTCAATAAACGAAATTTAATACTAGGTTAGAATTTTTTTCTTCAAACTACCGTCAATGTACGAATTTTAACTCTCGGTGGGCTCTTTTTTCTTCAAACTACTGTCAATATTCAAATTTCAACTAATGGTTGAAATCTTTTTGTCAAACAATCGTCAATAAACGAATTTTAATACTAGGTTAGAATTTTTTTCTTCAAACTACCGTCAATGTACGAATTTTAACTCTCGTTGGGAACTTTTTTCTTCAAACTACTGTCAATATTCAAATTTTAACTCCTGGTTGGAATCTTTTTGTCAAACAATCGTCAATACACGAATTTTAATACTAGGTTGGAATTTTTTTCTTCAAACTATCGCTTATATACGAAATTTAACTCTCGGTGGGAATTTTTTGGTCAACCTATCGTCAATGTACGAATTTTAACTCTTGCTGGGCACTTTTTTCATCAAACTACTGTCAATATTCAAACTTTAACTAATGGTTGAAATCTTTTTGTTAAACAATCGTCAATAAACGAATTTTAATACTAGGTTAGAATTTTTTTCTTCAAACTACCGTCAATGTACGAATTTTAACTCTCGTTGGGAACTTTTTTCTTCAAACTACTGTCAATATTCAAATTTTAACCCCTGGTTGGAATCTTTTTGTCAAACAATCGTCAATACACGAATTTTAATACTAGGTTGGAATTTTTTTCTTCACACTATAGCCTATATACGAAATTTAACTCTAGGTAGGAATTTTTTGGTCAACGTATCGTCAATGTACGAATTTTAACTCTCGGTGTGCACTTTTTCCTTCAAACTACTGTCAATATTCAAATTTTAACTATTGGTTGGAATCTTTTTGTCAAACAATCGTCAATGTACGAATTTTAACTCTCGGTGGGCACTTTTTTCTTCAAACTACTGTCATTATTCAAATTTTAACTATTGGTTGGAATCTTTTTGTCAAACAATCGTCAATAAACGAAATTTAATACTAGGTTAGAATTTTTTTCTTCAAACTACCGTCAATGTACGAATTTTAACTCTCGTTGGGAACTTTTTTCTTCAAACTACTGTCAATATTCAAATTTTAACTCCTGGTTGGAATCTTTTTGTCAAACAATCGTCAATACACGAATTTTAATACTAGGTTGGAATTTTTTTCTTCAAACTATCGCCTATATACGAAATTTAACTCTGGGTGGGAATTTTTTGGTCAACCTATCGTCAATGTACGAATTTTAAGTTTTGGTGGGAACTTTTTTCTTCAAACTACTGTCAATATTCAAACTTTAACTAATGGTTGGAATCTTTTTGTCAAACAATCGTCAATACACGAATTTTAATACTAGGTTGGAATTTTTTCTTCAAACTATCGCCTATATACGAAATTTAACTCACGGTGGGAATTTTTTGGTCAACCTATCGTCAATGTACGAATTTTAACTCTCGGTGGGAACTTTTTTCTTCAAACTACTGTCAATATTCAAATTTTAACTAATGTTTGAAATCTTTTTGTCAGACAATCGTCAATACACGAATTTTAATAATAGGTTGGAATTTTTTTCTTCAAACTATCGCCTATATACGAAATTTAACTCTCGGTGGGAATTTTTTGGTCAACCTATCGTCAATGTACGAATTTTAACTCTCGGTGGGCACTTTTTTCTTCAAACTACTGTCATTATTCAAATTTTAACTATTGGTTGGAATCTTTTTGTCAAACAATCGTCAATACACGAATTTTAATACTAGGTTGGAATTTTTTTCTTGAAACTATCGCCTATATACGAAATTTGACTCTCGGTGGGAATTTTTTGGTCAACCTATCGACAATGTACGAATTTTAACTCTTGGTGGGCACTTTTTTCTTCAAACTACTGTCAATACTCAAATCTTAACTAATGGTTGAAATCTTTTTGTCAGACAATCGTCAATAAACGAATTTTAATACTAGGTTGGAATTTTTTTCTTCAAACTATCGCCTATATACGAAATTTAACTCTGGGTGGGAATTTTTTGGTCAACCTATCGTCAATGTACGAATTTTAAGTTTTGGTGGGAACTTTTTTCTTCAAACTACTGTCAATATTCAAACTTTAACTAATGGTTGGAATCTTTTTGTCAAACAATCGTCAATACACGAATTTTAATACTAGGTTGGAATTTTTTCTTCAAACTATCGCCTATATACGAAATTTAACTCACGGTGGGAATTTTTTGGTCAACCTATCGTCAATGTACGAATTTTAACTCTCGGTGGGAACTTTTTTCTTCAAACTACTGTCAATATTCAAATTTTAACTAATGGTTGAAATCTTTTTGTTAAGCAATCGTCAATAAACGAATTTTAATACTAGGTTAGAATTTTTTTCTTCAAACTACCGTCAATGTACGAATTTTAACTCTCGTTGGGAACTTTTTTCTTCAAACCACTGTCAATATTCAAATTTTAACCCCTGGTTGGAATCTTTTTGTCAAACAATCGTCAATACACGAATTTTAATACTAGGTTGGAATTTTTTTCTTCAAACTATAGCCTATATACGAAATTTAACTCTAGGTAGGAATTTTTTGGTCAACGTATCGTCAATGTACGAATTTTAACTCTCTGTGTGCACTTTTTCCTTCAAACTACTGTCAATATTCAAATTTTAATTATTGGTTGGAATCTTTTTGTCAAACAATCGTCAATACACGAATTTTAATACTAGGTTGGAATTTTTTTCTTCAAACTATTGCCTATATACGAAATTTAACTCTCGGTGGGAATTTTTTGGTCAACCAATCGTCAATGTACGAATTTTAACTGTTGGTGGGCACTTTTTTCTTCAAACTACTGTCAATATTCAAATTTTAACTAATGGTTGAAATCTTTTTGTCAGACAATCGTCAATAAACGAATTTTAATACTAGGTTGGAATTTTTTTCTTCAAACTATCGCCTATATACGAAACTTAACTCTCGGTAGGAATTTTTTGGTCAACCTATCGTCAATGTACGAATTTTAACTCTCGGTGTGCACTTTTTCCTTCAAACTTCTGTCAATATTCAAATTTTAACTATTGGTTGGAATCTTTTTGTCAAACAATCGTCAATACACGAATTTTAATACTAGGTTGGAATTTTTTTCTTCAAACTATTGCCTATATACGAAATTTAACTCTCGGTGTGAATTTCTTGGTCAACCTATCGTCAATGTACGAATTTTAACTGTTGGTGGGCACTTTTTTCTTCAAACTACTGTCAATATTCAAATTTTAACTAATGGTTGAAATCTTTTTGTCAGACAATCGTCAATACACGAATTTTAATACTATGTTGGAATTTTTTTCTTCAAACTATCGCCTATATACGAAATTTAACTCACGGTGGGAATTTTTTGGTCAACCTATCGTCAATGTACGAATTTTAACTCTCGTTGGGAACTTTTTTCTTCAAACTACTGTCAATATTCAAATTTTAACTCCTGGTTGGAATCTTTTTGTCAAACAATCGTCAATACACGAATTTTAATACTAGGTTGGAATTTTTTTCTTCAAACTATCGCCTATATACGAAATTTAACTCTGGGTGGGAATTTTTTGGTCAACCTATCGTCAATGTACGAATTTTAAGTTTTGGTGGGAACTTTTTTCTTCAAACTACTGTCAATATTCAAACTTTAACTAATGGTTGGAATCTTTTTGTCAAACAATCGTCAATACACGAATTTTAATACTAGGTTGGAATTTTTTCTTCAAACTATCGCCTATATACGAAATTTAACTCACGGTGGGAATTTTTTGGTCAACCTATCGTCAATGTACGAATTTTAACTCTCGGTGGGAACTTTTTTCTTCAAACTACTGTCAATATTCAAATTTTAACTAATGTTTGAAATCTTTTTGTCAGACAATCGTCAATACACGAATTTTAATAATAGGTTGGAATTTTTTTCTTCAAACTATCGCCTATATACGAAATTTAACTCTCGGTGGGAATTTTTTGGTCAACCTATCGTCAATGTACGAATTTTAACTCTCGGTGGGCACTTTTTTCTTCAAACTACTGTCATTATTCAAATTTTAACTATTGGTTGGAATCTTTTTGTCAAACAATCGTCAATACACGAATTTTAATACTAGGTTGGAATTTTTTTCTTGAAACTATCGCCTATATACGAAATTTGACTCTCGGTGGGAATTTTTTGGTCAACCTATCGACAATGTACGAATTTTAACTCTTGGTGGGCACTT
This sequence comes from Xylocopa sonorina, assembly GCF_050948175.1. Lineage (NCBI taxonomy): Eukaryota > Metazoa > Arthropoda > Insecta > Hymenoptera > Apidae > Xylocopa > Xylocopa sonorina. The sequence continues at coordinate 1,016,423 of NW_027490114.1, read as the reverse complement.
TTTTCTTCAAACTACTGTCAATACTCAAATCTTAACTAATGGTTGAAATCTTTTTGTCAGACAATCGTCAATAAACGAATTTTAATACTAGGTTGGAATTTTTTTCTTCAAACTATCGCCTATATACGAAATTTAACTCTGGGTGGGAATTTTTTGGTCAACCTATCGTCAATGTACGAATTTTAAGTTTTGGTGGGAACTTTTTTCTTCAAACTACTGTCAATATTCAAACTTTAACTAATGGTTGGAATCTTTTTGTCAAACAATCGTCAATACACGAATTTTAATACTAGGTTGGAATTTTTTCTTCAAACTATCGCCTATATACGAAATTTAACTCACGGTGGGAATTTTTTGGTCAACCTATCGTCAATGTACGAATTTTAACTCTCGGTGGGAACTTTTTTCTTCAAACTACTGTCAATATTCAAATTTTAACTAATGGTTGAAATCTTTTTGTTAAGCAATCGTCAATAAACGAATTTTAATACTAGGTTAGAATTTTTTTCTTCAAACTACCGTCAATGTACGAATTTTAACTCTCGTTGGGAACTTTTTTCTTCAAACCACTGTCAATATTCAAATTTTAACCCCTGGTTGGAATCTTTTTGTCAAACAATCGTCAATACACGAATTTTAATACTAGGTTGGAATTTTTTTCTTCAAACTATAGCCTATATACGAAATTTAACTCTAGGTAGGAATTTTTTGGTCAACGTATCGTCAATGTACGAATTTTAACTCTCTGTGTGCACTTTTTCCTTCAAACTACTGTCAATATTCAAATTTTAATTATTGGTTGGAATCTTTTTGTCAAACAATCGTCAATACACGAATTTTAATACTAGGTTGGAATTTTTTTCTTCAAACTATTGCCTATATACGAAATTTAACTCTCGGTGGGAATTTTTTGGTCAACCAATCGTCAATGTACGAATTTTAACTGTTGGTGGGCACTTTTTTCTTCAAACTACTGTCAATATTCAAATTTTAACTAATGGTTGAAATCTTTTTGTCAGACAATCGTCAATAAACGAATTTTAATACTAGGTTGGAATTTTTTTCTTCAAACTATCGCCTATATACGAAACTTAACTCTCGGTAGGAATTTTTTGGTCAACCTATCGTCAATGTACGAATTTTAACTCTCGGTGTGCACTTTTTCCTTCAAACTTCTGTCAATATTCAAATTTTAACTATTGGTTGGAATCTTTTTGTCAAACAATCGTCAATACACGAATTTTAATACTAGGTTGGAATTTTTTTCTTCAAACTATCGCCTATATACGAAATTTAACTCTGGGTGGGAATTTTTTGGTCAACCTATCGTCAATGTACGAATTTTAAGTTTTGGTGGGAACTTTTTTCTTCAAACTACTGTCAATATTCAAACTTTAACTAATGGTTGGAATCTTTTTGTCAAACAATCGTCAATACACGAATTTTAATACTAGGTTGGAATTTTTTCTTCAAACTATCGCCTATATACGAAATTTAACTCACGGTGGGAATTTTTTGGTCAACCTATCGTCAATGTACGAATTTTAACTATCGGTGGGAACTTTTTTCTTCAAACTACTGTCAATATTCAAATTTTAACTAATGTTTGAAATCTTTTTGTCAGACAATCGTCAATACACGAATTTTAATAATAGGTTGGAATTTTTTTCTTCAAACTATCGCCTATATACGAAATTTAACTCTCGGTGGGAATTTTTTGGTCAACCTATCGTCAATGTACGAATTTTAACTCTCGGTGGGCACTTTTTTCTTCAAACTACTGTCATTATTCAAATTTTAACTATTGGTTGGAATCTTTTTGTCAAACAATCGTCAATACACGAATTTTAATACTAGGTTGGAATTTTTTTCTTGAAACTATCGCCTATATACGAAATTTGACTCTCGGTGGGAATTTTTTGGTCAACCTATCGACAATGTACGAATTTTAACTCTTGGTGGGCACTTTTTTCTTCAAACTACTGTCAATACTCAAATCTTAACTAATGGTTGAAATCTTTTTGTCAGACAATCGTCAATAAACGAATTTTAATACTAGGTTGGAATTTTTTTCTTCAAACTATCGCCTATATACGAAATTTAACTCTGGGTGGGAATTTTTTGGTCAACCTATCGTCAATGTACGAATTTTAAGTTTTGGTGGGAACTTTTTTCTTCAAACTACTGTCAATATTCAAACTTTAACTAATGGTTGGAATCTTTTTGTCAAACAATCGTCAATACACGAATTTTAATACTAGGTTGGAATTTTTTCTTCAAACTATCGCCTATATACGAAATTTAACTCACGGTGGGAATTTTTTGGTCAACCTATCGTCAATGTACGAATTTTAACTCTCGGTGGGAACTTTTTTCTTCAAACTACTGTCAATATTCAAATTTTAACTAATGGTTGAAATCTTTTTGTTAAGCAATCGTCAATAAACGAATTTTAATACTAGGTTAGAATTTTTTTCTTCAAACTACCGTCAATGTACGAATTTTAACTCTCGTTGGGAACTTTTTTCTTCAAACCACTGTCAATATTCAAATTTTAACCCCTGGTTGGAATCTTTTTGTCAAACAATCGTCAATACACGAATTTTAATACTAGGTTGGAATTTTTTTCTTCAAACTATAGCCTATATACGAAATTTAACTCTAGGTAGGAATTTTTTGGTCAACGTATCGTCAATGTACGAATTTTAACTCTCTGTGTGCACTTTTTCCTTCAAACTACTGTCAATATTCAAATTTTAATTATTGGTTGGAATCTTTTTGTCAAACAATCGTCAATACACGAATTTTAATACTAGGTTGGAATTTTTTTCTTCAAACTATTGCCTATATACGAAATTTAACTCTCGGTGGGAATTTTTTGGTCAACCAATCGTCAATGTACGAATTTTAACTGTTGGTGGGCACTTTTTTCTTCAAACTACTGTCAATATTCAAATTTTAACTAATGGTTGAAATCTTTTTGTCAGACAATCGTCAATAAACGAATTTTAATACTAGGTTGGAATTTTTTTCTTCAAACTATCGCCTATATACGAAACTTAACTCTCGGTAGGAATTTTTTGGTCAACCTATCGTCAATGTACGAATTTTAACTCTCGGTGTGCACTTTTTCCTTCAAACTTCTGTCAATATTCAAATTTTAACTATTGGTTGGAATCTTTTTGTCAAACAATCGTCAATACACGAATTTTAATACTAGGTTGGAATTTTTTTCTTCAAACTATTGCCTATATACGAAATTTAACTCTCGGTGTGAATTTCTTGGTCAACCTATCGTCAATGTACGAATTTTAACTGTTGGTGGGCACTTTTTTCTTCAAACTACTGTCAATATTCAAATTTTAACTAATGGTTGAAATCTTTTTGTCAGACAATCGTCAATACACGAATTTTAATACTATGTTGGAATTTTTTTCTTCAAACTATCGCCTATATACGAAATTTAACTCACGGTGGGAATTTTTTGGTCAACCTATCGTCAATGTACGAATTTTAACTCTCGTTGGGAACTTTTTTCTTCAAACTACTGTCAATATTCAAATTTTAACTCCTGGTTGGAATCTTTTTGTCAAACAATCGTCAATACACGAATTTTAATACTAGGTTGGAATTTTTTTCTTCAAACTATCGCCTATATACGAAATTTAACTCTGGGTGGGAATTTTTTGGTCAACCTATCGTCAATGTACGAATTTTAAGTTTTGGTGGGAACTTTTTTCTTCAAACTACTGTCAATATTCAAACTTTAACTAATGGTTGGAATCTTTTTGTCAAACAATCGTCAATACACGAATTTTAATACTAGGTTGGAATTTTTTCTTCAAACTATCGCCTATATACGAAATTTAACTCACGGTGGGAATTTTTTGGTCAACCTATCGTCAATGTACGAATTTTAACTCTCGGTGGGAACTTTTTTCTTCAAACTACTGTCAATATTCAAATTTTAACTAATGTTTGAAATCTTTTTGTCAGACAATCGTCAATACACGAATTTTAATAATAGGTTGGAATTTTTTTCTTCAAACTATCGCCTATATACGAAATTTAACTCTCGGTGGGAATTTTTTGGTCAACCTATCGTCAATGTACGAATTTTAACTCTCGGTGGGCACTTTTTTCTTCAAACTACTGTCATTATTCAAATTTTAACTATTGGTTGGAGTCTTTTTGTCAAACAATCGTCAATACACGAATTTTAATACTAGGTTGGAATTTTTTTCTTGAAACTATCGCCTATATACGAAATTTGACTCTCGGTGGGAATTTTTTGGTCAACCTATCGACAATGTACGAATTTTAACTCTTGGTGGGCACTTTTTTCTTCAAACTACTGTCAATACTCAAATCTTAACTAATGGTTGAAATCTTTTTGTCAGACAATCGTCAATAAACGAATTTTAATACTAGGTTGGAATTTTTTTCTTCAAACTATCGCCTATATACGAAATTTAACTCTGGGTGGGAATTTTTTGGTCAACCTATCGTCAATGTACGAATTTTAAGTTTTGGTGGGAACTTTTTTCTTCAAACTACTGTCAATATTCAAACTTTAACTAATGGTTGGAATCTTTTTGTCAAACAATCGTCAATACACGAATTTTAATACTAGGTTGGAATTTTTTCTTCAAACTATCGCCTATATACGAAATTTAACTCACGGTGGGAATTTTTTGGTCAACCTATCGTCAATGTACGAATTTTAACTCTCGGTGGGAACTTTTTTCTTCAAACTACTGTCAATATTCAAATTTTAACTAATGGTTGAAATCTTTTTGTTAAGCAATCGTCAATAAACGAATTTTAATACTAGGTTAGAATTTTTTTCTTCAAACTACCGTCAATGTACGAATTTTAACTCTCGTTGGGAACTTTTTTCTTCAAACCACTGTCAATATTCAAATTTAAACCCCTGGTTGGAATCTTTTTGTCAAACAATCGTCAATACACGAATTTTAATACTAGGTTGGAATTTTTTTCTTCAAACTATAGCCTATATACGAAATTTAACTCTAGGTAGGAATTTTTTGGTCAACGTATCGTCAATGTACGAATTTTAACTCTCTGTGTGCACTTTTTCCTTCAAACTACTGTCAATATTCAAATTTTAATTATTGGTTGGAATCTTTTTGTCAAACAATCGTCAATACACGAATTTTAATACTAGGTTGGAATTTTTTTCTTCAAACTATTGCCTATATACGAAATTTAACTCTCGGTGGGAATTTTTTGGTCAACCAATCGTCAATGTACGAATTTTAACTGTTGGTGGGCACTTTTTTCTTCAAACTACTGTCAATATTCAAATTTTAACTAATGGTTGAAATCTTTTTGTCAGACAATCGTCAATAAACGAATTTTAATACTAGGTTGGAATTTTTTTCTTCAAACTATCGCCTATATACGAAACTTAACTCTCGGTAGGAATTTTTTGGTCAACCTATCGTCAATGTACGAATTTTAACTCTCGGTGTGCACTTTTTCCTTCAAACTTCTGTCAATATTCAAATTTTAACTATTGGTTGGAATCTTTTTGTCAAACAATCGTCAATACACGAATTTTAATACTAGGTTGGAATTTTTTTCTTCAAACTATCGCCTATATACGAAATTTAACTCTGGGTGGGAATTTTTTGGTCAACCTATCGTCAATGTACGAATTTTAAGTTTTGGTGGGAACTTTTTTCTTCAAACTACTGTCAATATTCAAACTTTAACTAATGGTTGGAATCTTTTTGTCAAACAATCGTCAATACACGAATTTTAATACTAGGTTGGAATTTTTTCTTCAAACTATCGCCTATATACGAAATTTAACTCACGGTGGGAATTTTTTGGTCAACCTATCGTCAATGTACGAATTTTAACTATCGGTGGGAACTTTTTTCTTCAAACTACTGTCAATATTCAAATTTTAACTAATGTTTGAAATCTTTTTGTCAGACAATCGTCAATACACGAATTTTAATAATAGGTTGGAATTTTTTTCTTCAAACTATCGCCTATATACGAAATTTAACTCTCGGTGGGAATTTTTTGGTCAACCTATCGTCAATGTACGAATTTTAACTCTCGGTGGGCACTTTTTTCTTCAAACTACTGTCATTATTCAAATTTTAACTATTGGTTGGAATCTTTTTGTCAAACAATCGTCAATACACGAATTTTAATACTAGGTTGGAATTTTTTTCTTGAAACTATCGCCTATATACGAAATTTGACTCTCGGTGGGAATTTTTTGGTCAACCTATCGACAATGTACGAATTTTAACTCTTGGTGGGCACTTTTTTCTTCAAACTACTGTCAATACTCAAATCTTAACTAATGGTTGAAATCTTTTTGTCAGACAATCGTCAATAAACGAATTTTAATACTAGGTTGGAATTTTTTTCTTCAAACTATCGCCTATATACGAAATTTAACTCTGGGTGGGAATTTTTTGGTCAACCTATCGTCAATGTACGAATTTTAAGTTTTGGTGGGAACTTTTTTCTTCAAACTACTGTCAATATTCAAACTTTAACTAATGGTTGGAATCTTTTTGTCAAACAATCGTCAATACACGAATTTTAATACTAGGTTGGAATTTTTTCTTCAAACTATCGCCTATATACGAAATTTAACTCACGGTGGGAATTTTTTGGTCAACCTATCGTCAATGTACGAATTTTAACTCTCGGTGGGAACTTTTTTCTTCAAACTACTGTCAATATTCAAATTTTAACTAATGGTTGAAATCTTTTTGTTAAGCAATCGTCAATAAACGAATTTTAATACTAGGTTAGAATTTTTCTCTTCAAACTACCGTCAATGTACGAATTTTAACTCTCGTTGGGAACTTTTTTCTTCAAACCACTGTCAATATTCAAATTTTAACCCCTGGTTGGAATCTTTTTGTCAAACAATCGTCAATACACGAATTTTAATACTAGGTTGGAATTTTTTTCTTCAAACTATAGCCTATATACGAAATTTAACTCTAGGTAGGAATTTTTTGGTCAACGTATCGTCAATGTACGAATTTTAACTCTCTGTGTGCACTTTTTCCTTCAAACTACTGTCAATATTCAAATTTTAATTATTGGTTGGAATCTTTTTGTCAAACAATCGTCAATACACGAATTTTAATACTAGGTTGGAATTTTTTTCTTCAAACTATTGCCTATATACGAAATTTAACTCTCGGTGGGAATTTTTTGGTCAACCAATCGTCAATGTACGAATTTTAACTGTTGGTGGGCACTTTTTTCTTCAAACTACTGTCAATATTCAAATTTTAACTAATGGTTGAAATCTTTTTGTCAGACAATCGTCAATAAACGAATTTTAATACTAGGTTGGAATTTTTTTCTTCAAACTATCGCCTATATACGAAACTTAACTCTCGGTAGGAATTTTTTGGTCAACCTATCGTCAATGTACGAATTTTAACTCTCGGTGTGCACTTTTTCCTTCAAACTTCTGTCAATATTCAAATTTTAACTATTGGTTGGAATCTTTTTGTCAAACAATCGTCAATACACGAATTTTAATACTAGGTTGGAATTTTTTTCTTCAAACTATTGCCTATATACGAAATTTAACTCTCGGTGTGAATTTCTTGGTCAACCTATCGTCAATGTACGAATTTTAACTGTTGGTGGGCACTTTTTTCTTCAAACTACTGTCAATATTCAAATTTTAACTAATGGTTGAAATCTTTTTGTCAGACAATCGTCAATAAACGAATTTTAATACTAGGTTGGAATTTTTTTCTTCAAACTATCGCCTATATACGAAATTTAACTCTGGGTGGGAATTTTTTGGTCAACCTATCGTCAATGTACGAATTTTAAGTTTTGGTGGGAACTTTTTTCTTCAAACTACTGTCAATATTCAAACTTTAACTAATGGTTGGAATCTTTTTGTCAAACAATCGTCAATACACGAATTTTAATACTAGGTTGGAATTTTTTCTTCAAACTATCGCCTATATACGAAATTTAACTCACGGTGGGAATTTTTTGGTCAACCTATCGTCAATGTACGAATTTTAACTCTCGGTGGGAACTTTTTTCTTCAAACTACTGTCAATATTCAAATTTTAACTAATGGTTGAAATCTTTTTGTTAAACAATCGTCAATAAACGAATTTTAATACTAGGTTGGAATTTTTTTCTTCAAACTATAGCCTATATACGAAATTTAACTCTAGGTAGGAATTTTTTGGTCAACGTATCGTCAATGTACGAATTTTAACTCTCGGTGTGCACTTTTTCCTTCAAACTACTGTCAATATTCAAATTTTAACTATTGGTTGGAATCTTTTTGTCAAACAATCGTCAATACACGAATTTTAATACTAGTTTGGAATTTTTTTCTTCAAACTATTGCCTATATACGAAATTTAACTCTCGGTGGGAATTTTTTGGTCAACCTATCGTCAATGTACGAATTTTAACTGATGGTGGGCACTTTTTTCTTCAAACTACTGTCAATATTCAAATTTTAACTAATGGTTGAAATCTTTTTGTCAGACAATCGTCAATAAACGAATTTTAATACTAGGTTGGAATTTTTTTCTTCAAACTATCGCCTATATACGAAACTTAACTCTCGGTAGGAATTTTTTGGTCAACCTATCGTCAATGTACGAATTTTAACTCTCGGTGTGCACTTTTTCCTTCAAACTTCTGTCAATATTCAAATTTTAACTATTGGTTGGAATCTTTTTGTCAAACAATCGTCAATACACGAATTTTAATACTAGGTTGGAATTTTTTTCTTCAAACTATCGCTTATATACGAAATTTAACTCTCGGTGGGAATTTTTTGGTCAACCTATCGTCAATGTACGAATTTTAACTCTTGCTGGGCACTTTTTTCATCAAACTACTGTCAATATTCAAACTTTAACTAATGGTTGAAATCTTTTTGTTAAACAATCGTCAATAAACGAATTTTAATACTAGGTTAGAATTTTTTTCTTCAAACTACCGTCAATGTACGAATTTTAACTCTCGTTGGGAACTTTTTTCTTCAAACTACTGTCAATATTCAAATTTTAACCCCTGGTTGGAATCTTTTTGTCAAACAATCGTCAATACACGAATTTTAATACTAGGTTGGAATTTTTTTCTTCACACTATAGCCTATATACGAAATTTAACTCTAGGTAGGAATTTTTTGGTCAACGTATCGTCAATGTACGAATTTTAACTCTCGGTGTGCACTTTTTCCTTCAAACTACTGTCAATATTCAAATTTTAACTATTGGTTGGAATCTTTTTGTCAAACAATCGTCAATGTACGAATTTTAACTCTCGGTGGGCACTTTTTTCTTCAAACTACTGTCATTATTCAAATTTTAACTATTGGTTGGAATCTTTTTGTCAAACAATCGTCAATAAACGAAATTTAATACTAGGTTAGAATTTTTTTCTTCAAACTACCGTCAATGTACGAATTTTAACTCTCGGTGGGCTCTTTTTTCTTCAAACTACTGTCAATATTCAAATTTCAACTAATGGTTGAAATCTTTTTGTCAAACAATCGTCAATAAACGAATTTTAATACTAGGTTAGAATTTTTTTCTTCAAACTACCGTCAATGTACGAATTTTAACTCTCGTTGGGAACTTTTTTCTTCAAACTACTGTCAATATTCAAATTTTAACTCCTGGTTGGAATCTTTTTGTCAAACAATCGTCAATACACGAATTTTAATACTAGGTTGGAATTTTTTTCTTCAAACTATCGCTCATATACGAAATTTAACTCTCGGTGGGAATTTTTTGGTCAACCTATCGTCAATGTACGAATTTTAACTCTTGGTGGGCACTTTTTTCATCAAACTACTGTCAATATTCAAACTTTAACTAATGGTTGGAATCTTTTTGTCAAGCAATCGTCAATACACGAATTTTAATACTATGTTGGAATTTTTTTCTTCAAACTATCGCCTATATACGAAATTTGACTCTCGGTGGGAATTTTTTGGTCAACCTATCGACAATGTACGAATTTTAACTCTTGGTGGGCACTTTTTTCTTCAAACTACTGTCAATACTCAAATCTTAACTAATGGTTGAAATCTTTTTGTCAGACAATCGTCAATAAACGAATTTTAATACTAGGTTGGAATTTTTTTCTTCAAACTATCGCCTATATACGAAATTTAACTCTGGGTGGGAATTTTTTGGTCAACCTATCGTCAATGTACGAATTTTAACTCTCGGTGGGAACTTTTTTCTTCAAACTACTGTCAATATTCAAATTTTAACTAATGGTTGAAATCTTTTTGTTAAACAATCGTCAATAAACGAATTTTAATACTAGGTTAGAATTTTTTTCTTCAAACTACCGTCAATGTACGAATTTTAACTCTCGTTGGGAACTTTTTTCTTCAAACTACTGTCAATATTCAAATTTTAACCCCTGGTTGGAATCTTTTTGTCAAACAATCGTCAATACACGAATTTTAATACTAGGTTGGAATTTTTTTCTTCACACTATAGCCTATATACGAAATTTAACTCTAGGTAGGAATTTTTTGGTCAACGTATCGTCAATGCACGAATTTTAACTCTCGGTGTGCACTTTTTCCTTCAAACTACTGTCAATATTCAAATTTTAACTATTGGTTGGAATCTTTTTGTCAAACAATCGTCAATGTACGAATTTTAACTCTCGGTGGGCACTTTTTTCTTCAAACTACTGTCATTATTCAAATTTTAACTATTGGTTGGAATCTTTTTGTCAAACAATCGTCAATAAACGAAATTTAATACTAGGTTAGAATTTTTTTCTTCAAACTACCGTCAATGTACGAATTTTAACTCTCGGTGGGCTCTTTTTTCTTCAAACTACTGTCAATATTCAAATTTCAACTAATGGTTGAAATCTTTTTGTCAAACAATCGTCAATAAACGAATTTTAATACTAGGTTAGAATTTTTTTCTTCAAACTACCGTCAATGTACGAATTTTAACTCTCGTTGGGAACTTTTTTCTTCAAACTACTGTCAATATTCAAATTTTAACTCCTGGTTGGAATCTTTTTGTCAAACAATCGTCAATACACGAATTTTAATACTAGGTTGGAATTTTTTTCTTCAAACTATCGCTCATATACGAAATTTAACTCTCGGTGGGAATTTTTTGGTCAACCTATCGTCAATGTACGAATTTTAACTCTTGGTGGGCACTTTTTTCATCAAACTACTGTCAATATTCAAACTTTAACTAATGGTTGGAATCTTTTTGTCAAGCAATCGTCAATACACGAATATTAATACTATGTTGGAATTTTTTTCTTCAAACTATCGCCTATATACGAAATTTGACTCTCGGTGGGAATTTTTTGGTCAACCTATCGACAATGTACGAATTTTAACTCTTGGTGGGCACTTTTTTCTTCAAACTACTGTCAATACTCAAATCTTAACTAATGGTTGAAATCTTTTTGTCAGACAATCGTCAATAAACGAATTTTAATACTAGGTTGGAATTTTTTTCTTCAAACTATCGCCTATATACGAAATTTAACTCTGGGTGGGAATTTTTTGGTCAACCTATCGTCAATGTACGAATTTTAACTCTCGGTGGGAACTTTTTTCTTCAAACTACTGTCAATATTCAAATTTTAACTAATGGTTGAAATCTTTTTGTTAAACAATCGTCAATAAACGAATTTTAATACTAGGTTAGAATTTTTTTCTTCAAACTACCGTCAATGTACGAATTTTAACTCTCGTTGGGAACTTTTTTCTTCAAACTACTGTCAATATTCAAATTTTAACCCCTGGTTGGAATCTTTTTGTCAAACAATCGTCAATACACGAATTTTAATACTAGGTTGGAATTTTTTTCTTCACACTATAGCCTATATACGAAATTTAACTCTAGGTAGGAATTTTTTGGTCAACGTATCGTCAATGTACGAATTTTAACTCTCGGTGTGCACTTTTTCCTTCAAACTACTGTCAATATTCAAATTTTAACTATTGGTTGGAATCTTTTTGTCAAACAATCGTCAATGTACGAATTTTAACTCTCGGTGGGCACTTTTTTCTTCAAACTACTGTCATTATTCAAATTTTAACTATTGGTTGGAATCTTTTTGTCAAACAATCGTCAATAAACGAAATTTAATACTAGGTTAGAATTTTTTTCTTCAAACTACCGTCAATGTACGAATTTTAACTCTCGGTGGGCTCTTTTTTCTTCAAACTACTGTCAATATTCAAATTTCAACTAATGGTTGAAATCTTTTTGTCAAACAATCGTCAATAAACGAATTTTAATACTAGGTTAGAATTTTTTTCTTCAAACTACCGTCAATGTACGAATTTTAACTCTCGTTGGGAACTTTTTTCTTCAAACTACTGTCAATATTCAAATTTTAACTCCTGGTTGGAATCTTTTTGTCAAACAATCGTCAATACACGAATTTTAATACTAGGTTGGAATTTTTTTCTTCAAACTATCGCTTATATACGAAATTTAACTCTCGGTGGGAATTTTTTGGTCAACCTATCGTCAATGTACGAATTTTAACTCTTGGTGGGCACTTTTTTCATCAAACTACTGTCAATATTCAAACTTTAACTAATGGTTGGAATCTTTTTGTCAAGCAATCGTCAATACACGAATTTTAATACTATGTTGGAATTTTTTTCTTCAAACTATCGCCTATATACGAAATTTAACTCACGGTGGGAATTTTTTGGTCAACCTATCGTCAATGTACGAATTTTAACTCTCGGTGGGAACTTTTTTCTTCAAACTACTGTCAATATTCAAATTTTAACTAATGGTTGAAATCTTTTTGTTAAACAATCGTCAATAAACGAATTTTAATACTAGGTTAGAATTTTTTTCTTCAAACTACCGTCAATGTACGAATTTTAACTCTCGTTCGGAACTTTTTTCTTCAAACTACTGTCAATATTCAAATTTTAACTCCTGGTTGGAATCTTTTTGTCAAACAATCGTCAATACACGAATTTTAATACTAGGTTGGAATTTTTTTCTTCAAACTATTGCCTATATACGAAATTTAACTCTCGGTGTGAATTTTTTGGTCAACCTATCGTCAATGTACGAATTTTAACTGTTGGTGGGCACTTTTTTCTTCAAACTACTGTCAATATTCAAATTTTAACTAATGGTTGAAATCTTTTTGTCAGACAATCGTCAATAAACGAATTTTAATACTAGGTTGGAATTTTTTTCTTCAAACTATCGCCTATATACGAAATTTAACTCTGGGTGGGAATTTTTTGGTCAACCTATCGTCAATGTACGAATTTTAAGTTTTGGTGGGAACTTTTTTCTTCAAACTACTGTCAATATTCAAACTTTAACTAATGGTTGGAATCTTTTTGTCAAACAATCGTCAATACACGAATTTTAATACTAGGTTGGAATTTTTTCTTCAAACTATCGCCTATATACGAAATTTAACTCACGGTGGGAATTTTTTGGTCAACCTATCGTCAATGTACGAATTTTAACTCTCGGTGGGAACTTTTTTCTTCAAACTACTGTCAATATTCAAATTTTAACTAATGTTTGAAATCTTTTTGTCAGACAATCGTCAATACACGAATTTTAATAATAGGTTGGAATTTTTTTCTTCAAACTATCGCCTATATACGAAATTTAACTCTCGGTGGGAATTTTTTGGTCAACCTATCGTCAATGTACGAATTTTAACTCTCGGTGTGCACTTTTTCCTTCAAACTACTGTCAATATTCAAATTTTAACTATTGGTTGGAATCTTTTTGTCAAACAATCGTCAATGTACGAATTTTAACTCTCGGTGGGAACTTTTTTCTTCAAACTACTGTCAATATTCAAATTTTAACTATTGGTTGGAATCTTTTTGTCAAACAATCGTCAATACACGAATTTTAATACTAGGTTGGAATTTTTTTCTTCAAACTATTGCCTATATACGAAATTTAACTCTCGGTGTGAATTTCTTGGTCAACCTATCGTCAATGTACGAATTTTAACTGTTGGTGGGCACTTTTTTCTTCAAACTACTGTCAATATTCAAATTTTAACTAATGGTTGAAATCTTTTTGTCAGACAATCGTCAATACACGAATTTTAATACTATGTTGGAATTTTTTTCTTCAAACTATCGCCTATATACGAAATTTAACTCACGGTGGGAATTTTTTGGTCAACCTATCGTCAATGTACGAATTTTAACTCTCGTTGGGAACTTTTTTCTTCAAACTACTGTCAATATTCAAATTTTAACTCCTGGTTGGAATCTTTTTGTCAAACAATCGTCAATACACGAATTTTAATACTAGGTTGGAATTTTTTTCTTCAAACTATCGCCTATATACGAAATTTAACTCTGGGTGGGAATTTTTTGGTCAACCTATCGTCAATGTACGAATTTTAAGTTTTGGTGGGAACTTTTTTCTTCAAACTACTGTCAATATTCAAACTTTAACTAATGGTTGGAATCTTTTTGTCAAACAATCGTCAATACACGAATTTTAATACTAGGTTGGAATTTTTTCTTCAAACTATCGCCTATATACGAAATTTAACTCACGGTGGGAATTTTTTGGTCAACCTATCGTCAATGTACGAATTTTAACTCTCGGTGGGAACTTTTTTCTTCAAACTACTGTCAATATTCAAATTTTAACTAATGTTTGAAATCTTTTTGTCAGACAATCGTCAATACACGAATTTTAATAATAGGTTGGAATTTTTTTCTTCAAACTATCGCCTATATACGAAATTTAACTCTCGGTGGGAATTTTTTGGTCAACCTATCGTCAATGTACGAATTTTAACTCTCGGTGGGCACTTTTTTCTTCAAACTACTGTCATTATTCAAATTTTAACTATTGGTTGGAATCTTTTTGTCAAACAATCGTCAATACACGAATTTTAATACTAGGTTGGAATTTTTTTCTTGAAACTATCGCCTATATACGAAATTTGACTCTCGGTGGGAATTTTTTGGTCAACCTATCGACAATGTACGAATTTTAACTCTTGGTGGGCACTTTTTTCTTCAAACTACTGTCAATACTCAAATCTTAACTAATGGTTGAAATCTTTTTGTCAGACAATCGTCAATAAACGAATTTTAATACTAGGTTGGAATTTTTTTCTTCAAACTATCGCCTATATACGAAATTTAACTCTGGGTGGGAATTTTTTGGTCAACCTATCGTCAATGTACGAATTTTAAGTTTTGGTGGGAACTTTTTTCTTCAAACTACTGTCAATATTCAAACTTTAACTAATGGTTGGAATCTTTTTGTCAAACAATCGTCAATACACGAATTTTAATACTAGGTTGGAATTTTTTCTTCAAACTATCGCCTATATACGAAATTTAACTCACGGTGGGAATTTTTTGGTCAACCTATCGTCAATGTACGAATTTTAACTCTCGGTGGGAACTTTTTTCTTCAAACTACTGTCAATATTCAAATTTTAACTAATGGTTGAAATCTTTTTGTTAAGCAATCGTCAATAAACGAATTTTAATACTAGGTTAGAATTTTTTTCTTCAAACTACCGTCAATGTACGAATTTTAACTCTCGTTGGGAACTTTTTTCTTCAAACCACTGTCAATATTCAAATTTTAACCCCTGGTTGGAATCTTTTTGTCAAACAATCGTCAATACACGAATTTTAATACTAGGTTGGAATTTTTTTCTTCAAACTATAGCCTATATACGAAATTTAACTCTAGGTAGGAATTTTTTGGTCAACGTATCGTCAATGTACGAATTTTAACTCTCTGTGTGCACTTTTTCCTTCAAACTACTGTCAATATTCAAATTTTAATTATTGGTTGGAATCTTTTTGTCAAACAATCGTCAATACACGAATTTTAATACTAGGTTGGAATTTTTTTCTTCAAACTATTGCCTATATACGAAATTTAACTCTCGGTGGGAATTTTTTGGTCAACCAATCGTCAATGTACGAATTTTAACTGTTGGTGGGCACTTTTTTCTTCAAACTACTGTCAATATTCAAATTTTAACTAATGGTTGAAATCTTTTTGTCAGACAATCGTCAATAAACGAATTTTAATACTAGGTTGGAATTTTTTTCTTCAAACTATCGCCTATATACGAAACTTAACTCTCGGTAGGAATTTTTTGGTCAACCTATCGTCAATGTACGAATTTTAACTCTCGGTGTGCACTTTTTCCTTCAAACTTCTGTCAATATTCAAATTTTAACTATTGGTTGGAATCTTTTTGTCAAACAATCGTCAATACACGAATTTTAATACTAGGTTGGAATTTTTTTCTTCAAACTATCGCCTATATACGAAATTTAACTCTGGGTGGGAATTTTTTGGTCAACCTATCGTCAATGTACGAATTTTAAGTTTTGGTGGGAACTTTTTTCTTCAAACTACTGTCAATATTCAAACTTTAACTAATGGTTGGAATCTTTTTGTCAAACAATCGTCAATACACGAATTTTAATACTAGGTTGGAATTTTTTCTTCAAACTATCGCCTATATACGAAATTTAACTCACGGTGGGAATTTTTTGGTCAACCTATCGTCAATGTACGAATTTTAACTATCGGTGGGAACTTTTTTCTTCAAACTACTGTCAATATTCAAATTTTAACTAATGTTTGAAATCTTTTTGTCAGACAATCGTCAATACACGAATTTTAATAATAGGTTGGAATTTTTTTCTTCAAACTATCGCCTATATACGAAATTTAACTCTCGGTGGGAATTTTTTGGTCAACCTATCGTCAATGTACGAATTTTAACTCTCGGTGGGCACTTTTTTCTTCAAACTACTGTCATTATTCAAATTTTAACTATTGGTTGGAATCTTTTTGTCAAACAATCGTCAATACACGAATTTTAATACTAGGTTGGAATTTTTTTCTTGAAACTATCGCCTATATACGAAATTTGACTCTCGGTGGGAATTTTTTGGTCAACCTATCGACAATGTACGAATTTTAACTCTTTGTGGGCACTTTTTTCTTCAAACTACTGTCAATACTCAAATCTTAACTAATGGTTGAAATCTTTTTGTCAGACAATCGTCAATAAACGAATTTTAATACTAGGTTGGAATTTTTTTCTTCAAACTATCGCCTATATACGAAATTTAACTCTGGGTGGGAATTTTTTGGTCAACCTATCGTCAATGTACGAATTTTAAGTTTTGGTGGGAACTTTTTTCTTCAAACTACTGTCAATATTCAAACTTTAACTAATGGTTGGAATCTTTTTGTCAAACAATCGTCAATACACGAATTTTAATACTAGGTTGGAATTTTTTCTTCAAACTATCGCCTATATACGAAATTTAACTCACGGTGGGAATTTTTTGGTCAACCTATCGTCAATGTACGAATTTTAACTCTCGGTGGGAACTTTTTTCTTCAAACTACTGTCAATATTCAAATTTTAACTAATGGTTGAAATCTTTTTGTTAAGCAATCGTCAATAAACGAATTTTAATACTAGGTTAGAATTTTTTTCTTCAAACTACCGTCAATGTACGAATTTTAACTCTCGTTGGGAACTTTTTTCTTCAAACCACTGTCAATATTCAAATTTTAACCCCTGGTTGGAATCTTTTTGTCAAACAATCGTCAATACACGAATTTTAATACTAGGTTGGAATTTTTTTCTTCAAACTATAGCCTATATACGAAATTTAACTCTAGGTAGGAATTTTTTGGTCAACGTATCGTCAATGTACGAATTTTAACTCTCTGTGTGCACTTTTTCCTTCAAACTACTGTCAATATTCAAATTTTAATTATTGGTTGGAATCTTTTTGTCAAACAATCGTCAATACACGAATTTTAATACTAGGTTGGAATTTTTTTCTTCAAACTATTGCCTATATACGAAATTTAACTCTCGGTGGGAATTTTTTGGTCAACCAATCGTCAATGTACGAATTTTAACTGTTGGTGGGCACTTTTTTCTTCAAACTACTGTCAATATTCAAATTTTAACTAATGGTTGAAATCTTTTTGTCAGACAATCGTCAATAAACGAATTTTAATACTAGGTTGGAATTTTTTTCTTCAAACTATCGCCTATATACGAAACTTAACTCTCGGTAGGAATTTTTTGGTCAACCTATCGTCAATGTACGAATTTTAACTCTCGGTGTGCACTTTTTCCTTCAAACTTCTGTCAATATTCAAATTTTAACTATTGGTTGGAATCTTTTTGTCAAACAATCGTCAATACACGAATTTTAATACTAGGTTGGAATTTTTTTCTTCAAACTATTGCCTATATACGAAATTTAACTCTCGGTGTGAATTTCTTGGTCAACCTATCGTCAATGTACGAATTTTAACTGTTGGTGGGCACTTTTTTCTTCAAACTACTGTCAATATTCAAATTTTAACTAATGGTTGAAATCTTTTTGTCAGACAATCGTCAATAAACGAATTTTAATACTAGGTTGGAATTTTTTTCTTCAAACTATCGCCTATATACGAAATTTAACTCTGGGTGGGAATTTTTTGGTCAACCTATCGTCAATGTACGAATTTTAAGTTTTGGTGGGAACTTTTTTCTTCAAACTACTGTCAATATTCAAACTTTAACTAATGGTTGGAATCTTTTTGTCAAACAATCGTCAATACACGAATTTTAATACTAGGTTGGAATTTTTTCTTCAAACTATCGCCTATATACGAAATTTAACTCACGGTGGGAATTTTTTGGTCAACCTATCGTCAATGTACGAATTTTAACTCTCGGTGGGAACTTTTTTCTTCAAACTACTGTCAATATTCAAATTTTAACTAATGGTTGAAATCTTTTTGTTAAACAATCGTCAATAAACGAATTTTAATACTAGGTTGGAATTTTTTTCTTCAAACTATAGCCTATATACGAAATTTAACTCTAGGTAGGAATTTTTTGGTCAACGTATCGTCAATGTACGAATTTTAACTCTCGGTGTGCACTTTTTCCTTCAAACTACTGTCAATATTCAAATTTTAACTATTGGTTGGAATCTTTTTGTCAAACAATCGTCAATACACGAATTTTAATACTAGTTTGGAATTTTTTTCTTCAAACTATTGCCTATATACGAAATTTAACTCTCGGTGGGAATTTTTTGGTCAACCTATCGTCAATGTACGAATTTTAACTGATGGTGGGCACTTTTTTCTTCAAACTACTGTCAATATTCAAATTTTAACTAATGGTTGAAATCTTTTTGTCAGACAATCGTCAATAAACGAATTTTAATACTAGGTTGGAATTTTTTTCTTCAAACTATCGCCTATATACGAAACTTAACTCTCGGTAGGAATTTTTTGGTCAACCTATCGTCAATGTACGAATTTTAACTCTCGGTGTGCACTTTTTCCTTCAAACTTCTGTCAATATTCAAATTTTAACTATTGGTTGGAATCTTTTTGTCAAACAATCGTCAATACACGAATTTTAATACTAGGTTGGAATTTTTTTCTTCAAACTATCGCTTATATACGAAATTTAACTCTCGGTGGGAATTTTTTGGTCAACCTATCGTCAATGTACGAATTTTAACTCTTGCTGGGCACTTTTTTCATCAAACTACTGTCAATATTCAAACTTTAACTAATGGTTGAAATCTTTTTGTTAAACAATCGTCAATAAACGAATTTTAATACTAGGTTAGAATTTTTTTCTTCAAACTACCGTCAATGTACGAATTTTAACTCTCGTTGGGAACTTTTTTCTTCAAACTACTGTCAATATTCAAATTTTAACCCCTGGTTGGAATCTTTTTGTCAAACAATCGTCAATACACGAATTTTAATACTAGGTTGGAATTTTTTTCTTCACACTATAGCCTATATACGAAATTTAACTCTAGGTAGGAATTTTTTGGTCAACGTATCGTCAATGTACGAATTTTAACTCTCGGTGTGCACTTTTTCCTTCAAACTACTGTCAATATTCAAATTTTAACTATTGGTTGGAATCTTTTTGTCAAACAATCGTCAATGTACGAATTTTAACTCTCGGTGGGCACTTTTTTCTTCAAACTACTGTCATTATTCAAATTTTAACTATTGGTTGGAATCTTTTTGTCAAACAATCGTCAATAAACGAAATTTAATACTAGGTTAGAATTTTTTTCTTCAAACTACCGTCAATGTACGAATTTTAACTCTCGGTGGGCTCTTTTTTCTTCAAACTACTGTCAATATTCAAATTTCAACTAATGGTTGAAATCTTTTTGTCAAACAATCGTCAATAAACGAATTTTAATACTAGGTTAGAATTTTTTTCTTCAAACTACCGTCAATGTACGAATTTTAACTCTCGTTGGGAACTTTTTTCTTCAAACTACTGTCAATATTCAAATTTTAACTCCTGGTTGGAATCTTTTTGTCAAACAATCGTCAATACACGAATTTTAATACTAGGTTGGAATTTTTTTCTTCAAACTATCGCTCATATACGAAATTTAACTCTCGGTGGGAATTTTTTGGTCAACCTATCGTCAATGTACGAATTTTAACTCTTGGTGGGCACTTTTTTCATCAAACTACTGTCAATATTCAAACTTTAACTAATGGTTGGAATCTTTTTGTCAAGCAATCGTCAATACACGAATATTAATACTATGTTGGAATTTTTTTCTTCAAACTATCGCCTATATACGAAATTTGACTCTCGGTGGGAATTTTTTGGTCAACCTATCGACAATGTACGAATTTTAACTCTTGGTGGGCACTTTTTTCTTCAAACTACTGTCAATACTCAAATCTTAACTAATGGTTGAAATCTTTTTGTCAGACAATCGTCAATAAACGAATTTTAATACTAGGTTGGAATTTTTTTCTTCAAACTATCGCCTATATACGAAATTTAACTCTGGGTGGGAATTTTTTGGTCAACCTATCGTCAATGTACGAATTTTAACTCTCGGTGGGAACTTTTTTCTTCAAACTACTGTCAATATTCAAATTTTAACTAATGGTTGAAATCTTTTTGTTAAACAATCGTCAATAAACGAATTTTAATACTAGGTTAGAATTTTTTTCTTCAAACTACCGTCAATGTACGAATTTTAACTCTCGTTGGGAACTTTTTTCTTCAAACTACTGTCAATATTCAAATTTTAACCCCTGGTTGGAATCTTTTTGTCAAACAATCGTCAATACACGAATTTTAATACTAGGTTGGAATTTTTTTCTTCACACTATAGCCTATATACGAAATTTAACTCTAGGTAGGAATTTTTTGGTCAACGTATCGTCAATGTACGAATTTTAACTCTCGGTGTGCACTTTTTCCTTCAAACTACTGTCAATATTCAAATTTTAACTATTGGTTGGAATCTTTTTGTCAAACAATCGTCAATGTACGAATTTTAACTCTCGGTGGGCACTTTTTTCTTCAAACTACTGTCATTATTCAAATTTTAACTATTGGTTGGAATCTTTTTGTCAAACAATCGTCAATAAACGAAATTTAATACTAGGTTAGAATTTTTTTCTTCAAACTACCGTCAATGTACGAATTTTAACTCTCGGTGGGCTCTTTTTTCTTCAAACTACTGTCAATATTCAAATTTCAACTAATGGTTGAAATCTTTTTGTCAAACAATCGTCAATAAACGAATTTTAATACTAGGTTAGAATTTTTTTCTTCAAACTACCGTCAATGTACGAATTTTAACTCTCGTTGGGAACTTTTTTCTTCAAACTACTGTCAATATTCAAATTTTAACTCCTGGTTGGAATCTTTTTGTCAAACAATCGTCAATACACGAATTTTAATACTAGGTTGGAATTTTTTTCTTCAAACTATCGCTTATATACGAAATTTAACTCTCGGTGGGAATTTTTTGGTCAACCTATCGTCAATGTACGAATTTTAACTCTTGGTGGGCACTTTTTTCATCAAACTACTGTCAATATTCAAACTTTAACTAATGGTTGGAATCTTTTTGTCAAGCAATCGTCAATACACGAATTTTAATACTATGTTGGAATTTTTTTCTTCAAACTATCGCCTATATACGAAATTTAACTCACGGTGGGAATTTTTTGGTCAACCTATCGTCAATGTACGAATTTTAACTCTCGGTGGGAACTTTTTTCTTCAAACTACTGTCAATATTCAAATTTTAACTAATGGTTGAAATCTTTTTGTTAAACAATCGTCAATAAACGAATTTTAATACTAGGTTAGAATTTTTTTCTTCAAACTACCGTCAATGTACGAATTTTAACTCTCGTTCGGAACTTTTTTCTTCAAACTACTGTCAATATTCAAATTTTAACTCCTGGTTGGAATCTTTTTGTCAAACAATCGTCAATACACGAATTTTAATACTAGGTTGGAATTTTTTTCTTCAAACTATTGCCTATATACGAAATTTAACTCTCGGTGTGAATTTTTTGGTCAACCTATCGTCAATGTACGAATTTTAACTGTTGGTGGGCACTTTTTTCTTCAAACTACTGTCAATATTCAAATTTTAACTAATGGTTGAAATCTTTTTGTCAGACAATCGTCAATAAACGAATTTTAATACTAGGTTGGAATTTTTTTCTTCAAACTATCGCCTATATACGAAATTTAACTCTGGGTGGGAATTTTTTGGTCAACCTATCGTCAATGTACGAATTTTAAGTTTTGGTGGGAACTTTTTTCCTCAAACTACTGTCAATATTCAAACTTTAACTAATGGTTGGAATCTTTTTGTCAAACAATCGTCAATACACGAATTTTAATACTAGGTTGGAATTTTTTCTTCAAACTATCGCCTATATACGAAATTTAACTCACGGTGGGAATTTTTTGGTCAACCTATCGTCAATGTACGAATTTTAACTCTCGGTGGGAACTTTTTTCTTCAAACTACTGTCAATATTCAAATTTTAACTAATGTTTGAAATCTTTTTGTCAGACAATCGTCAATACACGAATTTTAATAATAGGTTGGAATTTTTTTCTTCAAACTATCGCCTATATACGAAATTTAACTCTCGGTGGGAATTTTTTGGTCAACCTATCGTCAATGTACGAATTTTAACTCTCGGTGTGCACTTTTTCCTTCAAACTACTGTCAATATTCAAATTTTAACTATTGGTTGGAATCTTTTTGTCAAACAATCGTCAATACACGAATTTTAATACTAGGTTGGAATTTATTTCTTCACACTATAGCCTATATACGAAATTTAACTCTAGGTAGGAATTTTTTGGTCAACGTATCGTCAATGTACGAATTTTAACTCTCGGTGTGCACTTTTTCCTTCAAACTACTGTCAATATTCAAATTTTAACTATTGGTTGGAATCTTTTTGTCAAACAATCGTCAATGTACGAATTTTAACTCTCGGTGGGCACTTTTTTCTTCAAACTACTGTCATTATTCAAATTTTAACTATTGGTTGGAATCTTTTTGTCAAACAATCGTCAATAAACGAAATTTAATACTAGGTTAGAATTTTTTTCTTCAAACTACCGTCAATGTACGAATTTTAACTCTCGGTGGGCTCTTTTTTCTTCAAACTACTGTCAATATTCAAATTTCAACTAATGGTTGAAATCTTTTTGTCAAACAATCGTCAATAAACGAATTTTAATACTAGGTTAGAATTTTTTTCTTCAAACTACCGTCAATGTACGAATTTTAACTCTCGTTGGGAACTTTTTTCTTCAAACTACTGTCAATATTCAAATTTTAACTCCTGGTTGGAATCTTTTTGTCAAACAATCGTCAATACACGAATTTTAATACTAGGTTGGAATTTTTTTCTTCAAACTATCGCTCATATACGAAATTTAACTCTCGGTGGGAATTTTTTGGTCAACCTATCGTCAATGTACGAATTTTAACTCTTGGTGGGCACTTTTTTCATCAAACTACTGTCAATATTCAAACTTTAACTAATGGTTGGAATCTTTTTGTCAAGCAATCGTCAATACACGAATATTAATACTATGTTGGAATTTTTTTCTTCAAACTATCGCCTATATACGAAATTTGACTCTCGGTGGGAATTTTTTGGTCAACCTATCGACAATGTACGAATTTTAACTCTTGGTGGGCACTTTTTTCTTCAAACTACTGTCAATACTCAAATCTTAACTAATGGTTGAAATCTTTTTGTCAGACAATCGTCAATAAACGAATTTTAATACTAGGTTGGAATTTTTTTCTTCAAACTATCGCCTATATACGAAATTTAACTCTGGGTGGGAATTTTTTGGTCAACCTATCGTCAATGTACGAATTTTAACTCTCGGTGGGAACTTTTTTCTTCAAACTACTGTCAATATTCAAATTTTAACTAATGGTTGAAATCTTTTTGTTAAACAATCGTCAATAAACGAATTTTAATACTAGGTTAGAATTTTTTTCTTCAAACTACCGTCAATGTACGAATTTTAACTCTCGTTGGGAACTTTTTTCTTCAAACTACTGTCAATATTCAAATTTTAACCCCTGGTTGGAATCTTTTTGTCAAACAATCGTCAATACACGAATTTTAATACTAGGTTGGAATTTTTTTCTTCACACTATAGCCTATATACGAAATTTAACTCTAGGTAGGAATTTTTTGGTCAACGTATCGTCAATGTACGAATTTTAACTCTCGGTGTGCACTTTTTCCTTCAAACTACTGTCAATATTCAAATTTTAACTATTGGTTGGAATCTTTTTGTCAAACAATCGTCAATGTACGAATTTTAACTCTCGGTGGGCACTTTTTTCTTCAAACTACTGTCATTATTCAAATTTTAACTATTGGTTGGAATCTTTTTGTCAAACAATCGTCAATAAACGAAATTTAATACTAGGTTAGAATTTTTTTCTTCAAACTACCGTCAATGTACGAATTTTAACTCTCGGTGGGCTCTTTTTTCTTCAAACTACTGTCAATATTCAAATTTCAACTAATGGTTGAAATCTTTTTGTCAAACAATCGTCAATAAACGAATTTTAATACTAGGTTAGAATTTTTTTCTTCAAACTACCGTCAATGTACGAATTTTAACTCTCGTTGGGAACTTTTTTCTTCAAACTACTGTCAATATTCAAATTTTAACTCCTGGTTGGAATCTTTTTGTCAAACAATCGTCAATACACGAATTTTAATACTAGGTTGGAATTTTTTTCTTCAAACTATCGCTTATATACGAAATTTAACTCTCGGTGGGAATTTTTTGGTCAACCTATCGTCAATGTACGAATTTTAACTCTTGGTGGGCACTTTTTTCATCAAACTACTGTCAATATTCAAACTTTAACTAATGGTTGGAATCTTTTTGTCAAGCAATCGTCAATACACGAATTTTAATACTATGTTGGAATTTTTTTCTTCAAACTATCGCCTATATACGAAATTTAACTCACGGTGGGAATTTTTTGGTCAACCTATCGTCAATGTACGAATTTTAACTCTCGGTGGGAACTTTTTTCTTCAAACTACTGTCAATATTCAAATTTTAACTAATGGTTGAAATCTTTTTGTTAAACAATCGTCAATAAACGAATTTTAATACTAGGTTAGAATTTTTTTCTTCAAACTACCGTCAATGTACGAATTTTAACTCTCGTTCGGAACTTTTTTCTTCAAACTACTGTCAATATTCAAATTTTAACTCCTGGTTGGAATCTTTTTGTCAAACAATCGTCAATACACGAATTTTAATACTAGGTTGGAATTTTTTTCTTCAAACTATTGCCTATATACGAAATTTAACTCTCGGTGTGAATTTTTTGGTCAACCTATCGTCAATGTACGAATTTTAACTGTTGGTGGGCACTTTTTTCTTCAAACTACTGTCAATATTCAAATTTTAACTAATGGTTGAAATCTTTTTGTCAGACAATCGTCAATAAACGAATTTTAATACTAGGTTGGAATTTTTTTCTTCAAACTATCGCCTATATACGAAATTTAACTCTGGGTGGGAATTTTTTGGTCAACCTATCGTCAATGTACGAATTTTAAGTTTTGGTGGGAACTTTTTTCCTCAAACTACTGTCAATATTCAAACTTTAACTAATGGTTGGAATCTTTTTGTCAAACAATCGTCAATACACGAATTTTAATACTAGGTTGGAATTTTTTCTTCAAACTATCGCCTATATACGAAATTTAACTCACGGTGGGAATTTTTTGGTCAACCTATCGTCAATGTACGAATTTTAACTCTCGGTGGGAACTTTTTTCTTCAAACTACTGTCAATATTCAAATTTTAACTAATGTTTGAAATCTTTTTGTCAGACAATCGTCAATACACGAATTTTAATAATAGGTTGGAATTTTTTTCTTCAAACTATCGCCTATATACGAAATTTAACTCTCGGTGGGAATTTTTTGGTCAACCTATCGTCAATGTACGAATTTTAACTCTCGGTGTGCACTTTTTCCTTCAAACTACTGTCAATATTCAAATTTTAACTATTGGTTGGAATCTTTTTGTCAAACAATCGTCAATACACGAATTTTAATACTAGGTTGGAATTTATTTCTTCACACTATAGCCTATATACGAAATTTAACTCTAGGTAGGAATTTTTTGGTCAACGTATCGTCAATGTACGAATTTTAACTCTCGGTGTGCACTTTTTCCTTCAAACTACTGTCAATATTCAAATTTTAACTATTGGTTGGAATCTTTTTGTCAAACAATCGTCAATGTACGAATTTTAACTCTCGGTGGGCACTTTTTTCTTCAAACTACTGTCATTATTCAAATTTTAACTATTGGTTGGAATCTTTTTGTCAAACAATCGTCAATAAACGAAATTTAATACTAGGTTAGAATTTTTTTCTTCAAACTACCGTCAATGTACGAATTTTAACTCTCGGTGGGCTCTTTTTTCTTCAAACTACTGTCAATATTCAAATTTCAACTAATGGTTGAAATCTTTTTGTCAAACAATCGTCAATAAACGAATTTTAATACTAGGTTAGAATTTTTTTCTTCAAACTACCGTCAATGTACGAATTTTAACTCTCGTTGGGAACTTTTTTCTTCAAACTACTGTCAATATTCAAATTTTAACTCCTGGTTGGAATCTTTTTGTCAAACAATCGTCAATACACGAATTTTAATACTAGGTTGGAATTTTTTTCTTCAAACTATCGCTTATATACGAAATTTAACTCTCGGTGGGAATTTTTTGGTCAACCTATCGTCAATGTACGAATTTTAACTCTTGGTGGGCACTTTTTTCATCAAACTACTGTCAATATTCAAACTTTAACTAATGGTTGGAATCTTTTTGTCAAGCAATCGTCAATACACGAATTTTAATACTATGTTGGAATTTTTTTCTTCAAACTATCGCCTATATACGAAATTTAACTCACGGTGGGAATTTTTTGGTCAACCTATCGTCAATGTACGAATTTTAACTCTCGGTGGGAACTTTTTTCTTCAAACTACTGTCAATATTCAAATTTTAACTAATGGTTGAAATCTTTTTGTTAAACAATCGTCAATAAACGAATTTTAATACTAGGTTAGAATTTTTTTCTTCAAACTACCGTCAATGTACGAATTTTAACTCTCGTTTGGAACTTTTTTCTTCAAACTACTGTCAATATTCAAATTTTAACTCCTGGTTGGAATCTTTTTGTCAAACAATCGTCAATACACGAATTTTAATACTAGGTTGGAATTTTTTTCTTCAAACTATTGCCTATATACGAAATTTAACTCTCGGTGTGAATTTTTTGGTCAACCTATCGTCAATGTACGAATTTTAACTGTTGGTGGGCACTTTTTTCTTCAAACTACTGTCAATATTCAAATTTTAACTAATGGTTGAAATCTTTTTGTCAGACAATCGTCAATAAACGAATTTTAATACTAGGTTGGAATTTTTTTCTTCAAACTATCGCCTATATACGAAATTTAACTCTGGGTGGGAATTTTTTGGTCAACCTATCGTCAATGTACGAATTTTAAGTTTTGGTGGGAACTTTTTTCTTCAAACTACTGTCAATATTCAAACTTTAACTAATGGTTGGAATCTTTTTGTCAAACAATCGTCAATACACGAATTTTAATACTAGGTTGGAATTTTTTCTTCAAACTATCGCCTATATACAAAATTTAACTCACGGTGGGAATTTTTTGGTCAACCTATCGTCAATGTACGAATTTTAACTCTCGGTGGGAACTTTTTTCTTCAAACTACTGTCAATATTCAAATTTTAACTAATGTTTGAAATCTTTTTGTCAGACAATCGTCAATACACGAATTTTAATAATAGGTTGGAATTTTTTTCTTCAAACTATCGCCTATATACGAAATTTAACTCTCGGTGGGAATTTTTTGGTCAACCTATCGTCAATGTACGAATTTTAACTCTCGGTGTGCACTTTTTCCTTCAAACTACTGTCAATATTCAAATTTTAACTATTGGTTGGAATCTTTTTGTCAAACAATCGTCAATGTACGAATTTTAACTCTCGGTGGGCACTTTTTTCTTCAAACTACTGTCATTATTCAAATTTTAACTATTGGTTGGAATCTTTTTGTCAAACAATCGTCAATAAACGAAATTTAATACTAGGTTAGAATTTTTTTCTTCAAACTACCGTCAATGTACGAATTTTAACTCTCGGTGGGCTCTTTTTTCTTCAAACTACTGTCAATATTCAAATTTCAACTAATGGTTGAAATCTTTTTGTCAAACAATCGTCAATAAACGAATTTTAATACTAGGTTAGAATTTTTTTCTTCAAACTACCGTCAATGTACGAATTTTAACTCTCGTTGGGAACTTTTTTCTTCAAACTACTGTCAATATTCAAATTTTAACTCCTGGTTGGAATCTTTTTGTCAAACAATCGTCAATACACGAATTTTAATACTAGGTTGGAATTTTTTTCTTCAAACTATCGCTTATATACGAAATTTAACTCTCGGTGGGAATTTTTTGGTCAACCTATCGTCAATGTACGAATTTTAACTCTTGCTGGGCACTTTTTTCATCAAACTACTGTCAATATTCAAACTTTAACTAATGGTTGAAATCTTTTTGTTAAACAATCGTCAATAAACGAATTTTAATACTAGGTTAGAATTTTTTTCTTCAAACTACCGTCAATGTACGAATTTTAACTCTCGTTGGGAACTTTTTTCTTCAAACTACTGTCAATATTCAAATTTTAACCCCTGGTTGGAATCTTTTTGTCAAACAATCGTCAATACACGAATTTTAATACTAGGTTGGAATTTTTTTCTTCACACTATAGCCTATATACGAAATTTAACTCTAGGTAGGAATTTTTTGGTCAACGTATCGTCAATGTACGAATTTTAACTCTCGGTGTGCACTTTTTCCTTCAAACTACTGTCAATATTCAAATTTTAACTATTGGTTGGAATCTTTTTGTCAAACAATCGTCAATGTACGAATTTTAACTCTCGGTGGGCACTTTTTTCTTCAAACTACTGTCATTATTCAAATTTTAACTATTGGTTGGAATCTTTTTGTCAAACAATCGTCAATAAACGAAATTTAATACTAGGTTAGAATTTTTTTCTTCAAACTACCGTCAATGTACGAATTTTAACTCTCGTTGGGAACTTTTTTCTTCAAACTACTGTCAATATTCAAATTTTAACTCCTGGTTGGAATCTTTTTGTCAAACAATCGTCAATACACGAATTTTAATACTAGGTTGGAATTTTTTTCCTCAAACTATCGCTTATATACGAAATTTAACTCTCGGTGGGAATTTTTTGGTCAACCTATCGTCAATGTACGAATTTTAACTCTTGGTGGGCACTTTTTTCATCAAACTACTGTCAATATTCAAACTTTAACTAATGGTTGGAATCTTTTTGTCAAGCAATCGTCAATACACGAATTTTAATACTAGGTTGGAATTTTTTTCTTCAAACTATCGCCTATATACGAAATTTAACTCTGGGTGGGAATTTTTTGGTCAACCTATCGTCAATGTACGAATTTTAAGTTTTGGTGGGAACTTTTTTCTTCAAACTACTGTCAATATTCAAACTTTAACTAATGGTTGGAATCTTTTTGTCAAACAATCGTCAATACACGAATTTTAATACTAGGTTGGAATTTTTTCTTCAAACTATCGCCTATATACGAAATTTAACTCACGGTGGGAATTTTTTGGTCAACCTATCGTCAATGTACGAATTTTAACTCTCGGTGGGAACTTTTTTCTTCAAACTACTGTCAATATTCAAATTTTAACTAATGTTTGAAATCTTTTTGTCAGACAATCGTCAATACACGAATTTTAATAATAGGTTGGAATTTTTTTCTTCAAACTATCGCCTATATACGAAATTTAACTCTCGGTGGGAATTTTTTGGTCAACCTATCGTCAATGTACGAATTTTAACTCTCGGTGGGCACTTTTTTCTTCAAACTACTGTCATTATTCAAATTTTAACTATTGGTTGGAATCTTTTTGTCAAACAATCGTCAATACACGAATTTTAATACTAGGTTGGAATTTTTTTCTTGAAACTATCGCCTATATACGAAATTTGACTCTCGGTGGGAATTTTTTGGTCAACCTATCGACAATGTACGAATTTTAACTCTTGGTGGGCACTTTTTTCTTCAAACTACTGTCAATACTCAAATCTTAACTAATGGTTGAAATCTTTTTGTCAGACAATCGTCAATAAACGAATTTTAATACTAGGTTGGAATTTTTTTCTTCAAACTATCGCCTATATACGAAATTTAACTCTGGGTGGGAATTTTTTGGTCAACCTATCGTCAATGTACGAATTTTAAGTTTTGGTGGGCTCTTTTTTCTTCAAACTACTGTCAATATTCAAACTTTAACTAATGGTTGGAATCTTTTTGTCAAACAATCGTCAATACACGAATTTTAATACTAGGTTGGAATTTTTTCTTCAAACTATCGCCTATATACGAAATTTAACTCACGGTGGGAATTTTTTGGTCAACCTATCGTCAATGTACGAATTTTAACTCTCGGTGGGAACTTTTTTCTTCAAACTACTGTCAATATTCAAATTTTAACTAATGGTTGAAATCTTTTTGTTAAGCAATCGTCAATAAACGAATTTTAATACTAGGTTAGAATTTTTTTCTTCAAACTACCGTCAATGTACGAATTTTAACTCTCGTTGGGAACTTTTTTCTTCAAACCACTGTCAATATTCAAATTTTAACCCCTGGTTGGAATCTTTTTGTCAAACAATCGTCAATACACGAATTTTAATACTAGGTTGGAATTTTTTTCTTCAAACTATAGCCTATATACGAAATTTAACTCTAGGTAGGAATTTTTTGGTCAACGTATCGTCAATGTACGAATTTTAACTCTCTGTGTGCACTTTTTCCTTCAAACTACTGTCAATATTCAAATTTTAATTATTGGTTGGAATCTTTTTGTCAAACAATCGTCAATACACGAATTTTAATACTAGGTTGGAATTTTTTTCTTCAAACTATTGCCTATATACGAAATTTAACTCTCGGTGGGAATTTTTTGGTCAACCTATCGTCAATGTACGAATTTTAACTGTTGGTGGGCACTTTTTTCTTCAAACTACTGTCAATATTCAAATTTTAACTAATGGTTGAAATCTTTTTGTCAGACAATCGTCAATAAACGAATTTTAATACTAGGTTGGAATTTTTTTCTTCAAACTATCGCCTATATACGAAACTTAACTCTCGGTAGGAATTTTTTGGTCAACCTATCGTCAATGTACGAATTTTAACTCTCGGTGTGCACTTTTTCCTTCAAACTTCTGTCAATATTCAAATTTTAACTATTGGTTGGAATCTTTTTGTCAAACAATCGTCAATACACGAATTTTAATACTAGGTTGGAATTTTTTTCTTCAAACTATTGCCTATATACGAAATTTAACTCTCGGTGTGAATTTCTTGGTCAACCTATCGTCAATGTACGAATTTTAACTGTTGGTGGGCACTTTTTTCTTCAAACTACTGTCAATATTCAAATTTTAACTAATGGTTGAAATCTTTTTGTCAGACAATCGTCAATAAACGAATTTTAATACTAGGTTGGAATTTTTTTCTTCAAACTATCGCCTATATACGAAATTTAACTCTGGGTGGGAATTTTTTGGTCAACCTATCGTCAATGTACGAATTTTAAGTTTTGGTGGGAACTTTTTTCTTCAAACTACTGTCAATATTCAAACTTTAACTAATGGTTGGAATCTTTTTGTCAAACAATCGTCAATACACGAATTTTAATACTAGGTTGGAATTTTTTCTTCAAACTATCGCCTATATACGAAATTTAACTCACGGTGGGAATTTTTTGGTCAACCTATCGTCAATGTACGAATTTTAACTCTCGGTGGGAACTTTTTTCTTCAAACTACTGTCAATATTCAAATTTTAACTAATGGTTGAAATCTTTTTGTTAAACAATCGTCAATAAACGAATTTTAATACTAGGTTGGAATTTTTTTCTTCAAACTATAGCCTATATACGAAATTTAACTCTAGGTAGGAATTTTTTGGTCAACGTATCGTCAATGTACGAATTTTAACTCTCGGTGTGCACTTTTTCCTTCAAACTACTGTCAATATTCAAATTTTAACTATTGGTTGGAATCTTTTTGTCAAACAATCGTCAATACACGAATTTTAATACTAGTTTGGAATTTTTTTCTTCAAACTATTGCCTATATACGAAATTTAACTCTCGGTGTGAATTTTTTGGTCAACCTATCGTCAATGTACGAATTTTAACTGTTGGTGGGAACTTTTTTCTTCAAACTACTGTCAATATTCAAACTTTAACTAATGGTTGGAATCTTTTTGTCAAACAATCGTCAATACACGAATTTTAATACTAGGTTGGAATTTTTTCTTCAAACTATCGCCTATATACGAAATTTAACTCACGGTGGGAATTTTTTGGTCAACCTATCGTCAATGTACGAATTTTAACTCTCGGTGGGAACTTTTTTCTTCAAACTACTGTCAATATTCAAATTTTAACTAATGGTTGAAATCTTTTTGTTAAACAATCGTCAATAAACGAATTTTAATACTAGGTTTGAATTTTTTTCTTCAAACTATAGCCTATATACGAAATTTAACTCTAGGTAGGAATTTTTTGGTCAACGTATCGTCAATGTACGAATTTTAACTCTCGGTGTGCACTATTTCCTTCAAACTACTGTCAATATTCAAATTTTAACTATTGGTTGGAATCTTTTTGTCAAACAATCGTCAATACACGAATTTTAATACTAGGTTGGAATTTTTTTCTTCAAACTATTGCCTATATACGAAATTTAACTCTCGGTGGGAATTTTTTGGTCAACCTATCGTCAATGTACGAATTTTAACTGTTGGTGGGCACTTTTTTCTTCAAACTACTGTCGATATTCAAATTTTAACTAATGGTTGAAATCTTTTTGTCAGACAATCGTCAATAAACGAATTTTAATACTAAGTTGGAATTTTTTTCTTCAAACTATCGCCTATATACGAAACTTAACTCTCGGTAGGAATTTTTTGGTCAACCTATCGTCAATGTACGAATTTTAACTCTCGGTGGGAACTTGTTTCTTCAAACTACTGTCAATATTCAAATTTTAACTATTAGTTGGAATCTTTTTGTCAAACAATCGTCAATACACGAATTTCAATACTAGGTTGGAATTTTTTTCTTGAAACTATCGCCTATATACGAAATTTGACACTCGGTGGGAATTTTTTGGTCAACCTATCGACAATGTACGAATTTTAACTCTTGGTGGGCACTTTTTTCTTCAAACTACTGTCAATACTCAAATCTTAACTAATGGTTGAGATCTTTTTGTCAGACAATCGTCAATAAACGAATTTTAATACTAGGTTAGAATTTTTTTCTTCAAACTACCGTCAATGTACGAATTTTAACTCTCGTTGGGAACTTTTTTCTTCAAACTACTGTCAATATTCAAATTTTAACTCCTGGTTGGAATCTTTTTGTCAAACAATCGTCAATACACGAATTTTAATACTAGGTTGGAATTTTTTTCTTCAAACTTTAGCCTATATACGAAATTTAACTCTAGGTAGGAATTTTTTGGTCAACGTATCGTCAATGTACGAATTTTAACTCTCGGTGTGCACTTTTTCCTTCAAACTACTGTCAATATTCAAATTTTAACTATTGGTTGGAATCTTTTTGTCAAACAATCGTCAATACACGAATTTTAATACTAGGTTGGAATTTTTTTCTTCAAACTATAGCCTATATACGAAATTTAACTCTAGGTAGGAATTTTTTGTTCAACGTATCGTCAATGTACGAATTTTAACTCTCGGTATGCACTTTTTCCTTCAAACTACTGTCAATATTCAAATTTTAACTATTGGTTGGAATCTTTTTGTCAAACAATCGTCAATACACGAATTTTAATACTAGGTTGGAATTTTTTTCTTGAAACTATCGCCTATATACGAAATTTGACTCTCGGTGGGAATTTTTTGGTCAACCTATCGACAATGTACGAATTTTAACTCTTGGTGGGCACTTTTTTCTTCAAACTACTGTCAATACTCAAATCTTAACTAATGGTTGAAATCTTTTTGTCAGACAATCGTCAATAAACGAATTTTAATACTAGGTTGGAATTTTTTTCTTCAAACTATCGCCTATATACGAAATTTAACTCTGGGTGGGAATTTTTTGGTCAACCTATCGTCAATGTACGAATTTTAAGTTTTGGTGGGCACTTTTTTCTTCAAACTACTGTCAATATTCAAACTTTAACTAATGGTTGGAATCTTTTTGTCAAACAATCGTCAATACACGAATTTTAATCCAAGGTTGGAATTTTTTTCTTCAAACTATCGCCTATATACGAAATTAAACTCACGGTGGGAATTTTTTGGTCAACCTATCGTCAATGTACGAATTTTAACTCTCGGTGGGAACTTTTTTCTTCAAACTACTGTCAATATTCAAATTTTAACTAATGGTTGAAATCTTTTTGTTAAACAATCGTCAATAAACGAATTTTAATACTAGGTTGGAATTTTTTTCTTCAAACTATAGCCTATATACGAAATTTAACTCTAGGTAGGAATTTTTTGGTCAACCTATCGTCAATGTACGAATTATAACTCTCGGTGGGAACTTGTTTCTTCAAACTACTGTCAATATTCAAATTTTAACTATTAGTTGGAATCTTTTTGTCAAACAATCGTCAATACACGAATTTTAATACTAGGTTGGAATTTTTTTCTTGAAACTATCGCCTATATACGAAATTTGACTCTCGGTGGGAATTTTTTGGTCAACCTATCGACAATGTACGAATTTTAACTCTTGGTGGGCACTTTTTTCTTCAAACTACTGTCAATACTCAAATCTTAACTAATGGTTGAAATCTTTTTGTCAGACAATCGCCAATAAACGAATTTTAATACTAGGTTGGAATTTTTTTCTTCAAACTATCGCCTATATACGAAATTTAACTCTGGGTGGGAATTTTTTGGTCAACCTATCGTCAATGTACGAATTTTAAGTTTTGGTGGGCACTTTTTTCTTCAAACTACTGTCAATATTCAAACTTTAACTAATGGTTGGAATCTTTTTGTCAAACAATCGTCAATACATGAATTTTAATACTAGGTTGGAATTTTTTCTTCAAACTATCGCCTATATACGAAATTTAACTCACGGTGGGAATTTTTTGGTCAACCTATCGTCAATGTACGAATTTTAACTCTCGGTGGGCTCTTTTTTCTTCAAACTACTGTGAATATTCAAATTTCAACTAATGGTTGAAATCTTTTTGTCAAACAATCGTCAATAAACGAATTTTAATACTAGGTTAGAATTTTTTTCTTCAAACTACCGTCAATGTACGAATTTTAACTCTCGTTGGGAACTTTTTTCTTCAAACTACTGTCAATATTCAAATTTTAACTCCTGGTTGGAATCTTTTTGTCAAACAATCGTCAATACACGAATTTTAATACTAGGTTGGAATTTTTTTCTTCAAACTATAGCCTATATACGAAATTTAACTCTAGGTAGGAATTTTTTGTTCAACGTATCGTCAATGTACGAATTTTAACTCTCGGTGTGCACTTTTTCCTTCAAACTACTGTCAATATTCAAATTTTAACTATTGGTTGGAATCTTTTTGTCAAACAATCGTCAATACACGAATTTTAATACTAGGTTGGAATTTTTTTCTTGAAACTATCGCCTATATACGAAATTTGACTCTCGGTGGGAATTTTTTGGTCAACCTATCGACAATGTACGAATTTTAACTCTTGGTGGGC
Organism: Xylocopa sonorina; assembly: GCF_050948175.1. Lineage (NCBI taxonomy): Eukaryota > Metazoa > Arthropoda > Insecta > Hymenoptera > Apidae > Xylocopa > Xylocopa sonorina. Next base: position 980,120 of record NW_027490114.1, on the reverse strand, counting down.
ACTTTTTTCTTCAAACTACTGTCAATACTCAAATCTTAACTAATGGTTGAAATCTTTTTGTCAGACAATCGTCAATAAACGAATTTTAATACTAGGTTGGAATTTTTTTCTTCAAACTATCGCCTATATACGAAATTTAACTCTGGGTGGGAATTTTTTGGTCAACCTATCGTCAATGTACGAATATTAAGTTTTGGTGGGCACTTTTTTCTTCAAACTACTGTCAATATTCAAACTTTAACTAATGGTTGGAATCTTTTTGTCAAACAATCGTCAATACACGAATTTTAATCCAAGGTTGGAATTTTTTTCTTCAAACTATCGCCTATATACGAAATTTAACTCACGGTGGGAATTTTTTGGTCAACCTATCGTCAATGTACGAATTTTAACTCTCGGTGGGAACTTTTTTCTTCAAACTACTGTCAATATTCAAATTTTAACTAATGGTTGAAATCTTTTTGTTAAACAATCGTCAATAAACGAATTTTAATACTAGGTTGGAATTATTTTCTTCAAACTATAGCCTATATACGAAATTTAACTCTAGGTAGGAATTTTTTGGTCAACGTATCGTCAATGTACGAATTTTAACTCTCGGTGAGCACTATTTCCTTCAAACTACTGTCAATATTCAAATTTTAACTATTGGTTGGAATCTTTTTGTCAAACAATCGTCAATACACGAATTTCAATACTAGGTTGGAATTTTTTTCTTCAAACTATTGCCTATATACGAAATTTAACTCTCGGTGGGAATTTTTTGGTCAACCTATCGTCAATGTACGAATTTTAACTGTTGGTGGGCACTTTTTTCTTCAAACTACTGTCAATATTCAAATTTTAACTAATGGTTGAAATCTTTTTGTCAGACAATCGTCAATAAACGAATTTTAATACTAGGTTGGAATTTTTTTCTTCAAACTATCGCCTATATACGAAACTTAACTCTCGGTAGGAATTTTTTGGTCAACCTATCGCCAATGTACGAATTTTAACTCTCGGTGGGAACTTGTTTCTTCAAACTACTGTCAATATTCAAATTTTAACTATTAGTTGGAATCTTTTTGTCAAACAATCGTCAATACACGAATTTTAATACTAGGTTGGAATTTTTTTCTTGAAACTATCGCCTATATACGAAATTTGACTCTCGGTGGGAATTTTTTGGTCAACCTATCGACAATGTACGAATTTTAACTCTTGGTGGGCACTTTTTTCTTCAAACTACTGTCAATACTCAAATCTTAACTAATGGTTGAAATCTTTTTGTCAGACAATCGCCAATAAACGAATTTTAATACTAGGTTGGAATTTTTTTCTTCAAACTATCGCCTATATACGAAATTTAACTCTGGGTGGGAATTTTTTGGTCAACCTATCGTCAATGTACGAATTTTAAGTTTTGGTGGGCACTTTTTTCTTCAAACTACTGTCAATATTCAAACTTTAACTAATGGTTGGAATCTTTTTGTCAAACAATCGTCAATACATGAATTTTAATACTAGGTTGGAATTTTTTTCTTCAAACTATTGCCTATATACGAAATTTAACTCTCGGTGGGAATTTTTTGGTCAACCTATCGTCAATGTACGAATTTTAACTCTTGGTGGGCACTTTTTTCTTCAAACTACTGTCAATACTCAAATCTTAACTAATGGTTGAAATCTTTTTGTCAGACAATCGTCAATAAACGAATTTTAATACTAGGTTGGAATTTTTTTCTTCAAACTATCGCCTATATACGAAATTTAACTCTGGGTGGGAATTTTTTGGTCAACCTATCGTCAATGTACGAATTTTAAGTTTTGGTGGGCACTTTTTTCTTCAAACTACTGTCAATATTCAAACTTTAACTAATGGTTGGAATCTTTTTGTCAAACAATCGTCAATACACGAATTTTAATCCAAGGTTGGAATTTTTTTCTTCAAACTATCGCCTATATACGAAATTAAACTCACGGTGGGAATTTTTTGGTCAACCTATCGTCAATGTACGAATTTTAACTCTCGGTGGGAACTTTTTTCTTCAAACTACTGTCAATATTCAAATTTTAACTAATGGTTGAAATCTTTTTGTTAAACAATCGTCAATAAACGAATTTTAATACTAGGTTGGAATTTTTTTCTTCAAACTATAGCCTATATACGAAATTTAACTCTAGGTAGGAATTTTTTGGTCAACGTATCGTCAATGTACGAATTTTAACTCTCGGTGTGCACTATTTCCTTCAAACTACTGTCAATATTCAAATTTTAACTATTGGTTGGAATCTTTTTGTCAAACAATCGTCAATACACGAATTTCAATACTAGGTTGGAATTTTTTTCTTCAAACTATTGCCTATATACGAAATTTAACTCTCGGTGGGAATTTTTTGGTCAACCTATCGTCAATGTACGAATTTAAACTGTTGGTGGGCACTTTTTTCTTCAAACTACTGTCAATATTCAAATTTTAACTAATGGTTGAAATCTTTTTGTCAGACAATCGTCAATAAACGAATTTTAATACTAGGTTGGAATTTTTTTCTTCAAATTATCGCCTATATACGAAACTTAACTCTCGGTAGGAATTTTTTGGTCAACCTATCGTCAATGTACGAATTATAACTCTCGGTGGGAACTTGTTTCTTCAAACTACTGTCAATATTCAAATTTTAACTATTAGTTGGAATCTTTTTGTCAAACAATCGTCAATACACGAATTTTAATACTAGGTTGGAATTTTTTTCTTGAAACTATCGCCTATATACGAAATTTGACTCTCGGTGGGAATTTTTTGGTCAACCTATCGACAATGTACGAATTTTAACTCTTGGTGGGCACTTTTTTCTTCAAACTACTGTCAATACTCAAATCTTAACTAATGGTTGAAATCTTTTTGTCAGACAATCGCCAATAAACGAATTTTAATACTAGGTTGGAATTTTTTTCTTCAAACTATCGCCTATATACGAAATTTAACTCTGGGTGGGAATTTTTTGGTCAACCTATCGTCAATGTACGAATTTTAAGTTTTGGTGGGCACTTTTTTCTTCAAACTACTGTCAATATTCAAACTTTAACTAATGGTTGGAATCTTTTTGTCAAACAATCGTCAATACATGAATTTTAATACTAGGTTGGAATTTTTTCTTCAAACTATCGCCTATATACGAAATTTAACTCACGGTGGGAATTTTTTGGTCAACCTATCGTCAATGTACGAATTTTAACTCTCGGTGGGCTCTTTTTTCTTCAAACTACTGTGAATATTCAAATTTCAACTAATGGTTGAAATCTTTTTGTCAAACAATCGTCAATAAACGAATTTTAATACTAGGTTAGAATTTTTTTCTTCAAACTACCGTCAATGTACGAATTTTAACTCTCGTTGGGAACTTTTTTCTTCAAACTACTGTCAATATTCAAATTTTAACTCCTGGTTGGAATCTTTTTGTCAAACAATCGTCAATACACGAATTTTAATACTAGGTTGGAATTTTTTTCTTCAAACTATAGCCTATATACGAAATTTAACTCTAGGTAGGAATTTTTTGTTCAACGTATCGTCAATGTACGAATTTTAACTCTCGGTGTGCACTTTTTCCTTCAAACTACTGTCAATATTCAAATTTTAACTATTGGTTGGAATCTTTTTGTCAAACAATCGTCAATACACGAATTTTAATACTAGGTTGGAATTTTTTTCTTGAAACTATCGCCTATATACGAAATTTGACTCTCGGTGGGAATTTTTTGGTCAACCTATCGACAATGTACGAATTTTAACTCTTGGTGGGCACTTTTTTCTTCAAACTACTGTCAATACTCAAATCTTAACTAATGGTTGAAATCTTTTTGTCAGACAATCGTCAATAAACGAATTTTAATACTAGGTTGGAATTTTTTTCTTCAAACTATCGCCTATATACGAAATTTAACTCTGGGTGGGAATTTTTTGGTCAACCTATCGTCAATGTACGAATATTAAGTTTTGGTGGGCACTTTTTTCTTCAAACTACTGTCAATATTCAAACTTTAACTAATGGTTGGAATCTTTTTGTCAAACAATCGTCAATACACGAATTTTAATCCAAGGTTGGAATTTTTTTCTTCAAACTATCGCCTATATACGAAATTTAACTCACGGTGGGAATTTTTTGGTCAACCTATCGTCAATGTACGAATTTTAACTCTCGGTGGGAACTTTTTTCTTCAAACTACTGTCAATATTCAAATTTTAACTAATGGTTGAAATCTTTTTGTTAAACAATCGTCAATAAACGAATTTTAATACTAGGTTGGAATTATTTTCTTCAAACTATAGCCTATATACGAAATTTAACTCTAGGTAGGAATTTTTTGGTCAACGTATCGTCAATGTACGAATTTTAACTCTCGGTGAGCACTATTTCCTTCAAACTACTGTCAATATTCAAATTTTAACTATTGGTTGGAATCTTTTTGTCAAACAATCGTCAATACACGAATTTCAATACTAGGTTGGAATTTTTTTCTTCAAACTATTGCCTATATACGAAATTTAACTCTCGGTGGGAATTTTTTGGTCAACCTATCGTCAATGTACGAATTTTAACTGTTGGTGGGCACTTTTTTCTTCAAACTACTGTCAATATTCAAATTTTAACTAATGGTTGAAATCTTTTTGTCAGACAATCGTCAATAAACGAATTTTAATACTAGGTTGGAATTTTTTTCTTCAAACTATCGCCTATATACGAAACTTAACTCTCGGTAGGAATTTTTTGGTCAACCTATCGCCAATGTACGAATTTTAACTCTCGGTGGGAACTTGTTTCTTCAAACTACTGTCAATATTCAAATTTTAACTATTAGTTGGAATCTTTTTGTCAAACAATCGTCAATACACGAATTTTAATACTAGGTTGGAATTTTTTTCTTGAAACTATCGCCTATATACGAAATTTGACTCTCGGTGGGAATTTTTTGGTCAACCTATCGACAATGTACGAATTTTAACTCTTGGTGGGCACTTTTTTCTTCAAACTACTGTCAATACTCAAATCTTAACTAATGGTTGAAATCTTTTTGTCAGACAATCGCCAATAAACGAATTTTAATACTAGGTTGGAATTTTTTTCTTCAAACTATCGCCTATATACGAAATTTAACTCTGGGTGGGAATTTTTTGGTCAACCTATCGTCAATGTACGAATTTTAAGTTTTGGTGGGCACTTTTTTCTTCAAACTACTGTCAATATTCAAACTTTAACTAATGGTTGGAATCTTTTTGTCAAACAATCGTCAATACATGAATTTTAATACTAGGTTGGAATTTTTTTCTTCAAACTATTGCCTATATACGAAATTTAACTCTCGGTGGGAATTTTTTGGTCAACCTATCGTCAATGTACGAATTTTAACTGTTGGTGGGCACTTTTTTCTTCAAACTACTGTCGATATTCAAATTTTAACTAATGGTTGAAATCTTTTTGTCAGACAATCGTCAATAAACGAATTTTAATACTAGGTTGGAATTTTTTTCTTCAAACTATCGCCTATATACGAAACTTAACTCTCGGTAGGAATTTTTTGGTCAACCTATCGTCAATGTACGAATTTTAACTCTCGGTGGGAACTTGTTTCTTCAAACTACTGTCAATATTCAAATTTTAACTATTAGTTGGAATCTTTTTGTCAAACAATCGTCAATACACGAATTTTAATACTAGGTTGGAATTTTTTTCTTGAAACTATCGCCTATATACGAAATTTGACTCTCGGTGGGAATTTTTTGGTCAACCTATCGACAATGTACGAATTTTAACTCTTGGTGGGCACTTTTTTCTTCAAACTACTGTCAATACTCAAATCTTAACTAATGGTTGAAATCTTTTTGTCAGACAATCGCCAATAAACGAATTTTAATACTAGGTTGGAATTTTTTTCTTCAAACTATCGCCTATATACGAAATTTAACTCTGGGTGGGAATTTTTTGGTCAACCTATCGTCAATGTACGAATTTTAAGTTTTGGTGGGCACTTTTTTCTTCAAACTACTGTCAATATTCAAACTTTAACTAATGGTTGGAATCTTTTTGTCAAACAATCGTCAATACATGAATTTTAATACTAGGTTGGAATTTTTTCTTCAAACTATCGCCTATATACGAAATTTAACTCACGGTGGGAATTTTTTGGTCAACCTATCGTCAATGTACGAATTTTAACTCTCGGTGGGCTCTTTTTTCTTCAAACTACTGTGAATATTCAAATTTCAACTAATGGTTGAAATCTTTTTGTCAAACAATCGTCAATAAACGAATTTTAATACTAGGTTAGAATTTTTTTCTTCAAACTACCGTCAATTACGAATTTTAACTCTCGTTGGGAACTTTTTTCTTCAAACTACTGTCAATATTCAAATTTTAACTCCTGGTTGGAATCCTTTTGTCAAACAATCGTCAATACACGAATTTTAATACTAGGTTGGAATTTTTTTCTTCAAACTATAGCCTATATACGAAATTTAACTCTAGGTAGGAATTTTTTGTTCAACGTATCGTCAATGTACGAATTTTAACTCTCGGTGTGCACTTTTTCCTTCAAACTACTGTCAATATTCAAATTTTAACTATTGGTTGGAATCTTTTTGTCAAACAATCGTCAATACACGAATTTTAATACTAGGTTGGAATTTTTTTCTTGAAACTATCGCCTATATACGAAATTTGACTCTCGGTGGGAATTTTTTGGTCAACCTATCGACAATGTACGAATTTTAACTCTTGGTGGGCACTTTTTTCTTCAAACTACTGTCAATACTCAAATCTTAACTAATGGTTGAAATCTTTTTGTCAGACAATCGTCAATAAACGAATTTTAATACTAGGTTGGAATTTTTTTCTTCAAACTATCGCCTATATACGAAATTTAACTCTGGGTGGGAATTTTTTGGTCAACCTATCGTCAATGTACGAATTTTAAGTTTTGGTGGGCACTTTTTTCTTCAAACTACTGTCAATATTCAAACTTTAACTAATGGTTGGAATCTTTTTGTCAAACAATCGTCAATACACGAATTTTAATACAAGGTTGGAATTTTTTTCTTCAAACTATCGCCTATATACGAAATTTAACTCACGGTGGGAATTTTTTGGTCAACCTATCGTCAATGTACGAATTTTAACTCTCGGTGGGAACTTTTTTCTTCAAACTACTGTCAATTTTCAAATTTTAACTAATGGTTGAAATCTTTTTGTTAAACAATCGTCAATAAACGAATTTTAATACTAGGTTGGAATTTTTTTCTTCAAACTATAGCCTATATACGAAATTTAACTCTAGGTAGGAATTTTTTGGTCAACGTATCGTCAATGTACGAATTTTAACTCTCGGTGTGCACTATTTCCTTCAAACTACAGTCAATATTCAAATTTTAACTATTGGTTGGAATCTTTTTGTCAAACAATCGTCAATACACGAATTTCAATACTAGGTTGGAATTTTTTTCTTCAAACTATTGCCTATATACGAAATTTAACTCTCGGTGTGAATTTTTTGGTCAACCTATCGTCAATGTACGAATTTTAACTGTTGGTGGGCACTTTTTTCTTCAAACTACTGTCAATATTCAAATTTTAACTAATGGTTGAAATCTTTTTGTCAGACAATCGTCAATAAACGAATTTTAATACTAGGTTGGAATTTTTTTCTTCAAACTATCGCCTATATACGAAATTTAACTCTGGGTGGGAATTTTTTGGTCAACCTATCGTCAATGTACGAATTTTAAGTTTTGGTGGGAACTTTTTTCTTCAAATTACTGTCAATATTCAAACTTTAACTAATGGTTGGAATCTTTTTGTCAAACAATCGTCAATACACGAATTTTAATACTAGGTTGGAATTTTTTCTTCAAACTATCGCCTATATACGAAATTTAACTCACGGTGGGAATTTTTTGGTCAACCTATCGTCAATGTACGAATTTTAACTCTCGGTGGGAACTTTTTTCTTCAAACTACTGTCAATATTCAAATTTTAACTAATGGTTGAAATCTTTTAGTTAAACAATCGTCAATAAACGAATTTTAATACTAGGTTGGAATTTTTTTCTTCAAACTATAGCCTATATACGAAATTTAACTCTAGGTAGGAATTTTTTGGTCAACGTATCGTCAATGTACGAATTTTAACTCTCGGTGTGCACTTTTTCCTTCAAACTACTGTCAATATTCAAATTTTAACTATTGGTTGGAATCTTTTTGTCAAACAATCGTCAATACACGAATTTTAATACTAGGTTGGAATTTTTTTCTTCAAACTATTGCCTATATACGAAATTTAACTCTCGGTGGGAATTTTTTGGTCAACCTATCGTCAATGTACGAATTTTAACTGATGGTGGGCACTTTTTTCTTCAAACTACTGTCAATATTCAAATTTTAACTAATGGTTGAAATCTTTTTGTCAGACAATCGTCAATAAACGAATTTTAATACTAGGTTGGAATTTTTTTCTTCAAACTATCGCCTATATACGAAACTTAACTCTCGGTAGGAATTTTTTGGTCAACCTATCGTCAATGTACGAATTTTAACTCTCGGTGTGCACTTTTTCCTTCAAACTTCTGTCAATATTCAAATTTTAACTATTGGTTGGAATCTTTTTGTCAAACAATCGTCAATACACGAATTTTAATACTAGGTTGGAATTTTTTCTTCAAACTATCGCCTATATACGAAATTTAACTCACGGTGGGAATTTTTTGGTCAACCTATCGTCAATGTACGAATTTTAACTCTCGGTGGGAACTTGTTTCTTCAAACTACTGTCAATATTCAAATTTTAACTATTAGTTGGAATCTTTTTGTCAAACAATCGTCAATACACGAATTTTAATACTAGGTTGGAATTTTTTTCTTGAAACTATCGCCTATATACGAAATTTGACTCTCGGTGGGAATTTTTTGGTCAACCTATCGACAATGTACGAATTTTAACTCTTGGTGGGCACTTTTTTCTTCAAACTACTGTCAATACTCAAATCTTAACTAATGGTTGAAATCTTTTTGTCAGACAATCGTCAATAAACGAATTTTAATACTAGGTTGGAATTTTTTTCTTCAAACTATCGCCTATATACGAAATTTAACTCTGGGTGGGAATTTTTTGGTCAACCTATCGTCAATGTACGAATTTTAAGTTTTGGTGGGCACTTTTTCCTTCAAACTACTGTCAATATTCAAATTTTAACTATTGGTTGGAATCTTTTTGTCAAACAATCGTCAATACACGAATTTTAATACTAGGTTGGAATTTTTTTCTTCAAACTATTGCCTATATACGAAACTTAACTCTCGGTAGGAATTTTTTGGTCAACCTATCGTCAATGTACGAATTTTAACTCTCGGTGTGCACTTTTTCCTTCAAACTTCTGTCAATATTCAAATTTTAACTATTGGTTGGAATCTTTTTGTCAAACAATCGTCAATACACGAATTTTAATACTAGGTTGGAATTTTTTTCTTCAAACTATTGCCTATATACGAAATTTAACTCTCGGTGGGAATTTTTTGGTCAACCTATCGTCAATGTACGAATTTTAACTGTTGGTGGGCACTTTTTTCTTCAAACTACTGTCAATATTCAAATTTTAACTAATGGTTGAAATCTTTTTGTCAGACAATCGTCAATAAACGAATTTTAATACTAGGTTGGAATTTTTTTCTTCAAACTATCGCCTATATACGAAATTTAACTCTGGGTGGGAATTTTTTGGTCAACCTATCGTCAATGTACGAATTTTAAGTTTTGGTGGGAACTTTTTTCTTCAAACTACTGTCAATATTCAAACTTTAACTAATGGTTGGAATCTTTTTGTCAAACAATCGTCAATACACGAATTTTAATACTAGGTTGGAATTTTTTCTTCAAACTATCGCCTATATACGAAATTTAACTCACGGTGGGAATTTTTTGGTCAACCTATCGTCAATGTACGAATTTTAACTCTCGGTGGGAACTTTTTTCTTCAAACTACTGTCAATATTCAAATTTTAACTAATGGTTGAAATCTTTTTGTTAAACAATCGTCAATAAACGAATTTTAATACAAGGTTGGAATTTTTTTCTTCAAACTATAGCCTATATACGAAATTTAACTCTAGGTAGGAATTTTTTGGTCAACGTATCGTCAATGTACGAATTTTAACTCTCGGTGTGCACTTTTTCCTTCAAACTACTGTCAATATTCAAATTTTAACTATTGGTTGGAATCTTTTTGTCAAACAATCGTCAATACACGAATTTTAATACTAGGTTGGAATTTTTTTCTTCAAACTATTGCCTATATACGAAATTTAACTCTCGGTGGGAATTTTTTGGTCAACCTATCGTCAATGTACGAATTTTAACTGATGGTGGGCACTTTTTTCTTCAAACTACTGTCAATATTCAAATTTTAACTAATGGTTGAAATCTTTTTGTCAGACAATCGTCAATAAACGAATTTTAATACTAGGATGGAATTTTTTTCTTCAAACTATCGCCTATATACGAAACTTAACTCTCGGTAGGAATTTTTTGGTCAACCTATCGTCAATGTACGAATTTTAACTCTCGGTGTGCACTTTTTCCTTCAAACTACTGTCAATATTCAAATTTTAACTATTGGTTGGAATCTTTTTGTCAAACAATCGTCAATACACGAATTTTAATACTAGGTTGGAATTTTTTTCTTCAAACTATTGCCTATATACGAAATTTAACTCTCGGTGGGAATTTTTTGGTCAACCTATCGTCAATGTACGAATTTTAACTGATGGTGGGCACTTTTTTCTTCAAACTACTGTCAATATTCAAATTTTAACTAATGGTTGAAATCTTTTTGTCAGACAATCGTCAATAAACGAATTTTAATACTAGGTTGGAATTTTTTTCTTCAAACTATCGCCTATATACGAAACTTAACTCTCGGTAGGAATTTTTTGGTCAACCTATCGTCAATGTACGAATTTTAACTCTCGGTGTGCACTTTTTCCTTCAAACTTCTGTCAATATTCAAATTTTAACTATTGGTTGGAATCTTTTTGTCAAACAATCGTCAATACACGAATTTTAATACTAGGTTGGAATTTTTTTCTTCAAACTATTGCCTATATACGAAATTTAACTCTCGGTGTGAATTTTTTGGTCAACCTATCGTCAATGTACGAATTTTAACTGTTGGTGGGAACTTTTTTCTTCAAACTACTGTCAATATTCAAACTTTAACTAATGGTTGGAATCTTTTTGTCAAACAATCGTCAATACACGAATTTTAATACTAGGTTGGAATTTTTTCTTCAAACTATCGCCTATATACGAAATTTAACTCACGGTGGGAATTTTTTGGTCAACCTATCGTCAATGTACGAATTTTAACTCTCGGTGGGAACTTTTTTCTTCAAACTACTGTCAATATTCAAATTTTAACTAATGGTTGAAATCTTTTTGTTAAACAATCGTCAATAAACGAATTTTAATACTAGGTTGGAATTTTTTTCTTCAAACTATAGCCTATATACGAAATTTAACTCTAGGTAGGAATTTTTTGGTCAACGTATCGTCAATGTACGAATTTTAACTCTCGGTGTGCACTATTTCCTTCAAACTACTGTCAATATTCAAATTTTAACTATTGGTTGGAATCTTTTTGTCAAACAATCGTCAATACACGAATTTTAATACTAGGTTGGAATTTTTTTCTTCAAACTATTGCCTATATACGAAATTTAACTCTCGGTGGGAATTTTTTGTCAACCTATCGTCAATGTACGAATTTTAACTGTTGGTGGGCACTTTTTTCTTCAAACTACTGTCAATATTCAAATTTTAACTAATGGTTGAAATCTTTTTGTCAGACAATCGTCAATAAACGAATTTTAATACTAGGTTGGAATTTTTTTCTTCAAACTATCGCCTATATACGAAACTTAACTCTCGGTAGGAATTTTTTGGTCAACCTATCGTCAATGTACGAATTTTAACTCTCGGTGGGAACTTGTTTCTTCAAACTACTGTCAATATTCAAATTTTAACTATTAGTTGGAATCTTTTTGTCAAACAATCGTCAATACACGAATTTTAATACTAGGTTGGAATTTTTTTCTTGAAACTATCGCCTATATACGAAATTTGACTCTCGGTGGGAATTTTTTGGTCAACCTATCGTCAATGTACGAATTTTAAGTTTTGGTGGGCACTTTTTTCTTCAAACTACTGTCAATATTCAAACTTTAACTAATGGTTGGAATCTTTTTGTCAAACAATCGTCAATACATGAATTTTAATACTAGGTTGGAATTTTTTCTTCAAACTATCGCCTATATACGAAATTTAACTCACGGTGGGAATTTTTTGGTCAACCTATCGTCAATGTACGAGTTTTAACTCTCGGTGGGCTCTTTTTTCTTCAAACTACTGTCAATATTCAAATTTCAACTAATGGTTGAAATCTTTTTGTCAAACAATCGTCAATAAACGAATTTTAATACTAGGTTAGAATTTTTTTCTTCAAACTACCGTCAATGTACGAATTTTAACTCTCGTTGGGAACTTTTTTCTTCAAACTACTGTCAATATTCAAATTTTAACTCCTGGTTGGAATCTTTTTGTCAAACAATCGTCAATACACGAATTTTAATACTAGGTTGGAATTTTTTTCTTCAAATTACCGTCAATGTACGAATTTTAACTCTCGGTGGGAACTTTTTTCTTCAAACTACTGTCAATATTCAAATTTTAACTATTGGTTGGAATCTTTTTGTCAAACAATCGCCAATGTACGAATTTTAACTCTGGGTGGGCACTTTTTCTTCAAACTACTATCAATACTCAAATTTTAACTATTGTTTGGAATCTTTTTGTCAAACAATCGTCAATACACGAATTTTAATACTAGGTTGGAATTCTTTTCTTCAAACTATCGTCAATATACGAAATTTAACTCTCGTTGGGAACTTTTTTCTTCAAACTACTGTCAATATTCAAATTTTAACTCCTGGTTGGAATCTTTTTGTCAAACAATCGTCAATACAAGAATTTTAATACTAGGTTGGAATTTTTTTCTTCAACCTTTAGCCCATATACGAAATTTAACTCTAGGTAGGAATTTTTTGGTCAACGTATCGTCAATGTACGAATTTTAACTCTCGGTGTGCACTTTTTCCTTCAAACTACTGTCAATATTCAAATTTTAACTATTGGTTGGAATCTTTTTGTCAAACAATCGTCAATACACGAATTTTAATACTAGGTTGGAATTTTTTTCTTCAAACTATTGTCAATATTCAAATTTTAACTATTGGTTGGAATCTTTTTGTCAAACAATCGTCAATACACGAATTTTAATACTAGGTTGGAATATTTTCTTCAAACTATTGTCAATATTCAAATTTTAAATATTGGTTGAAATCTTTATGTCAAACAATCGTCAATACACGAATTTTAATACTAGGCTGGAATTTTTTTCTTCAAACTGCTGTCAATATTCAAATTTTAACTACTGGTTGGAATCTTTTTGTCAAACAATCGCCAATGTACTAATTTTAACTCTGGGTGGGCACTTTTTCTTCAAACTACTATCAATACTCAAATTTTAACTATTGTTTGGAATCTTTTTGTCAAACAATCGTCAATACACGAATTTTAATACTAGGTTGGAATTCTTTTCTTCAAACTATCGTCAATATACGAAATTTAACTCTCGTTGGGAACTTTTTTCTTCAAACTACTGTCAATATTCAAATTTTAACTCCTGGTTGGAATCTTTTTGTCAAACAATCGTCAATACACGAATTTTAATACTAGGTTGGAATTTTTTTCTTCAAACTATAGCCTATATACGAAATTTAACTCTAGGTAGGAATTTTTTGTTCAACGTATCGTCAATGTACGAATTTTAACTCTCGGTGTGCACTTTTTCCTTCAAACTACTGTCAATATTCAAATTTTAACTATTGGTTGGAATCTTTTTGTCAAACAATCGTCAATACACGAATTTTAATACTAGGTTGGAATTTTTTTCTTGAAACTATCGCCTATATACGAAATTTGACTCTCGGTGGGAATTTTTTGGTCAACCTATCGACAATGTACGAATTTTAACTCTTGGTGGGCACTTTTTTCTTCAAACTACTGTCAATACTCAAATCTTAACTAATGGTTGAAATCTTTTTGTCAGACAATCGTCAATAAACGAATTTTAATACTAGGTTGGAATTTTTTTCTTCAAACTATCGCCTATATACGAAATTTAACTCTGGGTGGGAATTTTTTGGTCAATCTATCGTCAATGTACGAATTTTAAGTTTTGGTGGGCACTTTTTTCTTCAAACTACTGTCAATATTCAAACTTTAACTAATGGTTGGAATCTTTTTGTCAAACAATCGTCAATACACGAATTTTAATACAAGGTTGGAATTTTTTTCTTCAAAATATCGCCTATATACGAAATTTAACTCACGGTGGGAATTTTTTGGTCAACCTATCGTCAATGTACGAATTTTAACTCTCGGTGGGAACTTTTTTCTTCAAACTACTGTCAATATTCAAATTTTAACTAATGGTTGAAATCTTTTTGTTAAACAATCGTCAATAAACGAATTTTAATACTAGGTTGGAATTTTTTTCTTCAAACTACCGTCAATGTACGAATTTTAACTCTCGTTGGGAACTTTTTTCTTCAAACTACTGTCAATATTCAAATTTTAACTCCTGGTTGGAATCTTTTTGTCAAACAATCGTCAATACACGAATTTTAATACTATGTTGGAATTTTTTTCTTCAAACTATTGTCAATATTCAAATTTTAACTATTGGTTGGAATCTTTTTGTCAAACAATCGTCAATACACGAATTTTAATACTAGGTTGGAATTTTTTTCTTCAAACTATCGCCTATATACGAAATTTAACTCACGGTGGGAATTTTTTGGTCAACCTATCGTCAATGTACGAATTTTAACTCTCGGTGGGAACTTTTTTCTTCAAACTACTGTCAATATTCAAATTTTAACTAATGGTTGAAATCTTTTTGTTAAACAATCGTCAATAAACGAATTTTAATACTAGGATGGAATTTTTTTCTTCAAACTATAGCCTATATACGAAATTTAACTCTAGGTAGGAATTTTTTGGTCAACGTATCGTCAATGTACGAATTTTAACTCTCGGTGTGCACTATTTCCTTCAAACTACTGTCAATATTCAAATTTTAACTATTGGTTGGAATCGTTTTGTCAAACAATCGTCAATACACGAATTTTAATACTAGGTTGGAATTTTTTTCTTCAAACTATTGCCTATATACGAAATTTAACTCTCGGTGGGAATTTTTTGGTCAACCTATCGTCAATGTACGAATTTTAACTGTTGGTGGGCACTTTTTTCTTCAAACTACTGTCAATATTCAAATTTTAACTAATGGTTGAAATCTTTTTGTTAGACAATCGTCAATAAACGAATTTTAATACTAGGTTGGAATTTTTTTCTTCAAACTATCGCCTATATACGAAATTTAACTCTCGGTGGGAATTTTTTGGTCAACCTATCGTCAATGTACGAATTTTAACTCTTGGTGGGCACTTTTTTCTTCAAACTACTGTCAATATTCAAATTTTAACTATTGGTTGGAATCTTTTTGTCAAACAATCGTCAATACACGAATTTTAATACTAGGTTGGAATTTTTTTCTTCAAATTACCGTCAATGTACGAATTTTAACTCTCGGTGGGAACTTTTTTCTTCAAACTACTGTCAATATTCAAATTTTAACTATTGGTTGGAATCTTTTTGTCAAACAATCGCCAATGTACGAATTTTAACTCTGGGTGGGCACTTTTTCTTCAAACTACTATCAATACTCAAATTTTAACTATTGTTTGGAATCTTTTTGTCAAACAATCGTCAATACACGAATTTTAATACTAGGTTGGAATTCTTTTCTTCAAACTATCGTCAATATACGAAATTTAACTCTCGTTGGGAACTTTTTTCTTCAAACTACTGTCAATATTCAAATTTTAACTCCTGGTTGGAATCTTTTTGTCAAACAATCGTCAATACACGAATTTTAATACTAGGTTGGAATTTTTTTCTTCAAACTTTAGCCTATATACGAAATTTAACTCTAGGTAGGAATTTTTTGGTCAACGTATCGTCAATGTACGAATTTTAACTCTCGGTGTGCACTTTTTCCTTCAAACTACTGTCAATATTCAAATTTTAACTATTGGTTGGAATCTTTTTGTCAAACAATCGTCAATACACGAATTTTAATACTAGGTTGGAATTTTTTTCTTCAAACTATTGTCAATATTCAAATTTTAACTATTGGTTGGAATCTTTTTGTCAAACAATCGTCAATACACGAATTTTAATACTAGGTTGGAATATTTTCTTCAAACTATTGTCAATATTCAAATTTTAAATATTGGTTGAAATCTTTATGTCAAACAATCGTCAATACACGAATTTTAATACTAGGTTGGAATTTTTTTCTTCAAACTGCTGTCAATATTCAAATTTTAACTACTGGTTGGAATCTTTTTGTCAAACAATCGCCAATGTACGAATTTTAACTCTGGGTGGGCACTTTTTCTTCAAACTACTATCAATACTCAAATTTTAACTATTGTTTGGAATCTTTTTGTCAAACAATCGTCAATACACGAATTTTAATACTAGGTTGGAATTCTTTTCTTCAAACTATCGTCAATATACGAAATTTAACTCTCGTTGGGAACTTTTTTCTTCAAACTACTGTCAATATTCAAATTTTAACTCCTGGTTGTAATCTTTTTGTCAAACTCTCGTCAATACACGAATTTTAATACTAGGTTGGAATTTTTTTCTTCAAACTATTGCCTATATACGAAATTTAACTCTCGGTGGGAATTTTTTGGTCAACCTATCGTCAATGTACGAATTTTAACTGTTGGTGGGCACTTTTTTCTTCAAACTACTGTCAATATTCAAATTTTAACTAATGGTTGAAATCTTTTTGTCAGACAATCGTCAATAAACGAATTTTAATACTAGGTTGGAATTTTTTTCTTCAAACTATAGCCTATATACGAAATTTAACTCTAGGTAGGAATTTTTTGGTCAACGTATCGTCAATGTACGAATTTTAACTCTCGGTGTGCAATATTTCCTTCAAACTACTGTCAATATTCAAATTTTAACTATTGGTTGGAATCTTTTTGTCAAACAATCGTCAATACACGAATTTTAATACTAGGTTGGAATTTTTTTCTTCAAACTATTGCCTATATACGAAATTTAACTCTCGGTGGGAATTTTTTGGTCAACCTATCGTCAATGTACGAATTTTAACTGTTGGTGGGCACTTTTTTCTTCAAAGTACTGTCAATATTCAAATTTTAACTAATGGTTGAAATCTTTTTGTCAGACAATCGTCAATAAACGAATTTTAATACTAGGTTGGAATTTTTTTCTTCAAACTATCGCCTATATACGAAATTTAACTCTGGGTGGGAATTTTTTGGTCAACCTATCGTCAATGTACGAATTTTAAGTTTTGGTGGGCACTTTTTTCTTCAAACTACTGTCAATATTCAAACTTTAACTAATGGTTGGAATCTTTTTGTCAAACAATCGTCAATACATGAATTTTAATACTAGGTTGGAATTTTTTCTTCAAACTATCGCCTATATACGAAATTTAACTCACGGTGGGAATTTTTTGGTCAACCTATCGTCAATGTACGAATTTTAACTCTCGGTGGGCTCTTTTTTCTTCAAACTACTGTCAATATTCAAATTTTAACTATTGGTTGGAATCTTTTTGTCAAACAATCGTCAATACACGAATTTTAATACTAGGTTGGAATTTTTTTCTTCAAATTACCGTCAATGTACGAATTTTAACTCTCGGTGGGAACTTTTTTCTTCAAACTACTGTCAATATTCAAATTTTAACTATTGGTTGGAATCTTTTTGTCAAACAATCGCCAATGTACGAATTTTAACTCTGGGCGGGCACTTTTTCTTCAAACTACTATCAATACTCAAATTTTAACTATTGTTTGGAATCTTTTTGTCAAACAATCGTCAATACACGAATTTTAATACTGGGTTGGAATTCTTTTCTTCAAACTATCGTCAATATACGAAATTTAACTCTCGTTGGGAACTTTTTTGTTCAAACTACTGTCAATATTCAAATTTTAACTCCTGGTTGGAATCTTTTTGTCAAACAATCGTCAATACACGAATTTTAATACTAGGTTGGAATTTTTTTCTTCAAACTATTGCCTATATACGAAATTTAACTCTCGGTGGGAATTTTTTGGTCAACCTATCGTCAATGTACGAATTTTAACTGTTGGTGGGCACTTTTTTCTTCAAACTACTGTCAATATTCAAATTTTAACTAATGGTTGAAATCTTTTTGTCAGACAATCGTCAATAAACGAATTTTAATACTAGGTTGGAATTTTTTTCTTCAAACTATCGCCTATATACGAAACTTAACTCTCGGTAGGAATTTTTTGGTCAACCTATCGTCAATGTACGAATTTTAACTCTCGGTGTGCACTTTTTCCTTCAAACTTCTGTCAATATTCAAATTTTAACTATTGGTTGGAATCTTTTTGTCAAACAATCGTCAATACACGAATTTTAATACTAGGTTGGAATTTTTTTCTTCAAACTATTGCCTATATACGAAATTTAACTCTCGGTGTGAATTTTTTGGTCAACCTATCGTCAATGTACGAATTTTAACTGTTGGTGGGCACTTTTTTCTTCAAACTACTGTCAATATTCAAATTTTAACTAATGGTTGAAATCTTTTTGTCAGACAATCGTCAATAAACGAATTTTAATACTTGGTTGGAATTTTTTTCTTCAAGCTATCGCCTATATACGAAATTTAACTCTGGGTGGGAATTTTTTGGTCAACCTATCGTCAATGTACGAATTTTAAGTTTTGCTGGGAACTTTTTTCTTCAAACTACTGTCAATATTCAAACTTTAACTAATGGTTGGAATCTTTTTGTCAAACAATCGTCAATACACGAATTTTAATACTAGGTTGGAATTTTTTTCTTCAAACTATCGCCTATATACGAAACTTAACTCTCGGTAGGAATTTTTTGGTCAACCTATCGTCAATGTACGAATTTTAACTCTCGGTGTGCACTTTTTCCTTCAAACTTCTGTCAATATTCAAATTTTAACTATTGGTTGGAATCTTTTTGTCAAACAATCGTCAATACACGAATTTTAATACTAGGTTGGAATTTTTTTCTTCAAACTATTGCCTATATACGAAATTTAACTCTCGGTGTGAATTTTTTGGTCAACCTATCGTCAATGTACGAATTTTAACTGTTGGTGGGCACTTTTTTCTTCAAACTACTGTCAATATTCAAATTTTAACTAATGGTTGAAATCTTTTTGTCAGACAATCGTCAATAAACGAATTTTAATACTAGGTTGGAATTTTTTTCTTCAAGCTATCGCCTATATACGAAATTTAACTCTGGGTGGGAATTTTTTGGTCAACCTATCGTCAATGTACGAATTTTAAGTTTTGCTGGGAACTTTTTTCTTCAAACTACTGTCAATATTCAAACTTTAACTAATGGTTGGAATCTTTTTGTCAAACAATCGTCAATACACGAATTTTAATACTAGGTTGGAATTTTTTCTTCAAACTATCGCCTATATACGAAATTTAACTCACGGTGGGAATTTTTTGGTCAACCTATCGTCAATGTACGAATTTTAACTCTCGGTGGGAACTTGTTTCTTCAAACTACTGTCAATATTCAAATTTTAACTATTAGTTGGAATCTTTTTGTCAAACAATCGTCAATACACGAATTTTAATACTAGGTTGGAATTTTTTTCTTGAAACTATCGCCTATATACGAAATTTGACTCTCGGTGGGAATTTTTTGGTCAACCTATCGACAATGTACGAATTTTAACTCTTGGTGGGCACTTTTTTCTTCAAACTACTGTCAATACTCAAATCTTAACTAATGGTTGAAATCTTTTTGTCAGACAATCGTCAATAAACGAATTTTAATACTAGGTTGGAATTTTTTTCTTCAAACTATCGCCTATATACGAAATTTAACTCTGGGTGGGAATTTTTTGGTCAACCTATCGTCAATGTACGAATTTTAAGTTTTGGTGGGCACTTTTTTCTTCAAACTACTGTCAATATTCAAACTTTAACTAATGGTTGGAATCTTTTTGTCAAACAATCGTCAATACATAAATTTTAATACTAGGTTGGAATTTTTTCTTCAAACTATCGCCTATATACGAAATGTAACTCACGGTGGGAATTTTTTGGTCAACCTATCGTCAATGTACGAATTTTAACTCTCGGTGGGCTCTTTTTTCTTCAAACTACTGTGAATATTCAAATTTCAACTAATGGTTGAAATCTTTTTGTCAAACAATCGTCAATAAACGAATTTTAATACTAGGTTAGAATTTTTTTCTTCAAACTACCGTCAATGTACGAATTTTAACTCTCGGTGGGAACTTTTTTCTTCAAACTACTGTCAATATTCAAATTTTAAATAATGGTTGAAATCTTTTTGTTAAACAATCGTCAATAAACGAATTTTAATACTAGGTTGGAATTTTTTTCTTCAAACTATAGCCTATATACGAAATTTAACTCTAGGTAGGAATTTTTTGGTCAACGTATCGTCAATGTACGAATTTTAACTCTCGGTGTGCACTATTTCCTTCAAACTACTGTCAATATTCAAATTTTAACTATTGGTTGGAATCTTTTTGTCAAACAATCGTCAATACACGAATTTTAATACTAGGTTGGAATTTTTTTCTTCAAACTATTGCCTATATACGAAATTTAACTCTCGGTGTGAATTTTTTGGTCAACCTATCGTCAATGTACGAATTTTAACTGTTGGTGGGCACTTTTTTCTTCAAACTACTGTCAATATTCAAATTTTAACTAATGGTTGAAATCTTTTTGTCAGACAATCGTCAATAAACGAATTTTAATACTAGGTTGGAATTTTTTTCTTCAAACTATCGCCTATATACGAAATTTAACTCTGGGTGGGAATTTTTTGGTCAACCTATCGTCAATGTACGAATTTTAAGTTTTGCTGGGAACTTTTTTCTTCAAACTACTGTCAATATTCAAACTTTAACTAATGGTTGGAATCTTTTTGTCAAACAATCGTCAATACACGAATTTTAATACTAGGTTGGAATTTTTTCTTCAAACTATCGCCTATATACGAAATTTAACTCACGGTGGGAATTTTTTGGTCAACCTATCGTCAATGTACGAATTTTAACTCTCGGTGGGCTTTTTTTTCTTCAAACTACTGTGAATATTCAAATTTCAACTAATGGTTGAAATCTTTTTGTCAAACAATCGTCAATAAACGAATTTTAATACTAGGTTAGAATTTTTTTCTTCAAACTACCGTCAATGTACGAATTTTAACTCTCGTTGGGAACTTTTTTCTTCAAACTACTGTCAATATTCAAATTTTAACACCTGGTTGGAATCTTTTTGTCAAACAATCGTCAATACACGAATTTTAATACTATGTTGGAATTTTTTTCTTCAAACTATTGTCAATATTCAAATTTTAACTATTGGTTGGAATCTTTTTGTCAAACAATCGTCAATACACGAATTTTAATACTAGGTTGGAATTTTTTTCTTCAAACTATTGTCAATATTCAAATTTTAACTATTGGTTGGAATCTTTTTGTCAAACAATCGTCAATACACGAATTTTAATACTAGGTTGGAATTTTTTCTTCAAACTATTGTCAATATTCAAATTTTAAATATTGGTTGGAATCTTTATGTCAAACAATCGTCAATACACGAATTTTAATACTAGGTTGGAATTTTTTTCTTCAAACTGCTGTCAATATTCAAATTTTAACTACTGGTTGGAATCTTTTTGTCAAACAATCGCCAATGTACGAATTTTAACTCTGGGTGGGCACTTTTTCTTCAAACTACTATCAATACTCAAATTTTAACTATTGTTTGGAATCTTTTTGTCAAACAATCGTCAATACACGAATTTTAATACTAGGTTGGAATTCTTTTCTTCAAACTATCGTCAATATACGAAATTTAACTCTCGTTGGGAACTTTTTTCTTCAAACTACTGTCAATATTCAAATTTTAACTCCTGGTTGGAATCTTTTTGTCAAACAATCGTCAATACACGAATTTTAATACTAGGTTGGAATTTTTTTCTTCAAACTTTAGCCTATATACGAAATTTAACTCTAGGTAGGAATTTTTTGGTCAACGTATCGTCAATGTACGAATTTTAACTCTCGGTGTGCACTTTTTCCTTCAAACTACTGTCAATATTCAAATTTTAACTATTGGTTGGAATCTTTTTGTCAAACAATCGTCAATACACGAATTTTAATACTAGGTTGGAATTTTTTTCTTCAAACTATTGTCAATATTCAAATTTTAACTATTGGTTGGAATCTTTTTGTCAAACAATCGTCAATACACGAATTTTAATACTAGGTTGGAATTTTTTCTTCAAACTATTGTCAATATTCAAATTTTAAATATTGGTTGAAATCTTTATGTCAAACAATCGTCAATACACGAATTTTAATACTAGGTTGGAATTTTTTTCTTCAAACTGCTGTCAATATTCAAATTTTAACTATTGGTTGGAATCTTTTTGT